>NC_091937.1:18913579-19288579 GCF_041260155.1 Ptychodera flava | reverse complement strand
TGCCTAGAAATGGCACTTCCATCAAGTACGTGGCTATGAGGTAAGCCGGGATTTCGACAGCGGCTGATATGAAGGCGTTGAGGTAGTCGCTGCCGCCGAGTGACGATGTGTTGAGGTTTAAACCGAAGTACACGATGCTATTGGCTACGCTGTATGGATCAATCAGAAAGGCCATCAGGTGAATATACAGTAATCATCCGAGCATTAGCATCTAAGAGAACATTAAAAACCAGGCAAGTGAATTCGAAATGAATGGCTGCAGCCGGTATACCAAGAATCACACGCAATGCGTATGGTGTTTTAGAATCCACAATACACGTGTCTGGTTTATATCACTAACTTTGCAATGTTCCGTCTCCTGTCAAGTACATTCAGATTAAGGTAGTATGTGCCTCCGAAAGTGAAAGACTTAAAATTTTGCTCAAACTTTCCTCAAAAAATATTTCAACCATTCTCTTTCAAAATCAAGCATCAAAATCGGGGGTCACCGTGCAAATTTTGGTACTAGAGAAAAAAATTACCCAAGATTTACCGATATTTGAAATTCAAAATGGCCGTCATCCCTGTGTTAACTCTATGGAAAAAAATACAATTTTCGATTTTTAAAGACCTAGGATGGTGAAAGTTTTTCTCACTTCAAGAGCTTTAAAATGAACCCTCACAAGCGGTAGATCAGAAAAGATTTTTAAAGAGTCCCAATTTTCGCCAATTTGCTCTAGTACCAAAATTTGCACAGAGACCCCTGATTTTTATTCTTAATTTGTCAAGGAAACGGTTGGCGGTTTTTTTGAGGAAAGTTTGAGCACAAGTTTAATTAAGTCTCACAATTTCGAGGCGCGTACTCTACCTTAAACATGAATGTGACAGCGTGATCCATGTCATACACGCTGTGTGTTCATCATCCCGTAGCTTCTATTAAATTTAAATTTGGAAGACCAGGATTCCACAGAGAGTGTCGTTGTTTTCCTGCTGCGCGATAACTCTGATATATTTGTTCTTCTAGAAACGTATCAGTCATTTTAAACAGTGAGATTTAAACCTCTAGGCCTCTGATCAAATATTCTTGAAAATACAACAAACAGGAAACTTACAAGTTCGACATAAGTATCAACATCTCTTTCCTCAGATTTGGGAGCTTAAACAAGGTCAGTATTCCAGGTGGAATTTCTTCGTCTTCAACCATTACTTTTTTCTTCGTCAAGAAGAGAAACGGAGATATATGATGGAAGAAGGCCTTGTTAAGTAATTGGTCTGCGAAAGTGAAATGGCGAGCTCACGTTTTTCTGAAACGTCAGGCATTTTTATGATCCAGATATCGAAAAAACCGACATGATGTCGATCTGTTACAGATAAACAAAGGAAAATACAGATGTCGCTGTATCATTGATAATTATTCATTACTGACTTGTCATCATCATCATCATCATCATCATCATCATCATCGTCGTCGTCGTCATCATCATCACCATCATCATCATCATCATCATCATCATCATCATCATCATCATCGTCATCATCGTCATCGTTATTATCAACAAAGCCAAAAGTCAAACAACCCTTTTCTGCCCTCTAAATAGAAAAGAAAAGCACAACGACATAGATGAAATATCACACGTTGCCTGGTCGTCGACAGACAGTTACCTGCTCAATGTTCCCATTCATAGATCCTTCGGGTTTCCAGGACTCGTCAAAGAGATCATCCGGGACATCCACTTTATTGATTCGTGCTGATTTCCTGATGATTTTCTCGGCTTCTTCGACTTTGCCCACCGACAGCAGCCATCTGGGCGACTCGTCTATAAGGCTGTTTGAGACAAATTTGGCGGAAAATAGGTCAAGTGATCATGAAAATAAAGACACAGACGAGCAGCTGCACGGGCAAAAACGCGTAAACCTTAAAGCATTGGCCATGCAATATACATAAAAAAATCGGCACAACAATGTCAAGAATATGGGTAAATATCTGCAAGAAAGACATACATATAAAGTGTTGCAAACATTCTTCTGAAAAACATTTCAACATGTTTTACTATTTCAGAATCAGATGTAATATTTTATCATTGAATATCTAAATAGTTACAATTTTATTATACATATCTGCACAGTCAATAAGATTGTTTTGTATGCATTTTTAAATTTTTTAATACATTCTCGACGCTGATTGGTTAACTAACTACTGATGGTCATACCGGCGAGAATTAAAAATAATCTTTCCGATCGCCAGCTAACGTCATGGTAAGACCGGCTAAGACTTACCACCAGTAGATTAAGAAGATTGCATTTGGTATTGTGATAGCCAACTGCAATTTCCACCATTCACGGATGAAGTAGGCAAACACGCTGATTAAAATGTAGCCGACGCTGTAGAACACGGCAACCAAGTTTCCCGCCAGCGGTCGTTTTGAGGGACCAACGTGTTCAGTGACTGGGGTAGATGGAAACATAGAATACAAGTAATATACGCAGGCATTTTGAGCAAAGGACAAACGGTTATGGAATATTCCGTTTTTCCAGATTCATGTAGAGGATAGGAGTTTATTCACTGTGTATTCAGTGCAATATGCATCTTCCCACAGAACTCGAGATTACCCATAGTTCATTGCGATTTGGACACACAGACACGACAACAGATAATCTCATGAATTCAGAACAATCTTCCTTGTGAAATAAAAAAGAAGGTTTATAATCTTAAGAACATGGTTTTTGGCTCGTGTGTATTTAAATGAACTCGAATACGATTGTTTTTAAGCAGGATATAGCAAAACTCGTCGGTATAATATCGCAAATGTAGGTTGATTGTAGGTGGTAAATAAGTGGTAAAGGGATTTAACGAACTCTAAATAGATAAATTACCTAGGACAAAGCCGGCGAGATATATCGAATATACAACGGCGAAGAGTAGGCAATTACACACCGCAAACATGGCGTAGTTTGGTGAAAATATCATAACAATACCGAAAATTTCAAGCAGGGCTACCGACAAAATAAGCCCGCGTAAACGACCAAACCTGGAAAAAAATAGAGCATAATGAGTTAAAATTGTACATGGCAAAAGAGGCGGGATTGTAGTAACCAAAATGGTATTGTGCGGTCGACCTCATGGGATATAGCTCTGTTCACGGTTACAGGTTTGTTACTAAATATAGCTGTACGCGCGCGACATCGGACACGCAGCTTGAAATGCGGACAAATTTTATCAATGTAACATGCGTGGCTGTTTTTGCAGCCTGTACTCTGAGTCGTGAATATGTTTTTTAGTATTCAATGTTACACTAGCAGTCGCCCACTTAGATGTATTTTCGTCGTTCTTGCATGCGTAATTTTCAAAAGCGTAATCTAAAAATGCGGACAAATATTTATTTTTGAATACTAATGAGAGAACAGTGACGTAAACTGTGAACGGCCCTATTGAATAAATATTAGTCTTGTGCCACCTTACTTTTAATTTGCTTCACCGCGCCTGTCCAGATAGAGGGCGCAAAGAGACAGTCTACTCAAATCATGATCGTTTACTCACTTGTCCAGAAATATCCCAGCACAGACAGACCCAATGAGACTTCCAACAAACGCAATGGACGGCAGCAAGGCATTCAGGTGATACCGGTCACAAACCAGATCAAACTGGCAGAACAGAATAGAATATTCCATTTTATTATTCAGACGTTCCTGCCTGTGCAGTGGAATGTTGTTCGTAGTAGTGTGGTATTACTTTTGATCACAATAAAATGATGTAGAACTGAAAGTGATATATACCCGTCCATATGTCTAGCAAATGACACAAAATACACTATTATGATGGCTGAATAAGGAACTTCCTAAAACTTCCATCTCAAGGTAGTATGCGCCTCGAAAGTGAAAGACAACGTTTGCTCAAACTTTCCTCAATAAAACTTTCAACCATTCTCTTACCAATTCAACAATAAAAATCAGGGGTCAACGTGCAAAGTTTGGTATTGGAAAAATATATTACCTCACATTTACCGATATTTAAAATTCAAAATGGTCGCTATCTTTGTGTTATCTTCATGGAGAAAAATAAAATTTGCAAACTTTGAAAAACTAAAAGATGGTGAAAATTGTACCTTTAATCAGAAGTATATTTTTTCTATTTCTTTTGCCGAGACCGATCCGATCGCGCTAACATGGTAACCTTTGAAGGAAGTCTCGAATGATGTAGTATTTTGCAAATATAGATTTTCTAAACTATTTTGAAATTTCTGTGTTATTTTACCTAGGGCTTGTTTGAAGTCCACGTGCTGATAGGTTTTCAGAAATAATTAAGACTACAAATACAATGTTAACACTATTGCAAATAAAAACATTATTTTTTAAAAGAAACCAAAATAAAACTAAGCTTAAGTCAATACACCTGTGTTTTTTGTCTGTGTTCGTTTATTCCCCTGGCTGGCTGGTAGGCTTTTCAAATCCATGGACGGCAAACAGAAAATTTTCTTTAAGTGGCCTAATTTCTCTAAATATAATCTGAATAACAACGCGTCTTGGAACTATATCTGTCAGTAAAAGCTCAAAATGTGTATCGAGAAGTCTCTTGCAGCTATTAGGGAGCCGTCATTATTTACGGCCTGGGGGGGGGGTCGGAGGAATTGCTTCCGAAACTCCAAAATTTCGAGTAACCCCCCCCCCCTGCCAACCATGACGTGTTTTAGTAACCCCCTCTCTGCTACAGAAAATTTGAGTGACCCCCCCTCCCCCCAAAAAAAATAAAAAAAATTGGGAAAGTTAAATATCTATACAGTAAAATGGATTGCTGCTGCGACAGGCCCTGTACAGACCCTGATTAAACCCTGTGGTATAGGTCTTTGTCGGAAGGAAGTTCAAATTGCTGTGGCAGGGGCTGATGTACAGGTCTGTATCCAGTGCTCTGGTGACATGCAGTTATTCTGTAGAATTTTCTTTCAAGAGGGGGAAGATGTGGTGCGAAAGCACCACAAGAGATCGCATAAGCGGTCGCGAGGGGAGGTCAGGAGGGGGGTGTCCCCCCTCCTGCCATTGGAGCTTTTTAAAAATAGAGGTTAAAATGGTGTTATTTGGTGGCACTTGGGGAGTATTTTTTTCGTATAAAAAACTAAAAAGGGAAATAAATCTGAGACAGTATTCCAAAACTTAAATTTCAGTTCATCGATTTCAACTATATTTTTTGAAACCGAAAAAATAGCGACAGACATACATTTATTCACATTTATTATTTATTATTATTTTCCTGAAAAAAAAGATGGGTTTGTTGTCAAGGGATTCAACTGGTTTTAAACTTTATAGCATCAGAATAAGCTTGCTTTACACATTTTCCCCTATTGGTAACCTATACAATGTAGAATATAGAAAGCAGACGTTTTCTCATTGATGATCAGGCAAGTATATCAATCTTTAATCAGGAAATACTGAAAAATGTACTCAGTACTAGCCTCTAACATAAGGCTTGCCACGTCGAATAGCTGATCATTCTCGTCTGAAGATCACAATAACATGAAACACATAGTGTAATGAGATTTTAGTTTCTACTTGAAACCACCTGTATTATGATTTATATATATATATATATATATATATATATATATATATATATATATATATATATATATATATATATATATATATATATATATATTGTGTGTGTGTGTGTGTGTGTGTGTGTACACAAATACCGGGTATGAATATACATATCTTTACTATTATTGTTGTATTAATTCGTAACTCCACTAAATGCTTCAATACATGTCAACAAAATTGAGTAGCCCCCCCTTTCTTGTTCTCCACTTTGAGCAACCCCCTTGTAGCTTTCGATTTTTTGAGTGACCCCCCTCAGATTCCTCCGATCCCCCCAGGCCATAAATAATGACGGCTCCCTTATTACCTTTTGTGACACAGTTTCCTTGTATTGTGACCTATCGTACTCCCATCCGTGGTCACATTTTATCACATTGCTGCTGACGCCCTCTAGCGAGTTCGAGACCGAGTAAGTTATCTCGTGGCTGCTGATGTTGTACCTGTAGCACTGACTGTACTTCCAGCCGCCTTCACAGGAGTCGAGGCTCGGCTCCTTAGGTATGGTCAAGTTCTTTACCAGGTCCATGCAATCGGCGGTCAGATTCGACACGCAGACCTGTGGGCTGATATTGCCGACATCCGGGACCCGGCACCAGGAATCCGTCTCCGCCATTGTGAAAACCATGGCGAAGGCCTGTATCCCAGACGGTATGGCCGTTATCACCAGCAGCCAAAAGCAATAAATCTGGTACTTTCCGAAGTCGCCCAGTACGTACTTCAGCACATCGTCATACTCCAGCGTCGAACCTGTAACAGAAGGAACCACGCCCGATACAAAGGGAGATACACAACATGAACAAAAAATGCGCGCCCAGCTCCCGCAGTGAATGCAGGACAAATTAGTATATATAAATAAGGAGTATGTTTTATTTAAAACTTTTATAAAGTAACTATCTTCTTCTCACTAACGTCTCATAATGATATGGCCTTTCTCTTACATGACGTAACTCTTCTCTGTACAAGATATTGAATACACAATATCAGACTTGCAAACACAACACTTTGTACTCATCGACCTAGAAGAATGAATTCTTGTTCGCACTGAAAGCTAATCAGTCGACGATATCTTTGCTCATTGGCATCGTACACATACGGGTACTTTCAAAAAATTGAGTAATAGGTATGTCGACATGAATTCAAAAACCACATTTCAAAGAAAGACAAAAATACCGGAAAAATTTACAAAAAGTGGTGAAGGTTTAAATTCACGGAAAGCTAACGTCAAACGGTTCAACAGCCTAAGATTTTTATCGCAGCTAAAGATCTTACCTGCAAGCGTCATCTGACTGTGAACAAACTGTGCCAGTCTATTACATTCAAAATGGTGTAAACACTTTCAAGACTGTTTTTTCAACGATTCCAAAAGAGAAATCCTTCGCGCCTGAGCTTTATTTCCCGCACGAGTGATTTGTTGCGTTTAAGGTCACCTCGGGTGACGTCTCCTATACATGAGGAGGGTACGGCCACAGATGCTATTGTCACGGTTCAATAGCTGATTATAGAATCTCCATTCACAGGGCATTCGTTTAGAGAACGACTTTAAAAGCGCAATTTGGGTCGTTTTGTATCAAGCCCAGTAAGCGACGGGCACCCTTGCTATTAACAGGTACTTTCCATCACACGTTCCGCGGTGCACAGAAGATCTATTGCCATGCTTTTCTTTACACCGAGATACAGGACCTTCACAGACAGGTGACAGAGATGAATGGATGAACCTTTGACGCATTCGAACTCCTTACAAGCCGTAGAGGTGCCATTTAGTATGCCTGGCTTTCTCTCTGCCCTTCAGGGGGTTCTTTTGACATATTGAACATATGTTTTTGTCTGGTCTTGATGCTTTCTCGTCATGCGCGTTTGGTTATTCACTGAGAGTATCCAGTAGGCGGTCAGGGTAGCACATATTTGCCGAAGTATCATTGGCCAATGGAAATACTGGATTCTCTATATGGCTGCGGCATGCTGTAGATCTGAAGAGTTCAATATAAAGGTCTTGTTCGTGGGTGTAATATTAAACCATAGACCCTGGATTTCCAGGGTCTGTGTATGAAGGGGGCCTAACGTCTGTAGAACACAACGTCGATCATCCAAGAATGTCGCGGAAATCGACCGTTATGCACATATTCCCACTTGTAGATTTGCTAGATTCTTACTTAACGTTACACCTAGTAAACGAAACCTATCTTGAATACGTCAGACGCGAACTCTGACATCACTCGACGAGACTCTAGCTGGAATCTTTAGCTCCGAAGAGATTTCAAAGAGTGGATTCTTGACAGGTTGTGAACTAAAAATCGCAAAATATTTTGAACAAATTGATTCAATCCACGCGCTAAAATGATTTACTTTTAGTAAGGCCATAGACCCCAGGAGGTATTTAGCGCCTTAATCTAGGTCGACCATAGCCGAACTACCATAGAAAAAAAGAATAGACAGCGGGTCAGACTACCACACACAACTCAACGCAGGTAACTGGACAGGCTACTAACGTCAATTAAAGAACTCTGTGTATCGTATGAAAGATGTTCTTTTGTAGAAAATATCGTTAAGGGAACACACAGGGCTAGCGAATGCATGCCAAAGCAATTGCAACCGATGACAAACTCACACAAGAGTAGATAAGAAGCGAATTTGATTTGAGGACACCTGCGCAGATATCAAAGATTCACCTGATACTGCAAGGCGAACCGTGTTTTTTAGAGTTAACCTATCATGTGTTTTTTGATTCCAACGTGGAGGAAAGAAACCAGCCTACCCTTTTTCTTCGGAGCCATGGTAAGCACGTCCCGTCCCAAAGTTTTCAGCGAGGGTCCCGTCGAATATGACGTCAGAAGCTACATCTGACGTCTACAGATCGAGGGTCCGGACTGTAGCCAACCGGCACGCTCGGATTTCAAATTTTCGCTTGGAAATCCAGGTGAATAGTTCGGCTGTGCTGATGAAAGGCAAGACAATAGCAAGTACCTGGCCCAATTCTTTTGGCGTACAAAAACTCTCTACATAGTTATACCGGGTACATTTGAAACCAAACAGATGACATTGTAGAGAGCGCTGAGCCTCATGAACCACTTACATGTAATTATGCTATCGCTCGGTCAAGTTGTACTCTTAATGACTTGTAAAATGGTTTTGTAAATGGTTTCAACAAAATCACTTGTTGGAGAAATGAATATACATTTCGTATTCAAAGATACGAGTAGTAGACATAGCAGACTAGGTCTGGCTGTCTTTCTCAGTCAACTGAAACTTGTGTCAAAGATATCACCCGCTTGCATGAATACATACATACATACATACATACATACATACATACATACATACATACATACATACATACATACATACATACATACATACATACATACATACATACATACATACATACATACATACATACATACATACATACATACATACATACATACATACATACATACATACATACATACATACATACATACATACATACATACATACATACATACATACAACTTTCCGCTGATCGATTACCTACCTACCTACCTAACTAACTACCCAACTAACTACCTAACTAACTACCTACCTAACTACGGGGGTTTTCTGGAAATGTTTAAACCTAACTATGAAGTCCTAGTGGAATGAGTTTCTGTGCTATTTATTTTTTTACATTGTCCCCCTTGCAGTCCACACTCTTCTGCCAGCGGTGCTGCAGCGTTTGGATCCATGCTTTGTAGAAGGTTTCATCTTGGTCGTCAAAAAAGTCCTGGTCGGCGGATATGACGTCATCATCATCGTCAAAATGCTTTCCAGCTAACTGTTTCTTCATGTATTGGAAGAAATGAAAGTCCGAGGGTGCTAGGTCAGGAGAGTATGGTGGGTTTTGAACGAGTTTGAAGCCACAGTCACACACTGTTGCCATGGCAATGACTGACTTGTGGGGTGGAGTATTGTCCTGATGGAATAAGACACCTTTTTTCTCAACTTTCCTCGTCGTTTTTATAGCCTCCCGTAAGTCTTGTATCAGTAGTCAAATACACAGCGAACTAAAAATAAACCAGTCAGTCATCTGAAGAGTTAACTTGAAATAAATGCAAAGCCAGCTTCATTGATCTGGCATCGCTCCTTCATAATCATCTAGGCTCAAAACTTTTCATCCAACCCTCGTACGTATATATATCTGTCTGTCTGTTTGACGAATCATCTATCTGTCTACCCTATCTATCTATCTATCTATCTATCTATCTATCTATCTATCTATCTATCTATCTATCTATCTATCTATCTATCTATCTATCTATCTATCTATCTATCTATCTATCCATCTGTATGTATCTATCTATTTGCATATTTACCCGCATACAGTTCGAACTCAAATTTAACTAATTACGGCATGATTACGTGATATTATCCCAAACAAAAATTATCAATGACACGACTCTGGTGCTTAAATTCAAAAAGTCATCGTTGATGACACAGTCCCACTTGTTCATGGGTACTTAAATTACAAGTCCTCAGAGAGGATCAAGTCCTCTTCATTAATTGGGTCTGTGATAAAAAACTTTGATACAGATGGCGCTCAATGGCCAAGAATGAGTTCCATGGTGGTGAAAACTAAAACCAATGTAGACCGCCATCCTTTACAAAGGTCATTAAATGAGTCAATTTGTAATTAATCGACAGGATGTTGCCAAACAGTTTGCATACTATCCTAACACAAACAGATTATCACCGGTACCATATTTCATGAAATTAATGCAGTATTTACAACACTATGAGATCAACATCTGTACCAAGTTTCATCAAATTTGACGCAGTATTTGCGGATATATCACTCTAATTAGGAAAGTTCATTACATAAGCAATTACAAATTAATTAACATGACACTGATAAATGTCTTTTTCACTGTTAAAGCAATGTAAGCTTAACATCTGTACCAAGTTTCATGAAATTTAATGCAGTATTTCTTGACATATCAGCTTAATTACGAAACTTAAGTAATTGACATGATACTGCTACATGCCATGAAACAAATTGATGTGCATATGTATGAAATAGGTCAATGTCCTTGTACCAACTTTGAATGATACTGATGGAAATATGTCTGAGTTATGGCTCTGTACATGAAAAAATCGTAACAAAATGGCCGCCACGCAGCCATATTTGATCTTACTGTCTAAAAAATCAACATGCATATGACATAAGTCAATGTCCATGTAAACTTTGAATAAAATCTGTTGAGACTTGCCAGAGTTATGGCTCTCGACATGGAAAAAAAACATAACAAAATGGCCGCCATGTGGCCATATTGGATCATATCGTGAAACAAATCGACATACATATGTATAACTTTAGTTAATGTCTTTGTACCAACTTTGAATAAAATCGCTTCAAACATGTCTGAGTTATGGTTCTGGATATGAAAAGTGCCATGCAGCCATATTCAATCTTATCGTAAAACAAATCAATGTGAATATGCATGACATAGGTCAATGTCCTTGTACCAACTTTGAATAAATCGATTAAGATGTGCATGAGTTATGGCTCCGTAAATGAAAAAATAGTAACAAAATGGCCGAACGGCGGCCATATTGGATCATATCACAATACAAATTATGTATGAATGTCCTTGTACCAACTTTGAATAAAATCGGTTGAGATATGCCTGAGTTATGGCTCTGTACATGAAAAAATCGTAACAAAATGGCCGCATGGCGGCCATATTGGATCGTATCACAAAACAAATCAATGTGCATATGTATGACATAGGTCAATGTCCTTGTACCAACTTTGAATAAAATCGGTTGAGACATGCCTGAGTTATGGCTAAGGACATGAAAAAATTGTAACAAAATGGCCACCATGCGGCCATATAGGATCATATCGTGAAACAAATTGACGTGCATATGTATGACATAGGTCAATGTCCTTGTACCAACTTTGAATAAAATCGGTTGAGACATGCCTGAGTTATGGCTCTGTACATGAATAAAATGGCCGCACGACGGCCATATTGGATCGTATCACAAAACAAATCAACGTGCATAATCCTTGTACCAAGTTTGAATGAAATCACTCCAGGCATCTCTGAGATATCTGCGTGAACGGACGGACGCACGGACGGACGGACGGACGGACGGACGGACGCACGGACGCACGGACATGACCAAACCTATAAGTCCCCCCGGACGGTGTCCATTGGGACTAAAAAGACAAAAAAAAAATGGTGAGACCTTTACAAAATTTTCATGCTGAGATTATTTTCCAAACCCATTTTGCAGCACAAAGCAAAATGATCTCATTGCCTCTCGACAAACGTTTAGTAACAATGCGGGAACCAAATACACGTCTGACATTGTTCGTTTGTACTTCCCACAGCTATGGTCAAGTTAAAAGTAGGTTGCTCAGATAATTCAACTAAAAAGGAGAAAGACTGCTGGAGTTCAAAATGATTGCCCTATTACAGATTAGCTGCATTATCAGGCTGCCTTCATGGCTGAATTCATTTGAGTGTCTTAGAAATGATGATTTCGAAATTCTACAATTTTGTTCGATGTCATCCTTGAGTAGTATGATCGTCTGCCTTTGTTAAATTAAAGCCCTGCTAGCTGTTTCTTTTTACGTTTATCTTACTAAATAAACACCATCCAATTTACGGAGAGGAAGTTCTGCATTTCACTGTTTCAATCCCTGGGGATGATTATGGTAGACGATCAAATTCAGGCTCACAATCATGCGTGTCAGCGGCCATCATATTTGAGTTGCAACTCAAAAAAGTATCGAGTTGTTAAAATCTAAGTAGCGCGTTCGTCTCCTATGATTGATAAATGTCCCGTGGTCATATGTTGCATTTGATTGTCGACCGTCTTATCGAAAAATGGTATAAGGCTTTAAACGTAGTTGCACGTGTAAAATCTGTTAAACTTCCGAGGAAATAATGGCTGTGCTTTATGAAAATTTTGACATTGCATTGATTTTGTAAAATAATCTGTCTCATTTTACCCCAAACATCACGTCAAACGGTATTGTGTCTCGCTTGTATGTCCTCTTATTTACGGCCGAATTTCACAAAGACTAATTCGTCTGTCAACGATAACATCGGCAGACGGTACACAAAGCGTCTTGTTGTCAAGGACGATGCCTTTTTTAATTAAAGATAATCTAATTGAAAAACTTACAAAAAACTCACTTGTTTTATCGGGCGAATTATCATTAAAATATAATCAAATACGCTATGCCTCGAAACTTCAAACGTAAAAAGATTTTACTCGGGTAACCCTTTTCGTTCGCACGTGCACGTTATATTTGTGAGCGCGAGAATTTCATGAAAACCCAAACTGGAGATTACAAGATCAGAACCATTTTTGCTCTGTCCTCATGACATTAAAGCCCCCCTAGCTGTAAATCTTTTAGAATTATTTTCACGATTTTACTTTCAAACGAAAATAACTTTTCGTGAATGAAGTAATTTAGGTGTTTGTATACACTTCTTATTGACTACCCACTTGGACTACATGTGAATTTTAAACAAGATAAAGATTACACTGCGATTGAATGTGTGCCAACTCATTTAATCGCAGCCCCATTCGAAAAATCAACAACCATGGATACTGTGCAAATCTGCGCTCAAATCTTCACACAGACCTCAAAAAGTAGTCCAATGTAATGCATAGGAGTGAATATTTTCAACTGTGACATTGTATGTTCTGTTTCCTTTGAAATATTACCAATTTTTGACAATAGCAGGAAATCAAAACAACTTAAAATTTGAATGTACTAGTCAAACGTTTCACAAAGGAATGGTTTCCTAATGCAGGAAAAGTCCGTATCCCTTCGGAGGGTAGAATTCATAGAAGACCAGCAGAGAATAGGAAGATATTTTGTGGTCAGCACATTTTAAGAGTTACTGTAACAGATTTAGTAGGGCTTTAAATAGAAATCATATTCATTATTCGCTCTTCTGAAGCTAACTTCCATGGAAAAAGTTTGGAGAAGAATGCAGCAGTAGATCCATATGAGGAAGGAAGTAATAAACCGAGGACGGTATTTTTTACCCGATATCTTGGTTGTCCATCTCTTCCTTCATCTACAAAACAGTCCTACAAGGTTTGCGTTTACCTTATACCTGTTTGCGACAATAGCTGTTGATTCCCCACTGGTTCCCTGCCGAGTGACAAGCAGTAGGGTACTAGATATCAACGCGTGTGTAAACTTACATCCAAATTACTTCATCGTACTGTTTGGCATACAAAAGTTCCCATAGCTACTTACATTTTAAGAGAGGGTGGTGGTGGTGGGGGGTAGGGGTGAGGCTCGATCTGCACGAGCGAATTTCGTTAACTGATGGCGACCTTGTGCAAGAATCTTTAGTAGTCTCTGTGTCCATTATCGTTCAAAGCCACGAAACCGCAATAAATCGATTTTAGCCATTATCAGAAATTGCATTTGTGAACCAGGTCTTGGTCCATTCAGCCGTCGTTGTAGTATAGGACAGCAGACGATAAACACAAACTCAAACACAGAAGAGAATGATATTTGTATATGGTGTGAGCCCCTGTTTCACGGGAGCCAAAAATAAAAGGGCTTGGAATAATTTGTAATCACGGGAGCTAAAAGTGAAGTAGCTTGAAATAATTTGTGAGTACGGGAGCTAGAAGTGAAATGGCTTGGAATTGTTTCTCCACCCATTCTCTTCTCTTCTCTTAGACATTTCCTGCTCGTTGATAGATAGAAAAAAATAAATATCCGCAGGTAGAAAGTAGACGTCCACCCGTCTCAATTCTTGTTGGAAGTTAACTATTACATTTGTCACTATAGGTATATTTGTTTGAAACGTCTAAAATCGTGACTTCTCGCAGAAGGGCTAGAATCTCTCTAAATATCTTAACAAACATCAATACTAAATTACGTTGGTGCCGTAAGATTATTAGATAAACTGTGCATCGGGTTCTTTGCTTTGCAAGTATTGTCTCGCAGAACAACTTTCCACATATTGGGTTGCTTACACCTGAAATTTCCGCGTTGTTCTCAGTTGTTTCAACCTCCATATTTTGCACAATACGGACCACTTTAACCTCTCCCGGTTTATCCTTTCCTTTTGAGGCCGAACGACAGGTTTCTGGTGTTGTCGATTCTCTCAAAGGCGGTGGTGGTTTCTGTCCTCGGCAAGCGCTAGGGGGCGTGCGACTGCAGCAAGCCCTGCAGGTGCTCTCGGAAGTTGTGAGACCAGAGGCAGTACACTACTGGATTTAGCACACTACTCATGTAAGAAAAGGAAATGAATGGGTGGTCGAGATCAAGAGAAATCGGTATAATCTTATAAAAATCGCAAAACCAATGAAAGACCCATTGGTCCGTACGT
Source organism: Ptychodera flava (assembly GCF_041260155.1). NCBI lineage: Eukaryota > Metazoa > Hemichordata > Enteropneusta > Ptychoderidae > Ptychodera > Ptychodera flava. The sequence goes on along the minus strand of NC_091937.1, from coordinate 19,273,679 downwards.
TATAATGAACACGATGATGAGCGACAAGCAAATGCGTATCGATGCAATATCACGCTTGCTGACATTGCTATCTTTCACGGCCGTGAGGTTATTACTATTCCTGGTACAGCATTTATATAATATGTAAAAATCTGAGACACAAATGATACTTATATGTGATACAAAGATAAAAATAGTGCAGAAATTTGTTATTTTCATTGCCAGCGTGATCTCTCCAATCGGTACATCGACGAGACAAAAACGTCCAAAAGCAAGAAAGCACGTGGCCAGGGCGAGAGCCAGTCCTACGATGTAGCTGACACATACGGAGAACTTCTGTGTTCTCTGAACAACATGGTGTTGGAATTTTCCACTGATGGCCATTGCTCGGGTTAGACTCAGCCCAGCTATGTTGGAGTTTGAGACGGCCAACGAGAAAGCCGTGAGGAAGATGTAAGTTCTGCAAGAAGCGGGGTTTGCGAGGATGATCTGTTGCTTCACCAGGAAGAATATCTGGTTGATGAGGTACAGCGGAGCGACGACTGCGCAAGAGAGCAGGTCGACAAAGGCGATGGATAACAATTGGATGTTTGCAGGTGTTCTGAGCCTCTTAACGGTGGCGATGATCCAGCACACGGTCGCATTCCCGGGAATGCCCAACACGACGACCGGGATCAGAATCGCAACGCTGAAGAGCATGCCTATCGGCATGAAGGCCGTCAACAAGACTCGTGTTGGCAGTGACGTTTTCATTTGATACGGTAGAGTTAGACGTCGCGTTGCTCCAAAACAGCATCTTTTAGCCTTCTACGTTTACCGATGTAGAAAACACCTTCTCTTAATGTTATATCTGCACAAATGTACCTGTTCGGAAGGAGCGACGAGGTGTCGTAATATCACTAAGCAGAGAAGAGCACTGCCTACGAATCGAAAGTTACCGACAAGGCTGTCAAACTACTGCAGACGACTGCCCAGATGAAATGGACCGCCTAGTTGTCAAAATCAAGTTTATATAAATTCTCAAAAAGTGAAAGTACTCATATACTTAATGGTGTGTCAAAATCATCCAATCGACGAAAGACTCAAACAAAATCGATGGCACAACGTGCAGATAAACCCATAGTATTATTATTTACTACATAATAATATCTTGCATGACTCGAGTTAAGTGTGCCAGTACATCTCAGTGGAGAAAAGAAATAGCAGAAGCTTTCCCTACAGTTTAGCAAAAATACATATTTTTTCGGAACCTGAGAGCATATGTAACGTTATCATGATGTACGAAATTAAAAAGTGCAATTTCTCTCGAAATACTGCTTTACTTCTATTCGTCGTAAAACTTGATTCAACACCGCTAGTAGCTGCAACCATGCTTCTCGTCTCGCACCATCTCTCCCCAACTGTTGTTCTCTTTCTTTCTCTTCGTCTCCGTCTGCTAGTCTATCATTGTGTTCGTGTCTCCTTCTCTGTCTGTCTGTCTGTCTGTCTGTCTGTCTGTCTGTCTGTCTGTCTGTATGTATGTATGTATGTATGTATGTATGTATGTATTTATGTATGTATGTATGTATGTATGTATGTATGTATGTATGTATGTATGTATGTATGTATGTATGTATGTATGTATGTATGAAATAATCGAATAACCTCCAACTGAGTCTCATCAATTTTACATATTACACAAATATTCAAATTATTTTCCTTTCTTGTCAAATATGTAGTATGTATTGATCCGTCATCAAACCATGATTAGCTAACTTGCATTACGAAACGACCACGCATAAGGGATCATTCGCCTACAAAGAGTAGATTACTCTTTCTGTTTTTAACGATTCAAGGGCGGTCATTCGATAACACTTTGAAAAAAAAGATCGTAAAACGGCTTCTAATGAACCGTGTTGTTCTTAATTTACTTGCATAAGCGCCGCCTGTCGTTGCTATAGTAATAAGCACGCCGGGGTTTTGATCAAATGCTGTGTCAATTACTACAATGGCGTCGAGCTGTAGATCTGGACATAGGGAAAAACCGGCATGGGAGAAATTGACTTTTCAACGCTACCAGTCTCATGTGTAAGGAGTGTGGATGCTCAATGTCTCCAGAATAAATGTACGCTGAGCGCGGAACTGCATTTTACAGCACAGTGAAGTTTTGCTGTAAATATGCAGTGTTTTCTCTTCATGTTGACTGAACGGGGCAATTTCCGCCCCATTCATCAAAACTAGAGGGCAGACTTGACATTTTAGGGGGCAGAAACAACAGCAAATTCACAGGTCACTACACTATGAGCTTGGGTCACCATCATATGGGCGTATTTGCTTGCTGTGTTTTTCGCGCGATTTCCGCGCTGTCAGTAACTTTTAAAGGACAGAAAATGGCTGGATATGTGTGATTTGCGCAATTGCGCAGTCGAGAGAAACCCTGAATATGCATGGAATGTTTATACCGAAAGATTGCTCATTGATGATACATTAATACATGCTCGTTAATAATTAGTATAAATAAATACTAATCAACCCGCATCTTTCAATAAGATGTTTTTTAGAAGTCATGTGACCGCATCTGAAATCAACCTGATAATACTACCTCGTTCTACGGTTTTCGTCTGGTTGAGCTGTGTGAGGGCGCTACAATCGTCGATCACTGCTGCGCTGACTCGCTGACTCGGAACTTATCAACAAGTGAGATTATGGGATCTGAGTTTGTGATTTCGTAAAAAGCTTTAGATTTGTAGTTGTATTGCGAAAAAAAGGTGAAAGTTTTCGCTTACATGATTTTTTCAATGATGTTATCCGATTTCACACAGTTTTGACAGAAAGACTGTCACTCATCTAACGAAGATACGGACCGGGTAACCAATCTGTGTTTGCTGAGCATAACTCGTTTTCGGACGGCCGATGTTTTGTGTGATGAATGATAAAATTTACGGAAATGATACATGAGCGGTCGAGACAGTCAAACCTTAAAAGAATTTACCACTTCAGTTCAGTTCAGTTTATTTCGGTACATGGCCTCGCCCCATCGTACATCTTAGTTACAAAATATAAGCTTACACAAAAGGAGATGGTCAGTGACACAAGATACATAACGAAAACAATACATTACAACAAGCAAAATAGTTGAAAAAAGAATATTACAGTGAATTATGTTTATGTTAATGGAGCAACGATTGATTCTCGTCTAATGAAAACTTTTCTTAAATAATTTGCAAACTGACAAATTCTATGCACACTCTGAGTTGAAAACACTTAGACAAGTCTGTCTTCTGACGAATGTTCAAAACTACTATTCTTTGTAAGTATTGGATTCTAATATCATCATACAAAGAGCACATAAAAACAAAGTGGAATTCATTTTTAATAACAGAAATACACTTAACGTTTTTACAATACATACACCTTCTCTGTGTCAAGGGGAGTCTTAAATGACGCCGCACTTCAATATTTAATTTGTGATTAGAACAGCGAAATTTTGCTAAAATGCTTTTATCGTAGGTGTTAAGGTAACTTAAATATTTCTCAGGCTCAAGTAATGACTTAAACTTAGGGACTGGTCAGTTTCTTCTGCCTGGGGGGCCGGTGGATTCATGGGGGGGTATCCTGTTTTTGACTTTGGTGATAGGGGGGGTCACCATGTTTTTGAAATGCCCAATAGGGGGGGTCAGTGTGTTTTTGAATTTTGACACAGGCTCATCATTGCCTAAAATGCTAGTGTCAGCCACAAATTTCATCATTCAGTTGTATTTTTCGGCGCGCCCTTCGGGCGCGTAACTTTAATAATCAGTCATATTTTCAGCACGCCCAACTTTAACATATCAAGCATACATACATCAGAGATATCTGTATGTTCAATATTTTTCAGCATGCTCTTCAAGCTCATTACTTTAATATATCATACATTTTTCAGCATGCCCTTCAGGTGCATGACTTTAATATACATTGAGGCATATATATCAGAGATATCAGGATGTTTTATATTTTTCGGCGCGCCCTTCGGGCGCCATACTTTATTAAATCAGAGATATCTTGATGTTTGCTAAGTGAAAGTGGAAATCTGCATTTCATATGAAAAGGATGACAAATTCCTGATACTTTTCTGTTCTCTCTATGAGAATTCAGTATGAGAAAGCAACATGCACAAATATTTCACAATATATATTTGATACAGTGACTTATTTTAGAGATAGAAAAATGACAAGATATCTTTCCTTCTCATTGATGCAATTATTTTCCTTTGTGTCACAGGTTTCCTGTAGAAAGATGCTTTTCTATGAACAAAATAACAGTTAAAAAAGGCAGTTTTTGTAATTATTAGCTGTGCTTTTATGGCTTCAATGTTACAAGAAAAGGTCCTCTCAGACACTGTACACATCAGATTTGGCTAAAAAAGCTCTCTATGGCTCCTCAAGAGATTTAATTATATGGTTGGCATTAGTCTTAACAACCATCAAAGTTTTTGATTCACTGCTTTTTCCTCTTTGATATTAATGATTGACATCCGTTTCTGTACAACAGTTCAGGACATCTGGTTAAGCATAGAAAGTGTGAAATACATTCACAGCTCATTCAAAATACAGCTCATTCAAAATGTACTGTATTCAAACTTTAAGATTGACACTTTGAAATTCCTATCTTACAACTGACATGTCAACAATTTCATTAAAACATAGAATGACTATTTAAAATATAAATATATGTAAAATGTAAAATATATATATATATATATATATATATATATATATATATATATATATATATATATATATATATATATAATTTATGTCCACCTTTTGTTTTACCTATGTCGCGTGCCGGGGGGGGGGGGGTGTCACCCTGTTTTCGAAATTTGGAATAGGGGGTCACCCTGTTTTCAAAATTTGGAATAGGGGGGGTCAGCCACTTTTTGACGTCGGCAAAAAATAATCCACCGGCCCCCCCAGGCCGAAGAAACTGACCAGTCCCTTACTGTAGAGATTTAATTTTGGTGACATTATTATTTCATAATGCCATTCTTGCTGACAACAATCCTTTACTCGTTGTGAAAATAAATACAAGAAAGAAGAATTTACCATGAATAAGCAAAAATTATTCGAAATTATTCAACATTATCACAGCGTGCGATTATAATATCCGTTGCTCAACGTAGGGTAACAACATGGGACCTCCGACCGCCCAAAGTACTACTTCTGTCATGAAACCCTGTCTGCGCTACCGTATCATAAGTGACTGATAGCTGGGAATATTGCCGTCATGTGTATTAATGATCGTAAAAAATTCGTGTGGCTATTCAAAAAAGTGTCAGGCCTATCGACGGTTGTCCGTGTGGTGTCTCCGTTTATAGAAAGTACTGATGACGTCATACCTTTGATTGCTGGCGATTTGCTGGTACGAATGTCGTACCGTACCCATACTGCCAATAAACATCCGAAGGACATCCGGGGCCCTCCTGTAGCAACAGGGTAATGTATAGCTCTCGCTGTGCACCGAGCTTTTGGCCACTCCTTTTTGTCCGCCCGTACTGTTGTCTGGCATGTCATTCTTTTGCGTTCCATTGTCACCTTGCAGAAAGCCCTTGACCTGTCTGCGCGACATCTAGATCACAATGGTAGAACGCGTCCATGAACTTAATTTTTCAAACTCTCAAATTTGTCGACACTACAAAATTTGATGTTTCCCGCGGGAGTCAGCCCGATGATGATCGTGACGCCCCAAAGCTCCACACACGTTGATTCATGTATACATACATTCAGCTTTTAACAACAACATAAGATATTAGTACGGACAATTTTTTGACAAGTTAATCATAACACAAAGCATTCCACATTACTTTGGAAGTAGAACAAACAAAACTGTACTTCACCGAAAAATATACCGGAAAATACAACAAAATTTACAGTAGGAACTATATTCTTACAAGGCTCGAAATTAACTTTTTCCCTGTTAGTCCACCCGGGCTATCATTTTCTGAAGTTGGTAGCCCAGTGACAATGGTTCGTAGCCCATGCATATTTTAATTCAAGGATATCGTTTTCGTGACCTGGACAAGAGTTCAAGATTCTGCCCCTGAAGTGAATTGTCTAGTCATCTGATGTGAATATTGCACACAAAAACAAGTACACGGGCAATAGTGATAATCAAAAGTTTGGTGACCTATTGACAACCCCTTTCACTCTAATAAGAGATGTATGCAAATTTTGATAGTCGTCATGACAACGACACACTGTGACCTTCTCGGCACTGAGACGTATTGCAGAAGGGCTAAAAATAGACCATCGGCTTGCTGAAGGGAGGAGGCATAATTTTCGTGTAATTGTGATTGATACATAATGATCAAAATCACGGTCCCTGTCAAAATGCAATGAAAATGCGTTTCCATTGGCCATCATTTCCTGTGCCTGTCATTCAAATACGTCAGAGTTCAGATATTGAAACTTTATTGCAAAGTTCCACTGCACGGTGGTCTTCGTAATTTGCATAACAAAGTCATACTCTGGCCTTTCTGTGTCCATCTGGGTTTGACTGCATTTAGCTCGTCCCAAAATAAAGGACTAGACATGGCATGCCAAGTACTGACTGAATTTCAGGTCCCAGGCTTTGGTAGTCCGTGTGGACTACCATTTCACGGATTTTGGTAGTCCGGGAGAAAAGTTGGTAGTCTGTGGACGCGGGACTACCGCTAATTCAGCATATTTTCGAAAGATACTCTGATAACATTCTGCCTAACATTTCAGCTTTACGGCACCGCGTCCTATCACTGTTGTTCTGCCTATCAGAGATGCATTGTTCGCTAGGACAGTGTGTTAAATACATCACGTGCCTCTACCATGACTCTTAGGCGTTCTTTGCCAAAAGTGCTATATTAACGAGGAACCACACTTTCCTAAGCCACAGACATTTCTACCTTCGATAGATCCAAGCCGATATTGTACTGTCTCTCACCCAAGTGTTGTGCTTCACTGTATGTAGGCACTGTATATTATTATTAGTTTCGGGGAGAACCATTTGAATTCTGGGGCAGGGGGTGCTGGAAGAATGGCAGCAAATTATTTCCCCGCCACTGTGGCAGCAATGTTATTTTCTATTATCTGTCTTGCATATTTTTTTTCGCATTCGGAAGCAATGCATTTTTCCCATGATTACTATTTTTTTAAATTGCGGTTCTTGAGTTAATTATATGTCACTGGTTTCCATCTAAAAATAATGAGTAGTATTGAATGTGAGCACAGAACAGATGATATTAAATTAGAGGACAGAGATTGTGTAAAACAAAAGATCGTCTCTAATGAATTCTTTTATTGAAATTAAATAGTTAAAAACTGGAAAAAAAACTACCAGAGTGTCGTGTGGAGGTGCAAGAGGCCGAGGGGGAGAGTGCGAGATGTCCGCCCTCTCGCATCGAAAATGTTGAAGCCTTGCTGCTGATGTACAGCTAGCTCGGAAGGTTATATCTGATTGGTGGATGGTCACTATTCACAGCAACTTAGGGAGTCTATTGTCTATAATTCAATGATAGTAAGATTCGGCCAACCCATTGGATAACAGCTTCCGAGATGCTGCACATTAGCCTAAACCTTGATGTGTGCAATGATGCAATCTGGTACAATCTGAAAGGTGTTTCAATTTGTTTGTACAAGATAAAAACTCCTTAGGATTGGGGAGTGATAGACTGAGATCCGTAGTTTTTTTTGTTTTTTTTTTGAAAAAGATAAATTTATTTCCACATAGTCACAAATAAAACAAATCTACATAACTGTGAATGCATTAAAATTACAATGCGTCTTGTCTGAAAACAAAAAATCAAATAATAACCTGTTTAATTAATTACAAAGATCATCATATGAATGCATTCAGGATGCATTCTTCTCCTTCAAGTCTTACAAGGCTTGAAAACTTTGTGATAAAATCCTCAGTTTTGTTCATCATCTTATAAGTGAAATACAATGTATTCATCCATGAGGAGAGATAACATTTCAATTGCATGACATAGGATTGAAGGGAAACTTTAATCCCATCAAGAGTAACCGAATTTCGAATATTCCAAACTGTATATTTTACAAAGGAAGTAATACAGTAAATAATGTCAGATGTTGCATTATTATCATTTTCGATTCCTGCAATTGCTAATCTTTTGATATTGATATTATTATCTGAGATCCGTAGTCGCTCAAGGGGAGCGCAGTGAGCGCCCTCGGGCGACGGATCTTGGGGAGTGGCTGAAGCAAGTATAGTACGATTCTCAATGTGTTATCCAGAGTTTGGGAGCATCCTGTAAAAGTGATCGGGGCATTTCGATGATAAGACTGGTCTTATTTACGTCTGTACATGGCATTGGTATTTGCGTTAGAATCAGATTTAGAACATGTACCCGAAGACAGGTCCTGAAAAAAAACCCCACTTTGACACGTGTGATCTTGGAGGAAAATCTAACCATAACGAACAGCGGCGGAGATGCCGACAAGCATTACAGGAATTGTAAATGTATCACAAGCCAGCAGGTCATCGCCCAACTCAATTAGTGTGCTAACAAGGACACACAATGGCGAATATTCATGATGTCTTGACAGCGAACGGAAATCGTGCCCACTAGTATCACCGTCCCTCCACCCACCCTGTAGTATTCAACAACACGTCGTGACAGAACAAACATGTTTGCCCGTTATTTAAATAATGCACAAAAGTTGTACGCAGAATGAATCGGACGCTGAAATTTCATAGGATTGACAGAACAACCTGAATAAATCCCGCCCCGGGGACTAGACAAAGGCGGCGATGTGAATGACACATATATGGCTGGCAGGCTGAAGGACACAGTTAATTGACAGCGGCTAGCAGTGACCCTGAGTAGAGGGTCACGGGAGATTGGCAGGTTATTGTATAGTATTAAAGGTATGTGTGGACAAAAACGGCGAGAATTCAATTCCCAGCTATCGATGGATTCTCTCCTTGCCACCATTGTGTTTATGCGAATCTGTTGATAGTTCGAAGATTTTTACATTTATTCAAGTGACCGAATGAAACCGTTTGTAATAGCGAGTAAAGAGAAGGAACGCGACTGTAGGCTACAGGCTTATTACGACTGACACCGTAGTTCTGCCCGGGGATTTCAGAGACACTAATCATATAGACAGCAGAGAAATTTGGGAACGAGGTTTGTCAAAAAAGGGAAAAGAAAAGAAAAACTTGCTCAGAGTATAGAATTCACGAAAAGCAGTTGCAACCGTGTTGCTGTTGAAAAATAATCTAATCTGGATCGGCCTAAAATATATCAAAATGGGGAGGGGGAGTGTACGCGGTGATGCATGTCGGGATTCAGACTGTTCCCTCCAAGACCTAAAATATATATATAGACATTCACGTAGCAAATTGTATTTCTATTTGGGTCTTGAACTGTAAATTCTACATTCATGTCACTAGGATACTATTTTGGCTGAGGTACATATACGACTATCGTCATCGAAAATTTCAAAATATATGCGTCTGTTGCAATAAAAAATATCGCATAGGTCAGGATGCTTTTACTTCCGCAATGTGATTGAGTTCAGATGTAAATGTCGTCAGCCTTACATAATAATTGCAATGCCTTTCACACCCCATCCCTTACATATGGCGAGCGATGATCAGACCATTTAAAAATTATGATGCGATTTTCCCCTGTAGGAGTTAATCTCATTGGATTCCACGGCTGAATAAAGTGACTGCTGCAACTGCACGTTTTCATGAATTTAACACAGCAATTAATCATTTAGGTGAGTAAGAAGTGGGTAAGTGCGCTTTGAAAGAACGGAATTCAGAAATGTCCTGATAATGAAATGAATTTATTACGTGCCTCGATGTTAATGCAAATCAGTCCATTGATTTGAATGAGAACGTCCGGGGAGTTAGCGATGTACTGACCGGTTTCCATGGTTACCCGAGCCAGTGAAGCCCTTCGACGTTTTCGACGTCAAAGTAGACGCTTAACGCTAGATGTAAAATATCCATGCGCGAACTTCTATTTTGATTTTCGTTAAAATATGTTTGATGCTGGTTGATAATGGTAAAATTGTTTGAAAATGCCCTGCATGTAACTAAATGTCATATATCATTGGCTGTAAAGAGGCATGAAATAAAAATATTATTGCCTGAATACACCGGTTTATGTGCCCTCGCAGCAGGAGACAATTTGCCCTCCTGGCGTCGTGCACATTGTCACTCCTGGCTAGAAAATGCAAGCTTATACTAGACTATCTCAGACAGGGAGGAACCCCTCCTATACAAACTGCACGGGCTATCTCAGGCTTGGGACTCTTTCTTCTATTTCTATGAAATACTTCTAATTTTTCAATGCATAACTGATAAAGACATTATTCTTCCAACGCTCCACTGCCCAATATGTACAAGATTTTTTATCTATATTATTACAAGATATAGCCTACATGAGACAAAGGAAGATCGCTCAACATTTCATGATGGCATCTTCTTCATGTTCATTACCAAGATCATTCCAAAGATTGGGCCCTCTGGAGACTTTCCATGACAGAGTCAATGAATATGGTATTTTCTCTATCATTGCTCTCGCTCCAGAGTCTATGACATTCTGACCTAGTGTTATTGGATTATGGATTGGTATGATTGCGATTATTATTACATAACCTACAAGATTAGCATTACCGTAAGGCTGAGAGAGATCGCCTCCAAATATGCATTCTATTACGTAACTTACAGTGTATATGACGTTATAGACTTCTGACTAGGTTTGAATATGATAAGGCAACGAATCGAGAAAACGCACGTTTTTTCAGATGAAAAATACTACAATAATAATTATGATTATTCATGGGGATCTCCCTTACTAGCTATATATTAAGAGGTGTAATGCAAGTGGTATCGGGGAAACTATGCTTTAACAAAAACATTGAAAAACAAAATTATCGTCAAAAATCTCCCTAAACTACATTGAATGAGGTCATCTATGCAAAGGCGCTGAGTTGCAGCTCATGGGAAAAACAACCCAAAAGCTACTAATCACTGGCATGATTATAGCATTAGGGAGTCGTCATTATTTATGGCCGGGGTCTCGGAGGAATCTGAGGGGGTCACTCAAAATATTAAAAGCTACAAGGGCGGGGGATGTTGCTGAAAATGTGGAGAGGGAGAAGGGGAGGCACTCATGTATTGAAGCGCATTTAGTGTAATTATGAAATAATACAAAATAAAAGAAAATAACGAAAAACATGATACATTATAAACTGGTACAATTTTATAAAAATATGGTACAATTATATATATATATATATATATATATATATATATATATATATATATATATATATATATATATATATATACCGAGTATATTGACTGTCATTACAAAATGAGTAACTTTTCTGTGTTTCCTAATGGAAAATTGGTATACTCCTGATAAGTATGAGAAAAATCGACTCTCCATTCTAGGGTTCTTATTATGTGAACTTTTCTAAGTTGGAGGGTCAGTCAAAATTTCTTTGTTACAGAGGGGAGGGTTACTCATATTCATCATGGTTGGCTGGCCCGGAAAGGGGGGGGGGGGCGGTTACTCGAAATTTCGGAGTTTCTAGTGTAATTCCTCCGACCCCCCTAGGCCGTAAATAATGACGGCTCCCTTAGACACTCGTTGTGTTTTTATCATATGAAAAAAAAGATATAGAACACCCCTAGACCTTATCAACTTGAATTAGTCACACTGTCAGGTGAGCGATTTGTGAGGAAGATATTCTTCGACCAAAATGACAGAAATATGCCCAGTTTCCCATGAACTGAAATTATGCTTGTTTTGTCACGCATGCAATTTTCAAATCTCTATGGAACATCTGCAACACACTTCAGAGCAATCAGAAAAAACACTTCCTGATTAATTCATTTCATGTACGTACACATATATGAAAATACGCATGCGTAGATACATGACATAGTGGTGTAGATAACAACCAATAGCACTCAATGCTGGTCTAAATCACATATATACTGAAGTCACAACAACTGAGCCAAGATTGGCGTACACGGTCGGTCACGCTTTAGCCTCGTTTTGAAACAAAATACTATACTAGTATGATCTGGTTAACATCATGTGAAGATATTCGCTATAAAACGAGCGCCAACAAGCGATAGATGACTGGCAGGAAAGCTTCCAAACAATTGGATAGGCCGAATATCCTCTAGGCGCATTCTACGACACAGATAATACATGTATTCGACCATATAGTGTGGCTTTAAGAGAACGAAAAGGCTTTTTGACTTGGCTGATATTTGTTGAAAATCAAGTGAATCCCCTCTGTGACATGTGACAAAACGTGACTCCTTTGCAGTTGTCCACTTTCAGATGACCGACCCCCCCCCCCCCCACAGCTACAGGATTCTAGCGAGAATAAGCGAGAAGTAGAAGTAGAGTAAAATTTCCCCAGCCTCCGCAGCGATGATGAAATTTCGCAGTCCGTGCGCACTTCTCACACCCGCTGATGGAAAAAATATCCATCCTCCACAAATCATTTATTAATGAGAAACCGTCCCCGAACACCGTTTCATACAATTCACAGTCTGAAAAGCGCGGCTTCATTCTAAATTGCACATGGTAATGATCATTGCACATGTAGAACAACGTGAAGATTCAAGGTCAGGTACATATACATAATACAAAGAATCGTCCTGTGTTTTCTTCCAAAGGGCAAAAATAACATTTTTCGATTTTTAGAAAAATAAGCAGTTGAAAACTTTCTTTACTCCATCAGCTTCAAAATGAGCCACACAAGTGTTATACCAAAAACGTATTTGTAAAATTCGATCAGTGTCCCTATCAGTGCGCATCATCATGTACCGACACCGTTCGTTCCGAAGTTCAGTGGACCATGGACCCTATATGAGTGGACAAACTTTGCATTCAACTGATTGTGACTTTCGGCGAAGCCATACAAACCTTCGTTTTCAGTAGGATAATCATCGTAAGCTAATCAATCAAACTACAAACCATCACAAAGAAACAACTCTGTGAATATTGGTATATTTTCTCGGTATGAAATTCGGCCGCTTCAAATTTCACGTGAGCAAATAATTTTAAAACTAATACTTCTTTTTTCGGTTGACTTATCGGGTTTTTTTTTTGGAATTTGGACCTCGTGATAATGAACTATCGTCCGCGCAGAGACAGTCTGATTACGTGATTAGAGCTGTGATTTTAATCCCCCTGAAATCTGAAATAAATTCGGTGCGAGGGAATTTGTGATCCGTTGAATTTCATATTTTAGATTATTCGCTATTTGCAAATGCTTTAAGTATATACTGTTCATGTCTAACCCGACTACTAGCTTTTTCAATAATCTAGTATATAACCGTGGCGTTCATGCACTACGAAATCTTGACCGATCAGGTAATCATATGCAAATACATGTAGAACAATGGGAATATTTAAATAGCTTTCGGACATTACGTCATCGGGACCGTTAAAAACATTGATGCTGGCCTTGAACAGCAAGTATGCCCCTCCAAACGACTGTGATCGGTAGTTACCCCAAACCCCGAAATCTTGTAGCTCCGGACTGGTTCAAAATTCCACATGACAAGTACTCGCCTGCCGTGTTCTCTGAGTTCAACGACGCAAACGATGTTGTAGGTAAGTCCAACCGAAGGTTGACATGCAAGTCTCCTATAGGTTACAGATAGCCTACCATGTAGGTCCACATAAGTACTCGTGCGCGCGCGCACTCAGTCAGGTGAAGTATGAAGCACGTGCACATGTACAGTTCCTCTAAAAAGGGGATGGCTGCAGTACTGTTGCTCAAGGTTTGCCCACATACCCAGGAGAAACCTCGAGCTACAATACCGTAGCTACAAGGCGGACTGTGGATGGAGGTAGCACACATACTGTGTCTATTAACTTCCATGGGCGAATTGAAGACATTTCTTGAACTGAAGCTATATCATCAACCACGGTCCCTCCACAAACTACCTGTATCAGTTCCCCGCATTCACTACGATCATGGAGGTAAAAAATACCTCCACGCTACGAACAGAGATACTCGTCGAACGCGCATGTTGTCATTTCCCAGTGCAAAGTAACACATGTGTTGTGTTTTCCAGACATCATTACAAACCGAACAGACCCGTTCAGCCAACTAGTGACTGCCCATGTAAGCTTGACTCTAACAACAGACAGCTTCGACCTCCTGATCGCACTCGAGGTCATCAAGTACAGTCTCTAACAGTTCTTCCTGGACTGCCTAATAAGCCTCTTTTACTGGTCAATAGCGCAGCCAATTGAGCGACCCCTCGGTCTGTGCTGTTTTTCAGATGACCCCCACCTCAGCTATATCAGAAAACTCCCCGAGCAAAATATTTCGGGGCTCGAATTGTTGGGTTTCGGGTGTAAATGACTCTCGTCGTCGAGATGAGAACTACCTCGGTGGTAACATAGCCATCACTGGCGTACGCAATGAGCCTTATTATTTTTATTTGCATCCTGAACAACAGAGCTAACTCGGAGCGAAGAGAGGCCGCGAGCTGGCGTAACAGAGGGAAGGGGAGTGTATATCTGAACAGAAAAACACAAGGGGGAGGGGGGGGGGTCGCTTGCAGAGCCTTGTTTCATTGTACAAATGTTCCGGGAAATAAAGGTGTATTATGCATAAGTTTTCGTGCTCTGAAGTCAGTACACCGTCGTCTGCTAGTGATTATAAGCACATGTATTGTACAAAAGTAATAATTGTGGCGGGTGACGCTGCGTAACTTCGCAGTTTTCTCACAGTGCAATACTGGAAGAGGTATAGACGTGTTCAACTGTGGGGCCCGCCCCCGGTGGTGGCACTGTCGGGGAAAATGGGCATCCATGCGAGTTCCTAAAATCATGGGGAAGGGAGTGTTTTTCATTCTCTATTACGGGTCCGTGAAATCGAGAAAAAGGGGTACTTTTCCAAAAACCTTGAAATATCCCAGGCACATACCTACCAGACACTCAAACTTTACCAAAGGTCTCATTATGCGTTTCCTATGCTTTGATCTGGGTTAAAGATGTGATTCGAAATCTTATGAATTTTATGAGTTTGACACTCCTGTTCCCGGCGAAGTTAACAGTTTCTTTCAGACTCTGATGTGTTAATATAATTATGTGAAAACGATATCATAATTCAGCATTGACCTGACTCTAATATTACGTCTCCCTCTCCTGGATTTTGTAATTAGGGGGGGGGGATTTTTTGTCGTATTTTCCCATATTTCTAAAAAGATGGGGGTCTTTTTTTTTTGAAAAATCCCAGATTAGGGGTATCTTGAAATTTTGCGGAACGAGCATGGATGCCTATACTCTCTCAGGGTGTCACCACCGGGCTGTGGGGTCGAGTTGTCCAGGGTTTTGGGTCGAGTTGACTGGCGGCCGACTGGCTGCAATAATTGTAGCCACGGACCGTGCGCTAGCATTTTCCTACGGGCCGGCGCTACCGTGATGCAACCAACATGACAGAAAAAATCCGGCGCTCGGCCCGCGAGCTAGCGGCCGACCTGTATGAGTCATCGTCCGCTCCGCACGGCTTAGGTCGGACTGGCGTGGAAACCCCCTTGGTTGAGGAGCCTTCAGTATTTACAGAGGGGGATGGGCCGGGGGAATTCCATGCACACCTGTAAATGAGACCTCCCCTATCCTCCTATCTAAAATGTGACCCTCCCCCTGTCCGACTTCTAAAACTTGACCCTCCCCAAACTACTGCAGTATTCTCCCCAGGAATAACGGAAACAGTATCAGCTAATATACATAACAATTTGTTTAATTGTTATGTAAGTAAGGGACAGAAATTACAGGGTGAGGGTTGGCGTTTTGGGACGGATAGTTGCAATTTATCACACAAGCATTTTTGAAGGGATGGACATGGGGGAGGGTCACCATAATTTGTGCAAGTAAGAAGGCAAGATGTGGCTAATATATTGCTTCACCCAAAGATAGAACTATGAATTTTTTTTGTCCAATATAAAACTAACAATATCTGTGCATTTATAGGCTTTTGATAATTGATGTACACTTTACCACTCGTCCAATATGTTTTTGTCACTTGTCTTTCATCTGTTTTAAACTGTTCAAGGTGTTTAATGTATAACACTGCATCTTCTTTGCTTGTGCAGATTGTAGATAATATATGTATTTGAAAGGATTTGTGTATTTCGTTTGTGATTTCCTATTCAGGATTACATGGACAATCGAAGCTTTGGCCGTAAAATTAGCTTCTGTCAAAAGTGACCCTCCCTCAAGATAGGTTATAAAAAGTGACCCCTTGGACAGTTTTCTAAACAGTAAATTCCCCGACCCACCTGCTGTAATTGCGGAAGGCTCCCTTGGCGAAGTTGACTTTTAGTGAGCTTGTTAGGGCCGTGGATAATTAAAACATGCGCCCAGTCAAACGCAACCAAATGTATTTTGGGAAGGGGAGGGGGTTGAGACCAAATGTGTTTGGTCTCGACCCCCTCCCCTTCCTCTGAACGAAAGTTCGGAAGTGCGAAAATCCAACCAAGCCTCATTCTGTATTAGCATACCTACAATCGGTAGTCACGCATACGCTACCACCCCGCTCCCCCAATACCCCCTCTAAAATCAATTTTTGTTCAGCGCCAACTCGACAATGACGCAAACAATAGAATGAAATGAATTGAAACACTGTATCCAACATGATTGTTACGTTTTTTACTCGTACGCTGAACCACATCATGGAGTAGCGCCAGTACCGCGCGTGAAGTTGCTATGCATAAAAACGAGTAGCCAGGGATGTTGCAATGATGTAAAAACATATTGTGCGATTTTTGCGCACGATAATCGAAATACAGTCAAACCCTTCCCTAAACACAGAAATTGTGTTTACCGTGCGCTTGTTTTAATTATCTACCACCATTATATAGCTTTAAACGCTTTCAGTAGCTGTTCTGGCGGACCTAGGTGCTAACCCTATATTACCATGTGGTAGAATTAAACTGTTTGAAAAGTGTTGAATTCCAACTCAAAGAAACCCAAAAAACTTAAAGGGCCATTATTTGTAACTTTTGACCATTTTCACCTCGGAAAATTTCATGTTGGAGGCTCATATTTGTTGTAAAATGTTGTTTTACGAAGAAACAAACATGATTAGTGATGTTATAGCCACATAAAACTGCTAATTTTTGTTCAAACGTGTCGCCCTTCCGAGCTCGTTTGTTGACGTGTTGCATGCTCAGTGTGCTGGGGAGAACGCAAATATGGTGACGCCGCGATCACACCAGATGTACAAGTTCACTTTTATTGCGGGATCAAAACAATATCGCGTCGCGGATTGCCAGACATCTGCTCGGCAATGGACTACGACGTAAGTACCGGGCATAAGTAATGAATATTTATTTTGAAATTTTTGTAAATGGCTCGCGCAGGTGCAGAAGAGAATGCCTACGTTGCAATCCGCGTGTCAACAGAGTTTGTATTTCTGTCCGGACAAAATTGAAATTTTCGTTGTAAAATTACATGTTATTTAGTGGTAGGGCACGTAATGTTTCCGAATAATATGCGATTCTCTGTTATTTGACAGGCTATTCAACATGAGCCAGTGATCATTTCAATCAAAACTAAGGAAAAAATCGCCAGAAGATACAGCTAATGGAACTTTAATATCAGGAATGGAGAAAGTGAAGTTTTCTGCATACGATCTTTTGGGTCGTCTTTAATTGGCCATGGTATTCCGTGATTCAACTCCTCAAGGTGCTGAAAATCGGAACACAGTTACCACAGGCCAACTGGAAATGAATAGTCTAAAATATGATATTATTTTCATTATTATTAAAATAATAAATTGTAATTATGAAATATTGATATCACTTAACCTAGTTTATATTTCATCAGGATTGGGCTTCCTTTCTGCAGAGCAGCACTCCATAAAATCGCTGTATGTGTATGAATTATGCATGACATGGGTGGCCGGCCGACCGGGGCGTCCATACTCCTGGTATATTGGATACTCTTAGCATATTGGACGCCCCGGTCGGCCGGCCACCCATGTCATACGTAACTCATACACATACAGCGATTTTATCGAGTGCTGCTCTGCAGAAAGGAAGCTAAATCCTAAATACTAAGTTATGTGATATCATTATGTCATAATTACGATTATTATTTTTTTTAAATTATGAAAATAACATCATATTCTAGACTTCATTTCCACTTTGTCTGTGCGATTACAAGGGCAAACGCGGCCTCTGCATGCCAATGAACATTTTTTGTTTTCGCGCAATTAATAGTTTTGATATTATTGTACTTGGGCTCAGCCCAAGTACATTTGTTTTCATTCCGTGGGAAAAAACTCTGTAAGGTATAACCATTCCTGGCTGAGACCAGGGATGGCAAAATGTCTAGGCTTCATCTTTCTTGGCATAATAAATGGCGTAATGATGTTAACTGAATGGAAGTGCTGCTCTCAGCCAGTCTTGAATAAGTGAGATGTGAATATTAATGCTTCTCTATCTGAGTTTTTGCCACAAAATCTTCTGAATATAATCAAAATGTGCATCGAAATGCAACAATTAATGCACCCTCCGTTTCCTAGGCGATGGCACGACCCTTGCTACACCCACTGGACGAGCCAAAGTGGGAGGGGTAATTTCAGTTTGGTCGAACAAGAGGGCTCGAGACCAGAATTTAACATTTAAACTTGAAACATGTTTAATCGCTGACAAGATGTGGACTAGTGTTAATCGAAGTAAAATTGTGAAAAGGAAAGGTTTTATATCCCGGACACAATGAAAAACATTACGACTGGAAACTGTACCCCCAGTTGAGAATAGTAATGCCCACAGCGATGGAGAACACTTATCCTTGAGCTGAGAAAAACCAGACCATCATTTCGAAATAGAGCTGCAGATTCGAGAAGTCTTTTCAAAATAGCTAGGTACACCCCATATTAAAGGGGTGGTTTCGAGTTTTGAGGGCAAATTTCGCCTCCTTCATATAGAAATCGTACGTTTGTTTTTCCAGTAGAACACACCATTTGACACAAAATTTGCATGTAAAGGGGTCGCCAGTAAGCACGTGGTCAAATCTGGCATAAGAAACAATATGAAATGTTGGGTAAAGCCAGTCCAAAATAAACTGATTTGAACTTTTGTGTTTTGTAATTTATACCACTGCAGTAACATTACCTTTTTTTGACAACATCACACAATGTAATACGTTTTGAAACTGAATACTCCGACGTATTCTGTGTCTCCTTTGCTAAAAAATACGGTATGCCGATTACCATGTAAGGAGATGATGACGTCAAGACAGATTTGTAGTGTGTTTGGTCCTGGATGGTGCACGAAGTTTTGTCAAGGTAGCTTGTGTATTTATTTCCTAAATGGGAGAGATTAGGGTCGATCTAAACGAAGGCCGAAGAATGTTATGATCCTCTAAGCGAGCTGAACTCTAACGCGAATGGTTGGATAATTTGGAGGATGTCTAGAATGATCTCGTCTCATTAAGATTATTTGGCGGTCAGTATTGAATTTCAACTGCGTCACAAGTTTGCGAAATGAGTATTCCGTCGAACGGTCAACGAACGATATTTTAGAAATCTGGAGACATGGCACATCGCATTTTTATTTTAATATTTTATATTTTACAAAAGATGTAAGAAGCAATGATTTTGTCGAAAATTCTGAAAAAAATATAGGAAGATTTGATCGCGAACACATTTTCACTTGGGGTCAACTAGCTCTGCGTACGATGCTGTGTGTTCCGCTACAGCTAATCGCCCGCTCACCACAGCCCTGCAAAGACCCGTACGCGTACGTAGGGTCGGTGACTTCAAATCCATTTTGGGACTTGACGTAAAAAGCCAAATTACTGCCGAAATTCAGCGTTCTTGGGCCCAAGTCGTATCCCAGCCTACCTCAGCTACTCGATCGATCGCTTCCAAAAATGACAGTCTTTTATTCACTTCTCGTAAATAACCGTCGATGTCGGCAACTCTCTCGCTAGCCCTGCGTACAATGCTGTGTGTTAGCTGTAGCACATAGCATCGTACGCAGGGCTAGGGGTCAACATGGGGTCGCAGCCATGTTGCCTCAAAACTTATTTCTGTCTGCACTCAAAACTCAAACATGTCGGATATGAACCTGAAAAATCGATGCAATTTTGTCAAACTTCGGCGAAATTTCAGCATATAGACAAAATTTCATCTAGGTAAGGTAAATTTACTGAAATTTGATCGACAAATAATCCTGAGCTTGAACGTGACAGCTCGCCTTCTCCGGGAAGTCAAGTATCCAGCTGCTCATACACAGTTGCCCATATGGCCAGGTTTATGAGATTGTTTTCAAGCGACGGCGGCAGACCGTACGGGGCTCTGGATATGAACCTACCGCCGGTGTAGCTGTAATAACTGTTGCGTTGTTTTTAGTGCCCACGGACGAAGTCCTGGGGGAGTTATAGGTTTGGTCATGTCAGTCCGTCCGTCCGTCCGTTCACGCAGATATCTCAGACATGCCCTGGTCAATTTCTTTCAAACTTTGCACAAGAATAGTACCCAACCCCATACAGATGCACGTCGATTTGTTTCACAATGCGATCGAATTTGGCCGTGTTAGAGGACTTTTTAGTTTACACCTCCATAGACTCCCATGTATAAGGCAGTTCTCCATAGACTTTCATGTATAAGGCCAAGAAAAATAAAAATTTAGTTTCTCATCGTATTCATATTGCCTAAAGGATGCAGTGACACAGTTTTTTGTCCCCACGGATAAAGTCCAGGGGGCTTATAGATTGGGTCATATCCGTCCGTGAGTCCATCAGTGAGTCCATCGGTTCACGCAGATATCTCAGACATTTTGACAAAATATCATGTGACCTTGGTGACCTTTGACCTCAAATATACATTATTGTCCATAACTCAGTAACCACAAGTGCTAAACCTTTCATATTTGGTATGATGGGACACCTTATGACGCCACATATTGTACCTCATTAATTATGCGCATATCTAATTTTGAGCGAGCCAATAGAGCTAGAGGTCTGATTTTGGTATATAGGGATAAGTTAACAATATAATTTGTTTGACAAAACGTCACGTGACCTCAATGACCTTTGACCTCAAATATACATATTTGTCCACAACTCAGTAACCACAAGTGCTACACCCTTCATATTTGGTATGATAGGACACCTTATGACACCATATATTGTACCTCATTAATTATGCGCATATCTTATTTTGAGCGAGCCAATAGAGCTAGAGGTCTGATTTTTGGTATATAGGAATAACTTAGCAATACAATTATTATGACAAAATGTGACGTGACCTCAATGACCTTTGACCTCAAATATATATATTTGTCCACAACTCAGTAACCACAAGTGCTACATCCTTCATATTTGGTATGATAAGACACCTAACGACACCACATATTGTACCTTATTAATTATGCGCATATCTAATTTGAGCGAGCCAATAGAGCTAGAGGTCTGATTTTTGGTATATAGGAATAACTTAGCAATACAATTATTTTGACAAAATTATTGACATGCACTGACTCAATGACCTTTGACCTCAAATATATAAATTTGTCCACAACTCAGTAACCACAAGTGCTACACCCTTCATATTTGGTATGATGGGACACCTTATGACACCACATATTGTACCTCATTAATTATGCGCATATCTAATTCTGAGCAAGCCAATAGAGCTGGATGTCCGATTTTTGGTATATAGGGATAACTATAGGGTAGAAATCTAAATATGCCCATCTAAATATTAGACATCTACCATCGAGAACAAAAGAAATTTGCTGTAATTTGAATATTTAAGGAGTTTAAGCAATTTCACTATAAATAAAGAACCCCTGCCTCAAACTCCACAAAAGTTGCTAGACATATTTTGCCGTTGTCATGCCATTACTTCGTTTAATAACCAGTTAATCAAATGCCTAATTGACAGGAGGAAATTCAAGACCATATTTGAATAGTAGTATATATTGTCCTCAAAATTACTCTATCTCGGCCCAAGTACTCATTGCCTTCAGCAATACTGCCTTGTTTTCATTTGTGTTTATACGCTAATGTAGCTGTTTGCCACCGAGGCGCAGACTCGACCCTTACATTCATATAAGGGAACATTCGGGACCATACATATATAGAGAGGTGGGGTTGTTTTATTATAGTGCAGTGACATAACGGATGGGAACATTGCACTTTGACTGTAGCTCTCGCGGAAACTGCCACGCTTCCTGTGAACTCGACATCCATGCTGTACAGTAATATTTTTCGATCAAATGCCTCTTCAAACGACTGTCATTGGTAGCTATCCGAAGCCTGACTACTTGAAGTTGCCAAACTGGTTCATAACAACCGAGTACTGGCCAAGCGATTACACAAAAGTATGCGCTGAGTATCAAGTTGAAGGTAAGCGGCCAAGCTGCTCGACGAGGATAATGTATGTATCTAGGTCGCTGCGAGCTGAGAGGCCTCATATATTGTATGAGCGATCTCTGGTCGTAATGCCGGCTATTGAATTCGAAATCGTTCGGTCAAATCATTGACTATTTTTTGCCTGGGGTTAAGGTTAACAATCCTCTAAAGTAAAGCATGTCTAACCAAGTTGTAAATTATAGCTCCCAATTTTGATGTGTATAGATGGCGCGATAGGAGCTTATTCAATAAGTTGAAAATAATTTCCTTTCATTTCATAGGTTGAGACAGTTATTAGAGATAAAATGGCAATAGGAGTTGATCGAGTTTGACTCCGACTCAAGTACACATAAAAATCAAAACGCGAAAAAGGTCGAGACAGAAATCCTGTGTCTTTCAGCTCATAATATTCTTGTATTCGAGTCCCATGTCTGTCTGTCAGAGTCTGTCTATCTGTCTGTCTGTCTGTGGCGTCTGGCTGTCTGTCTGTCTGTCTGTCTGTCTGTCTGGCTGTCTGTCTGTCTGTGGCTGTCTGTCTGTGGCTGTCTGTATGTATGTATGTATGTATGTATGTATGTATGTATGTATGTATGTATGTATGTATGTATGTATGCATGATATTCAAGGTGACCAAATCGAAGGTTATTGTGTGAAGGCCCTCTTGTAGTACAAAGGCTCTGGGCCTATACACACATTCAAAGGTAGGCGAACAATAGAGGTATAGCATACACTGTTTGCCTATACCCCCTTGACCTGAAGCCGCCATCACGGTGACTCCATAGTACGTACACCACAGGGGGTCGTACTTGTTTATTTGTGTCTGTGTTTGTTTGTGTGTATATGTGCTTGTGTTTGTTTATTTGTTATTTTTAATAAAATAACAGCGAAAAGCTACTTTGTTTATATTTGTCAATAAAGAGCAGTTTATTTATTTGTTTGTTGTTTGTATGTTGATATGTATTTCCGATGTTTAGGGTTAGGCTTAGGCTTAGGCTTAAATTAGGGTTAGGGTTAGGGTTAGACTTATTCACCCCCTATAAGTCTACCCTAACCCTAACCCTAACTTAAGCCTAACCCTAACCCTAACCATCGGAAATACATATCAACAAACAAACAAACAAACAAATAAATAAACTGCTCTTTATTGACAAATAAAAAGAAAATAGCTTTTCGCTGTTATTTTATTAAAAATGACAAATAAACACAAACAAATACACACAAACAAACAAACACAGACACAAATAAACAAGTACTAGCCCCCTGTGTCCCAATGGGTATCGGGTCGCGCCCACACTGTGCGGCAGACGTGATCCCGGGAAAGAAAACACAGGCAGTACGACTAATCCATGGATTAGGAAACCTTGACTAGGGGCCACGACACGTAATTTAATTACGCAATTTCGATGCAAGTCCACACATTAAAATAAAAAAATTACTAAACACCTTGTAATGTCTAGGGCTGAGTAGACACTTGAACGGCGAGTGGATTGGGTCTGGGTTGATTTCAATTACCAGTGCCTTCGGAATCCCAACAACATCTAAGTACCCGACCAAAATTGCCAAATGAATTTAGCGTCAAGTAAAAAGTAGCGCACTGGCTAAGTAACTTTTATTTTGAATTTTTCGAGCAATATTTAATTTTTTTCACATTGAATTGATTGCATTCATATTACGGTAACATTACTGTCGCGGAGGACGCGGACCTGTCATTCACACCAATTATGGAAATTTCGAACTGGAGGGGGCGTGGTTTATGCAACGTCGAACGCGTCACTTTGAACTTCGCGTTCGCGTGAGCAATAACACTTCCCGCGCACTCTCCGACCTACGGTACCGTATCACTTTGCCAATCACAACACAATGGCTCTCAAAACCACCGTCATTGGTAGCTACCCGAAACCTGACAATTTGAAGTTGCCGAACTGGTTCGAGACAACCGATTATTGGCCGACCGATTACACAAACACATTCGACGAATTCCAGGATGAAGGTAAGCGGCGATCGGCAAGGCCAATACACTTACACTTAAGAAGGTCAATACGCTGAGATGTTCATGATTACGGGTAGGCGTCATATATGCACGGTTTCTGGCTGCCATATTGGCATCTTCCAGCAAAATCAACGTGTATTATTTCATGTCAAGGTCAAAACTCCTCTAAAGTAGAGACTGCCAAGCTGTATAGCAACTGACCCGTAAAAAAACAGCGGCGCGTCTCTCGCTTTTCCCACTTCGCGCGCGATCACAATAGCTCTAAAATTACCGAGATGTGAAGCTATCAGAAACCTGATAAGTTAAATTGCCGAAGTAATTCGAAACCACCGTTTATCTGCCGAGATATTACGCGAAAGTCGACGACAAGTACAAGGACGAACATATACACGGCTCGGC
This sequence comes from Ptychodera flava, assembly GCF_041260155.1. Taxonomy (NCBI): domain Eukaryota; kingdom Metazoa; phylum Hemichordata; class Enteropneusta; family Ptychoderidae; genus Ptychodera; species Ptychodera flava. Next base: position 19,248,927 of record NC_091937.1, on the reverse strand, counting down.
CATGTTATAAATACTTCGATGAGCTGAGCTATTTATAAATGAAGGCCTCGTAATATTAAGGCGCTGAATATAATCAGCCAGTACAGTCACAAGCTCTCAGTAGAATAAGCATTTTCATGCCAAGGTTAAATAACACATCTCTCAAGTAAATACTGTCGAATTTAACAGCGAAGAACCCGTATATAGGGGGCGTCAAGACCCCACTTTGCGTGGCAAATTTGTGACCATATCTCATCCGAATGTTTATCCACATGGCTTCCCAAATCCAATATGGACAATGAACGTTACTACGAACTGGATTCAAACGCGGCATTTGGCGGGGATGACTTATGCATCGTATCGTATGTAGCGGGTAAAGGTATCTCATGTCCTTTTTTATACCTGACGATATTCTTGAGCTTATAATAACATACGGCACAGGAAAGATGTGTCTAGGAAAATATAATTCGGTTGTTCCATGCCATACAATTTAGCGTTCCGTTGTCAACGATTTTTCGTTGCAATTGGAACTGAAGAAATGTTGCTCAAAAACAAAACAAAAAACCAGCGCAGTTACATGTAAAAATCAATTAAGCCTTTGTAGGCATTGTCTTACGGCTTTGGCCGTTCACACAGCGGCTTGATGGAGTGCCGTCGTTTGTGCTCAGGCGCTGTTTGTCTGCGGGAGGGCAAAATTGCGGATCATGTACAGCTGTTCGCCGCGAAGAGGGAACCACATGCTTTCCACATGAACGTGAGCGATCTCATTGTGGCTCAACCTATTTCCGAACATTTACATGACAATGGCCAATATCGATATTCACTTTGCGCGCGTAGGTGACCTCCATGCTCACAGAACAACAACAACAGACAAACCATTAGATCTCAAAGGGTGGTCAGAATAATTGTTTGCTTCAGTATTACTAGAAAATGCAAGATTTTTCTTATTTTTACAAATGGATTTCCTCTCATATGTCAGGTGTATTTCATCTCGTAACCTCGAGAAAGGTCAACATTTCACTCGGTCCGTAAACCGTTATTCAATATGGCATCGGCTTTAGCAACATCGCCCGATCGGCCTGTGTAACTGTAAGCATTCTGGGGCCGTTCGCCATGTCTTGAAACACTCATGGAGGGTTGCATACGATAGAATGTTATGTCAAATTCAGGAAGCAGTTTTCAATCGGTACAACTTTAAAGCTGGACTCGTTCACAGCCCTTCGCTGGCTACGCGCCATGCAGCTACACACTGTCACTGTGGCTCTAAGAGCCAGCGAGGGGCCGTGAGAGAGATCCAGAGAGTCCGTAACACCTCGAATTCCTAGGAGAGCCCCTCCAAACACGTCAACTCGCCAACAATCTCATTCATCAAACCATGGATGAAAAAAAAAGAAGATTCGACGAAGGTCCATGTATTCTGGATTCAGTTCATTCCAGTTTCCGACTTTACTCTCGATTGCATGAATATTTGTCCGGAGAGGTAATGAGTTCCATTATAGTCTCAGCCTAGCACTCTGGTAACGTTAGAGTGACATAATATAATACTAAAATCGCCCAAAAGAATGGTTTGGGGACCGTGGTTTGGTCGTTTATCGATCGAAGTCACAGTGTTGCCACCACCACCCATTGGAAGCTTTAAACAATCGCTGTAAAACCATGAATCTGACAACCACCACGTGAAGACTCTGTAAACAGGTTTACAATTGATTATTATCATGGAGCTACCAAAAAAAGCTCCATTTTATTATCGATAGTCAGGGGTTTGGGTCAAACCATTTGACGTAACGGTTTATAAGAGTGAATGAATAATAGAAAAGGTGACGTCACTTCACAGGCTTTTTTCAAACATGCTCTTTTGACAGGTAATCGTCCTATCACAGTCATTCTTTTGTCTGTGGGTCAATGCAGCATGGCATAAATTGTAATAGCGGCCTTCGGTTATATGTACAATTGCCTTTATTCGTACGACAAATGAATAAACCAGTCAGTGGTGACAGCGGAAGGCTGGCTTAGTGAATATTAATGCTTCAAAACAAACTCCCAAAAAACGAAACATGCATGTTTGTTTCCATCCGTCTTCACAGAGTTGGAGAAGGAAGTCAAGGCGGCCACCCGAGAAGTTATCGATGAACAGATTAAAGCGGGCATTGATGTTATCACAGATGGCGAGATTAGCAGAGAGTGTTACGTGTTTCACTTTTGGTGAGAATGCTGTCTGCATATGCCCCCCAGAATGTGATCTGCTGCCCCTCAGACTGTGATCTGCTGCCCCAGGACTGTCCAAGTTCACCACACCCTCAGTGTTCTGAAGTTGCCATCTGACGCGAAATATTCAATGCCGTCTTTCTCAAAGCCAGAGTGACATGGCTTTGTCGCATCTACACGCGTTTATCTTACGGACGTAACATCTGTACTAGTTCTAGTTTACACTGTCAGCATTTGCTTCCAAACCGGACGACTTTCATTTACACGTTTTTGATCTTTTTGAGATAGATCCATCACGATATACCGTCAATTATCTATATTACAGAGCCCTGATTAACTCATTTTTTCCCTTCTTTTACTCTCGATTTTAGTCGCAAGGTGGAAGGTTTTGATTTCGCCAACTTGATTTTAAAAACCTACCGCAATGGCGCCCTCAAGGCTCCCCTTCCCCGGATCGTAAGTAAAATAGGTGAGTGTTTATAAATAATATCAAGTTTCAATTTGTATCGCCAAATATGCAAAATAGACGATCTTAGTCTTGTCTGTGTGGAGCACTCGTCCCTTCAGAGGGAGCGCTGGAGAGAGAGAGAGGAGAGAGAGAGAGAGAGAGAGAGAGTTTCCCCATCTGTTGCTGTGCTTAGGGGAACAATACAACAGGTCTGTTGTTATGCACAACATACCCCAACATCCATTGCCATTGCAAATATCCGACCGCGCCCTGAGCAGCTTCGTGTAAACGAAGGGACGCAACCAAAGTGTATTTTGCAAAAGTCTTGAAATGATTGCGAAGCTACAAAACTGGTGAATTGGACATGCATCAAATGCTAACAATATTCTTCACATCATTTGCCTAATGTCATGATTCATGGCCAATATCTGGTGCCCTACCCAATCAGCGTATAGAAATTATCTGTGTTATCAGATATCGAATAGTGGGATTTTATCGGCAGGCCCAGGAAGCGACGAAGATTGGGCAGCCAGGGAATGGAAGCAAGCTCAGGTCAGTGACAATCATGTCCGCATGAAATGTTCTCTCGTCAGCTCCGTAAATTTGCTTTGCCCAGGAAACTAGCCTTATTTCACACTGAACGGTTAAATATTTCTGTGCACCTGAACTTTTTGTAGTTCAATTGGGAAAGGGCTATGATCAATGATTTTGGACAATTTCTGACAAGCACCAGTGATGTAAATCTAACCCAGGAAGAAAGCTGGAAGAAAGCTGGACTATCCCGCTTGTTGTACTCTAACAGGTGCAGCCAACGAACATTGCACTTTTAAAGGGGTCCTTACTATGATAAGCTATATTGTATATGACAAGCAATGTGAACTGAACTAATTTTAAGTCAAGAGGGTAATTAATTAGCTGTTCATAATTTGCCCTCCACTAAAATTTTTCGACCTACCCTCCCGCACTCAAACTTCATTTTTACCCACTCCCCACTTATTTTGCCTGTTTCCCCTCCACACTGAGAAGGTGTTGAAGCCCCCTGCCCTGTGGCGAAAAAAAACTTGCCGATTTTCCCCTGCCCTCGAAAAAATTCCCGTAAAATTTTGTCATTCCATTTCCCCTGCAGACATAAAAAAGTTATAAGTACTTGCCCTGTGTCCCCATCCCCGGAAACACCATGACTCAACTTCCCCCGTCCCCGTTTTAAAAGTAGCTTCCCCTCTCCTCGTTTTTTCGCCAAGCCCTGTCCCCAGGACAATCAACGATATCTGCCCTGCCCTACAAAAAGCTAAAATTTGCTCCCCTGTCACTTAAAAACGAGCAAAATAAAATTTCCCCTGCCCTCAAAACTTGCTCCTGGAACAGCTTTTTCGATGAATAGCTCCGTTGGCTGCACCTGCTCTAACAATGAAAGTTCCGCCAGCAACAACATCAACCGATAGACTACAGATAATATACACCGTCATCGATATTCCATTTCTCTCAATTTGTAGGAATTATCAAGTGTGCCAGTGAAGTACACGATACCCGGGCCCATGACGATTATAGGATCCACGCACAGTGAGTAGTCGATAACTTTTTCACGAGTCTTACACTGGCGAAATAATGTATCATTATACATATGATCACGTGACCTATGTGAGAGGCCGGGAATCGGCGTTCTGTAGTGTGACGCTATGGTTTCGATCCGCGGCATTTCTGTGCCCCAGTTCTACACCCATGCTGTTGACGGCACCATCAAGGTATCTTGATGACGACTTTAAAAATCTGTGACAAAATGTGTTTTCTGTTGCCTTTACGGAAGCAACAAAATCACTCGCATTACTATTAAAAATGAAAATAATATTTAAAAAAAAATTAGTATCAAATCGCCAGAGGCCTCCGTTTGTAGTTGTAAACGGAACTTGTGAAACCGACGTTGCAAACGGTCGCCTATGAAATTTCAGTCCCAAGTGCCCGGTGCGCCTTAGGGAATAGAATATAGTTTTAAACGAGAATTATTGCTCAAATGAGCTTTAGTACGTCAGGCTATTTTCATGAACGGAGTAACCTTCATTTCAGAGAAAGAGCTCTGAACCCATGAAGCAAGGCACAATAAACGACAGTCAATGCAGGATTGCCATGTTTTTCAATTTCTCGAATAGTATTATGATATCACATCTGAAATACGCCTTACAGCGCCGCAATCGAGCTCAGATGTGACAAAGTCACTATCTTTTAAAATTATTTCGGTCAATTTTGTTTCACGTGAGCAGCCAATCGTGTTCTGCTCACTGAGGCATGCTAAATCACCAGTTCTGACATCTCTTGTCCCTGCTTTGTAAATAAAACAAATATTTCCATGACATAAATTACGGTACATACCAGAAATTATGTCATCAGTATATTTACTTGCTATTTGCATACACAAGGTCCCAGTGCATTATAGCTGTTTTAATCATAACAAAAAATAACCAATGTAATTTGAAAAAACGACCTTGTCCCATTACCAAGTCGAAAGGCAATGACCTCCACATCGTGTTGTTAACGTTTATCTGCATATATTGCAACATGCATATACCACCACAATCAGAATAGTTTTGAGGAAGTTTAAATACTACTCTGTCAACGAGCATATACTTTTATTATATGCTCATAGTTGCGCATGCTCTCTCATTTTGTTGCCTATCGGCCATAATGTCGATTCCCTGCTCGGTCTCTCTGACTTGAACGATCACAGTACCGGGTCGAGCCTCTTTCAGCCCAAATTCCTACTTATCTGCCCGACTTATCGTAACGTATTCGAAGGTCAAGATCACTTATAGACTCTGCTCTAAATGATATATGCTACTTTATTTCTCCACTTTCGCAGATGATTTCTACACGGACGTGGCGGAGCTCAGTAAAGACCTCGTCAAGCAAGTAAACAAACAGATAAGGGGACTAGCACAGGCAGGTTAGTTGAATTTGCATGATGTGACGTGGATATCTTAAAGCTGTGTTTGTTTCAGAAGAGCAGCTCAACATGATATAATTGTGATATATACCATATATCGACTGATGATGATGATGATGATGATGATTATGACGTACTATCCGGATGACAGTCAATTGTAGTTCCCCACTCAATCGCATCATTCGTGTTTCAGTATTCAAGGCAATTTACTCTCACAAAGGCTCGTTCAAACTTATCAGGTGTCATTCTGTTGTCATGAAGTTATTGTGAACAATAGCTGTGTTTTAGAATTTTATTTAAAGTGCAGGTACTATAATTCAGTACCCTGATAAAAATATAAATGGTATATTAATAGTGGCAATACTAAGTTACTTTCATGGCCCAAACTGAAGAGGGCGCGGTTATTGTCAACTTCGTAGCCCTGGAAGCAAAAAAAAAAAAAAAAAAAATAACAGCTCGAAAAGAAAGGAAACCAGTTTCACAAAGAGATGTTTTATTCTACCGATAGGTTGTCGCCACATACAACTCGATGAGCCAGTCATGGTAAGAAACCCAGATATTGCAGCTGAGTATGGCATAGATCACGCAGCCCAGTGTTTCGAAGGAGTGGGACCAGAAGTAACCAAAACAGTTCACCTTTGCTGTGGCTACCCTCTTCATCTGGTGAGCATTCGCTTGTGTTTCACGCGAGCCGCAGAGCTCTCAACGTTTGCCCGCGTCTTTGCCGCTTCGTTCATTCGAAACACAGTCCGTGGATAGAGGGACTGTGTTCGAAACAACGCCCCAAGTGACGCATGAGGGCCAGTATCTACTACAAGCGTGCGATCTTGTGTTTTTAACCAGCTAATATTTTAGTATTAAATTAGAATTAAATAATTATAACGTAATTAAAACATTAGAAGGTTGACAAGGATCTGAAAGACATTCCCACGATTTTATTAACTATTTTCATTCAGCCATCCGCGAGGGGAATATTTTTTAATTACACCACCAGGGTCATTACTGTATTCATTTGTGATATTTTTCAACGGGCAGTTCATGAGATAACTGCTTCACTGATTCACTCACGTTTGATTGGATGTCTTCAGGCGCACCGCAGAACAATGGACGCGATCTTCCTCAAGGGAAAAAATAGATTTTTTCCTCTAGAAGTTAGGGCGGGGGGGGGGGGGGGGGCTGGTTGCTGTTTGAAGCAACTCTGCCACTCCCCTCAGGATAATGCCGAGTTGTGAAGTTATCTTGAGGGTCCAGTCTCTCCAGTCTTGCCTATTCCATAATGAGGACCAACTATATAGCTAGTATCTCGATTTCTCTTCCTCGGCAGGACCAAACAGATTACCTGAAAGCTGACCGCCAGGTCTATTTCCGGCTGGCAGATCAGTTAGACAATGCAGGGTTTGACGCAAGTAAGTATCGACCACAATCAGCTCGTTCGTCTCCGTGACCTGAACATATCTCTTGCATTTTATCAAGCGTAAATATCATGAAATTCCCTTTTGTGTATTTGTATTGAAATTCGTACATCACAAAATAAATAAATAAATAAATAATATGAAGAAATAAAAAAATACCTCTGAATGGTGAAAATGCCACTTCTTCTGTTTATTGCCTCTGAAGAGCAAGATCTTTATCAACAATAGACCAAATTGAATATTTTTCTTTTTTAACAGTTTCTATTGAAGATGCACATCAACACAACGATTTGAAATTATTGGAACAGTTTAAGAAGTCCAAGGTTGTCTTTGGAGTCATTGCCATCGCCAATAGTCGTGTCGAGACAGTGGAGGAGATTCGTAATCGACTCGGCGAGGCGCTCCAGCATATACCAGCCGACCGTTTGATAGTTGCCCCCGACTGCGGGCTGGGCTTTCTCCCAGGGACATCCTTCGGCAGAAGATTACAAATATGGTCAGCGCTGCCAAGTCTTTTCCTTGAATATGAACATAATTTACTCTTGCTTCTATTATTTTTCCAAAGTAGATAGGCTGACCGTCTGCGCGGCGACAGGAGCATTGAAGAACTCAAAACGAGACCATACATCGCGCACGGCGGTCAGCGATCAACTTATATATTCAACGTTTCTGGTATGGTATTGATCCTGGTCTAGATCTGTCCATTGGAATTCTTTACGCAAGACCTTAAGTTTATGCTTTTTCTTTCATCACTCATCAAAAAACTGGGCAAAATGATATGCAACAATATATACACACATACTGATTCTGTACATTTGTCAAATACGTTAAGTATACACATAAAGTGCACAAGTACGGCAGTGTACCCTTGGCGTGCAAAGATCTGCATTACGTATACTGTTGTTCTGCATAGATATACGTTACGTATATCAACGTATTGATATGTTCCATACACAAAGATAGACGTTACGTATACCACTAATGCTGTATTTCATACACGTAAATATACTGAATATATCAAACATTTTGCCCAGTGAAGTATCTTCAACGTTCTCGACTTCCACAAGTGTGCTGATAGTTACTATGCCTCTCATTTTCAAAGAATATAACGTGTCGGTCAAATACTGCTACTACAAACTTTTGCATGTTGTATTATATGATTTCTTTCCTTATATAGGGTAGAACGCACCTCGGAGGACAGACATTCGGACTCTCAAACTTTTACAATTCTCTTCTGATATACCACATGTTGGGGTTCATTTTAAAGCTCTTGGTGAAAGAAAACTTTTCACCGGTATAGTTTTTTGAAATTCGAAAATTTTATTTTTCTCCATAGCGTTAACACAGGGATGGCGGCCATTTTGAATTTCTAATATCGGTAAATCTTGGGTTATTTGTTTCTCTAGTACCAAAATTTGCACGGTGACCCCTATTTTTATTCTTGATTTTGAAAGAGAATGATTGAAAGATTCCTTGAGGAAAGTTAGAGCAAAAGTTTAAGTCTTTCACTTTCGAGGGTAGCTCAGTGGTTTGGAGCTAGTCGCAATTTGCAATGCAAGCTGTTCAGTAGACGTGTTACGTTTCTGTACGTTTACTTATAGGGTAGAGTTGAGTTAAAAGCGCACGATGCAATTGGCCAACAAAGCATTCACTGTTCGACAAGCGTAGAACTTTGTAGGTTTCAGCAGCCTTGGTGTTCATTTCAACAGTGTCATCGTATATCCAACTTCCGTTTGTTATTTTTTTGAAAAGCTTAATATTTATTAATGAAATGAAATTTTAATAAAAAGATATGTTCGCTTTCAACATGTAGCGTTATGTAATATACATGAGTATTGAAAGGGGAATAATCTAAACCTAACGTGTGATAAAATTACGGTGACTCAAATACACCAATGAGCTCAAAACCCATCCTGTTACCTCAACGTTTCCAATAACAATGGGTACAAACTCACACAAGATATCACCGTGTGAAGATGCATTCTGTGCTTACGTTGCTAGCTCGCAGCACGTTTCCTAGGAGACCACGCAACTGCAGATTCGAGATCAGGCCGGAGCTGGAACCATTGTCTAAATTCGAAACTACGAAACATATTATCAGGGTAGAACCGAATACAGAGTGACATGTGTCTCTGTGCAACAAGTGAAGTTAGGTTCCCCATTTTGAAGCGTGTATGTAATGCTTTGCCTAAGCTTTGCCTGTTGGACAAGACTGCAGATTAGCGGGCACTAAGGAATTTTGTTTGAATTATTTTGTAACCTAGGTAGTCCACTTATACCATCCCTTTTAGCTAGACCCTCTAAGAAAGTCCTTGTTTGTTCACAAACCAAGGGGGGTCTACTAATCTTCAGTCCTGTTGCGTGTCATAACTTGAAAAAAAAACCTTTGTTAGCCATTCCTACTGACTAGCAGCCACAGATCTAGCAATTTAATTTATTATGATTGATTGATTACAATGGAAGTGCATTCCCCCTCCCTCCAAATTTGCTCAGGAACAATTATATAACCGATTTTAGGTACAACTATTTGTTAATCTATAACTTGCAACATGTCGTTCTGCCTTCAAAATATTCCACGACTATGATGAACTTTTTTTTTGGTTTTATGCGGTTTATAATTTTGATTCACGGTTACTCTAGAGTTGCGTAACCTTGCTTGTAGATCGTCCACTAATAAATGTGCAATTTAATTAAAATAAATACAGACCCCGTGTCATTTTTGTGCGCCTGTGTGTAAGGGGCACACTTATGGGCAGGGTTCCGTGCGGTCCGGCCGGCCGTCTGTTGAATTTACCAGAACGGACAAACAAAATACGCACATCGCAAATATTCAGATGATGCAATCACACTTGCTTGTATGTTCGAAAGAAATGTGAATACTACTGATTGTCGTTGAGGGCGTCCTTATCGATTATACTGATGAAGTGGAATAGCCTTATTGCCAACTGTCTCAGACGGCAACGCTTACAAAAACTTAAACTAAAGAAGTTCGTCACCGAGAAACTTCTCATATTTAATCGAGAATAACACAGAATTTCGAAACTTTGCTGAGAGATTGGCCAGCGCCTTGTTAAACTGAAAGATGCGTCGCTCGAGGGCGCTCTCTACGCTCCCCTCTTGTGTCACAGAGATTTCTAACAGTTAACATAGCCTGCTTTGTTGCGTTTTTTTCGCCAGAGTCGGATGTATAATTTGTCCTCGATTCTCGGACTTTAACAGTCGATTTTGTGTGCCTAAAATTGTTCCCCTTGCGTGGAGCTCCGATCATGACGTCATTTATGACGTATGAGTCAGCGTAACCGTGCCGATCGCCGATTAGCTATACTCTCTCCCGTTGTGGATTTTCCTCCCTGAACACTGAAATGCATTGCGCATGTGTTGCATTTGCCTCTCGTTGACTCCTACGTAGGGCTAAATCAGTATATCTTGCCTGTGGAATATTCATTGGCTAAAATTAATTTGTTCGTAATTGTGCCCGCTGTCTGTTTAACAGGTTTTGATGGCATGGCATTCATGCCTTTCATAACAGCAGCAAGTCATACTGAGGCTGCGTTCACAAATAACGGTGGTGGGAGGCTGGAGGAATCGCGATTGAAATCTTATTCTTTTTCAGATCCCCCACTCGATACCCTCAAAACTTTTCAAGTCCCCCTGTCTATATGACCAAAATTTTCAAGTCCCTCAATTTTCATACAGCTGCATATTTTTAAGGGAAAATGTAAAGGAAAAATTAAACATGTATTGGGCAGTTCTGCTCGTAGATGTTCACACTACCGGTTATTAGCAATTTGTAGAGCCATATTCCTAGGGCAAATTTTTAAATTGATTCATTTTTTAAATGCATCAGTGGACTTTTTGATATATCAGTCAAAGCCGACTGACTTAATCCAACTCTGACCAGGTCAATGACACCTGCTGACAAGCACACAAATGACGGTCATGAGATTTCTGGCTACATTAGATGCTACTTATATATGTTTTAGAAAATTAACAATACTGGGAGGTTATAAAATATTCCATCAAATAAACGTTTTAATCTCTGAAAATTTTGGTGTAATAATGGTGAATTTGGTAAAATTGAATAATTCCATTTAGGCACACATGTTTTCATTTAAAGTAGATTCTTCTAATTGTGCTAAGTTTTACTTTGTGAAAATTTAGAAAATCAAGCATGGTGACCCCATCTTTTTTCTTTAGTGAGAATTTGATTATTTTCATATGCCAGAATTCAAAAATCCCTGATAACTTTCAAGTCTCCCGGTATTCCATTTGTTGCTTTCTGACCTGATCTTGTGTACAAGTATGTTTCACTGTCATGAGCGTCACATGACCTGAACTCTTCTTCAGCTACTTCATAATCAGAGCTATCTCTGTCACTGCCGGTATGCAGTGACAGTGACACTGCCCGTAGGCAGTAGCAGGGCAGTAACTGTATTAACTTTGATAATTTTGACAATAATTTTGTTAAGTTAATACAACTGCGATCTTGTTCTACTCCCTACAGCATGTTGAACTGCCCAGCTTGCAAGCACAGCCTGAGAATATGTAATGCCCATTATTTGTATCATTGACAAATTATGTTCAGTCTGGACTCTATTTAATTATCACCACCAGTACAGAAATTTGAGAGAAATGGGCACTTTCTCGCTTTTTTTTGCGAGATAGAAGTATGCGAGAATTTTGTTTTCTCGTAATCAGCCTGCGAGAACTGTGTCTTCTCGCTCTGCATCTGCGAGAAATTGTGTTCTCGCAATCAACCAGCAAGAAATTAGTTAGTGAATTGTTAGCTAGAATTCAATTTCTTACAGATGTAGAGGGAGCAAAGTAATTTTTCCGCTGATTGATTGTGTGAAAACATAATTCTCGCAAATTAGTGCGAGTAGCATGAATTCTCGCATACTTTTCGCGAAAGAGCGAGGAAGTGTCCCTTTTCTCGCTTATTTCTCGCAAATTTCTGTACTAGTGCACCCAATATTTATATATACAGGCTTTTGTCGACAAAGTGAATACTGTGTGATTCAGCATGCCGCTGTCGCCAGTGTAGGGAGACAGCAAGAAATTATTCTTTGATATCTATTGCATAGAAATATTGAAAAAATTATCGACAGATGCAGCTTCTGCGAGTGCCCCGTTACTAGGCTTCCTGTTTGATTTTTACTAGGTTCAAATGCATTTTTAGATTTTTTTGAGACAAAAGTAATGAAATGCGACAAAAGTGGTTCTGGATCTTGTTTAATTATTACTAACATTAGAACTACAATTGGATGACATTAAAACTAGTTATTAAATTTTCATTAATTACCCACCAAACTTAGGAATCATAAAAAGTCAACGGAACAAACACGATTTAGGTTCCTATATGCAGAACAAAACTTTCGAGTCGCCCCCTGTACTACCCAAAAATTTTCGTATTCCCGGCCCCCTGCATTCCTCCAGCCCCCTTCACTGTTTTGTGAACGCAGCATTACTGTCTTAGTATATCATTTCTCCACAACCGGTCTATCTCCAAGACAATTCATTACCATGTCTGTGACTTTTGTCAGCTCGGTTACATGAATAAGCACGGAAGAATTTTTTTCCTGTTTTTTCTGTCTTTCTGTATGTCTCTCTATGTTTATGTCACGTCAGCTCTGTGACTGACTGTTTGTCTAAGTGTCTGTCATCGTTATTTCCCCTTTCGCTTTCTTCCATTCTGTCTTGCCTTTCCCGCCTCCTTATCGCCGTCTGTTCACCCTTCAAATTTATACCTCCGCTGTTCTCGCTTCCTGCCTCGTATACTCTACACCGTTTCCTCATTGTAGACTAGCAACCCCCTCCCATGTTTCTTCCTCGTCGCGAATGTTTCTGCCGTCGACACAGTCATCTGACAACTTCCGTAAGACTTCGTAATTTACATTCAGGCACTGGAACCGAGTGTGCGGTGGGATATCGAATGTTTCGTCACACTCGACTCGGCATGCCGTCAACGTGTCCCGTGTTCGCTCCCGCCAAGCACTTTATTCCCCAGGGCGTTAGGAATGCGATGTCATGACGCACAAGTCAGGGATGAGCAAAGTTCCCCAAATTAATAACGTACCCTCCTCTTCAGGGGAGCCACAGTATGGCGTCTTGATAATAGCGACCGTGTGGTACGACATACATGAACACGTGTTCCTTATTAGATAGCGGAGAATTGGTCGTATTGGAAACGCCCAGGGGAATGCAATTGAGGAAAGACGTCATCGCTAATGAGCAGGAAATTACATCTATTTTGGCGCAGTTTTATCCAACCCTGAACGGAATATTCATTGGAACACGTTATCACCATGGCAACAGTTCCCATCGTCGCCTGTGCTCAGGATGCAGACGTGTCATGGATACATTTTCGAATTTAAGACGACTATTCTATGAACTTCTCTGTCACTTTTGTTATGAAATTCTTTTTCTGTCATGTCACATGTACATGTATGTATGTATGTATGTATGTATGTATGTATGTATGTATGTATGTATGTATGTATGTATGTATGTATGTATGTATGTATGTATGTATGTATGTATGTATGTATGTATGTATGTATTTATTTAGCTCTATTATCTATCTATCTATCTATCTATCTATCTATCTATCTATCTATCTATCTATCTATCTATCTATCCATCTATCTATCTATCTATCTATCTATCTATCTATCTATCTATCTATCTATCTATCTATCTATCTATCTATCTATCTATCTATCTATCTATCTATCTATCTATCTACCTACCTACCTACCTATCTATCCTTAGTCCAAAGTGTCTATCCATCTCCCTTCTGATAAGCAAAACAAATGACATTCGTGTAAATATCCACATGTAAGTATTTACAGTCTAAGTTGTATCTATTAAAACGTATGAATATTCCAAATACTGACAGTGGCGTTAGGCGCGAAAGTGGCAGTGCCTAAGATTGGTTGTAGGGGTGGACCATTTGATATCCGGGGGGGGGGGGCTTGGAAGATTTGGGGGAAAAAAAGATGCCAGGGGGAGTTGCTCGAAAAAAAATCTGGCTTTAAGTGGCTGATGGAAAAACAATTATGGACTCGGAAAAAAAAATCTTGGCAATTGTTCGATGCACACTGCAGCATCAATAAAAATCAAGCAGTAGCTCTGGAGTTTTATAAAGCATAAACTATTTCAAGCTTGAGGAACAAAACTTAGAATTTATTAAACGAGGAACTGAAATAAATACACAAACAAAAACACTGGAAAAATTGTCAAAAGTTACAGCTACTTATCACTGTAGCTTTCAGCAACTGAAAACAAGAACTCGTCTGAAGTGGTCTCATTGAGGAAGATTTTCAGATTACGATCTTTATTAAGCAGGTTGTAATTCAACAGAATTTGTATGCAAATAATAATAACCTGGTGTATCAATAAACATATAAACTCTGAAATATCTTCTGTTTTGTCTTTCATAATTTATTTCACAAGATTCAATTTCATGTTACTTTTGATACTTCAGTTCAATAACTTGACAGTAAATTGTCCTCAAAAGTGCCACCACAGGCCACCAATTGAAGATGAATAATTAGAAAAGCTTCGGCTTCAGGAGGGGGGACAACCCCCTCCTGACCTCCCCCCGCGTGCGCTTGCGCGCACGCCTTGCTTCGCTTCGCTCCGCACAAGGCTGTACCCTACGGCGCGCCAAATGTTTCAAAAATATGTGTCGTCATAGAGTAAAAATAAACTGTCAAATCAAAATAAAGTCTTAAACGTGTATGAATAATAAAAAAAAGTTCTTTCGTTTTGCATTTTATTAATGTACCTTTTCGTCAAATTAAAATAGCATTCATTTGAAAATATGTGTCATTAAATATTAGAATGTGTCTGTACAGATAAAGATGACGTGCAACCGTCTTTCTCGATTGAAATAAAAATTCAATGGAATAACGAAAGAAAATAAACGAGAAAAGTATTATTGCAAAAAATGGCAGAATGTTATGTAATGCTTAATTGTAAAATATTCTTTAAACCGTAATGAGAAGATAAACTTTTCAACAATTTGGAAATACCACACTCCCATACTTATTGACGTACACATACTACGGCGCGCCAAATGTTTCAAAAATATTTATCGATTCAGTGCAAAAATAAAGTGTTTTTCTCAATTGAAATAAAAATTCGGTCTCATTAGGAAGGAAATAAGTAAGAAGAGTATAATTAAAAAATAAAAGACAGAAATGCCATTTAATACTTCATTTTAACTTGAGAAAAAATCTTTTAAGCGTAATTAGGAAATAAACAATTTCAACGATTTGAAAAGTCATACATCCATACTTATCGACATACATACACGTATAATAGTTCGCGAAAAAGGTGCAATGAGTGCTGATTTTACAAAAAAAAAGAAAAATATGTTATACAGTGATACGTCCACAACATTCACAAGAAAATCACTAAAAATCACTACTACCACTCGGAAAAATAGTACAAAAAATAAAAACGTGAACCACATACAGAAAATAATTGTAAAAGAATCAGACAAAAAAGCCATGCACACATAAAATTATTTATGTACTTAAGAAAATTAAAAAGCACTACGTCTCATAATAAACGTATTATAGATAATCAAAAATATAATATGAATCACTAGCCGCTTTGACAGTAAAGAGAGAAAATCAGAGAAAAAATTCGGCAGTGATGGCTCTAGACAAAAGTGGAATCTCATCTACCAAAAATAAAATAAAATAAAATAAAAACGAAAAAAAATAAAAAATGCCATGAACAGAGATACAAAAAAACGCGTAGGCCTGTGGAAAGAAAAAATAAATGAGGACTCGCCACAGCAAAAAAAAAAAAAAAGAAAAAAGAAAAAAACAAGAAAAAAACAAGCACTCGCCACAGAAAAAAAACAACAAGCCCGAAATTACAATTATTTTATTCAAAAAACTCATGGTTCACGTTTCCTTCGATCGATGAATCCCCAACAGCGGGGAATCCGATCACCACATACTCCAATGTTTGACGAAATATTAATCGAGCATTTCAGTGATAACGTGACATCTTGAAACCTAGCTCTGTTTGGCTGGGCCCTGCTCTACTTGAAACCATACTTGATGAAATGAAGTGGGCAATATCACCTAAAGAACGTCAAGTAACAGTGAATAGTTCCAGAGAGTCAAGTTAACTGAGCAAATTTCAGGCAGTCCACAGGTCAGATCACGAGCGAGACGTACAACCCATGACCCTTCATAGCAACACTGCGAACATATCGATGCCTTAGGCGCGGTATGGCAGGGAGCCCACTGCAGGCCTTCCACCGAGCCGCACTGTCATCGCCGTTTGGCCTACATGATTTCTACACAGTTTTATACGTATGGTTCGATACATCGGGTTCAAATACCATGATAATAAACCACCTCGTTGTTTGCTAATTCCTCGTCTATCCTCAAAGATCACCCAAATCATGATAAAATGAATAGTTTTGAAGAAATCTGCCGCGTGTTGAGAGAACGTCCATCGTTTCCGTGTTCGACAAGACGAGCGACGCAACTGTACAAGCCTTACGACTACGAGTATGGCGAGAGTGTCCGGCCTTCGCAACGCCAGACACTCTCACTATACTCGCAGGGCTAGACAGGCACATACACGACATGTCGATCCCCATTGCAGAAATCTTTATATCCACACAGTCCAATATATGGAGCTACGATATTTGTGCAGTAGCCTATACATAGCTCTTGGTGGCAGGGCAGGGCTGTGAGTTACCGGCGTTATACGGCCTGGCCGTATAACGCCGGTGTTATACGGCCTGGCCGTATCCGGTAACTCACAGCCCGGCCTTGCTGCGGTTCCGTAGCCCTACCACTCCCTTTGCTGGTTGTGTTGAGCTACAGTATACAGAGAAATAGCGGCTGCTTGATCAGTGTTTGTCAAGTCGGGCGCGTTCGCGTTCTACAGGTACTAGTGAAAACGTGCCTCGAATTTAAACGGAGTGTTTCAGCCCGAGTATTTTGCCTTTGCCACACTCCGTTTAGAGGCTAAACCCACGGGATACGTGTGTGGTTCGATACATAGCGGCCGCTGCTAGCTTTGCATGGCAGGGCTGTGTACGTGTTACCGGTGTTATACGGGAGGCCGTGTCACGCCGGTAACACACAGCCCTGCCATGCAGAACTAGGCCGCAGCGTGCTGCGTGGTATGCAATTTTACTATGCATACCCACACGGCGGCCGCTGTGTATCGAACCACACGTAACCGTGGGCTAGCGGCAAGCCATCGTTTTGTTGGGGTTTGGGCACAGACTGTCTATGGTTTGGGAGCGGCGGCCCTACACTTTACAGCGAGGGGATCGCTGGTTGCGGCGTTAGGCCTACTGTACTAGCAACGGGACCGCCGGCCGCTGGCTTACCACCTCCAGTGTACATTGGAGCGACGGGACGCTGGCAGCCGACGAACCACCACGAGTGTTTTGTCCACTTTTAACCAAAACTGGTAACTGTTTAATATAGAATGGGACGTGTCGGTAACTTGGACGTCCATGAGATGATATTGAAGACTAGAAGCTGGGAGTTATCGCTGAAATACCCAAATATCATGTCCAACATCCGAGTGTGATGATCCAAACCCTCTGGCATTAAACTGTAACAATCATGACGTTGACAATTATTCAATTTTCATGTTGGGCTTTTTCTGCGGGGCGTCCCACTCTGTTTTCTTTTCTCGAACGGGCCTCTTTTTTTTCTACTGAGTTTTTTTTTTTTTTTTTTTTTGGTAACCTCTTTTTTTTTTTTTTTTTTTTGTAACCTCGCTTTGGTTTTTTTTTCCAAGCTGACCTCGTTTTGGTTTCTTTACAGCCTCAACGCCGGCGCGATCTCGGTCGACTTTTCAATTGTGATTCTTCTTTTTTTAGTCAGACCTGATGGTGGTTCGTTTTGTTTTTGGTAGTAGTGCAAGTACTATTTGTGGTTTTGTTTTTAATCATTTCAATATTTTTTGTGTGTGCTTGATTTTTTTTTCTTTTTTCCCTTATAATCAGCATTCATTGCACCTTTATATCAAATACACGTGTATGTGTACGTCAATAAGTATGGGAGTGTGGTATTTCCAAATGTTTGAAAAGTTTATCTTCTCATTACGGTTTAAAGAATATTTTACAATTAAGCATTACATAACATTCTGCCCTTTTTTGCAATAATACTTTTCTCGTTTATTTTCTTCCGTAATTCCATCGAATTTTTATTTCAATCAAGAAAGACGGTTGCACGTCATCTTTATCTGTACAGGCACATTCAAATATTTAATGACACGTATTTTCAAATGAATGCTATTTTTATGAAAAGGTACATTAATAAAATGCAATGATATGGACGAAAGAACTTTTTTCTTTATTATTCATACACGTTTAAGACTTTTTTTTAGAAAGAAAATTTGACAGTTTATTTTTACTCTATGACGATAAATATTTTTGAAACATTTGGCGCGCCGTACACATACACGTGTATTTGATATAAAGGTGCAATGAATGCTGATTATAAGGGAAAAAAGAAAAAAAAATCAAGCACACACACAAAAAATATTGAAATGATTAAAAACAAAACCACAAATAGTACTTGCACTACTACCAAAAAACAAAACGAACCACCATCAGGTCTGACTAAAAAAGAAAGAGAATCACAATTGAAAAGTCGACCGAGATCGCGCCGGCGTTGAGGCTGTAAAGAAACCAAAACGAGGTCAGCTTGGGAAAAAAAACCAAAGCGAGGTTACAAAAAAAAAAAAGAGGTATACAAAAAAAAAAAAAAAAACCCTCAGTAGAAAAAAATGAGGCCGTTCGAGAAAAGAAAACAGAGTGGGATACCCCGCAGAAAAAGCCCAACATGAAAATTGAATAATAGTCAACGTCATGATTGTTGCAGTTTAATGCCAGAGGGTTTTGGATCATCACACTCGGATGTTGGACAAGATTATTTGGGGTATTTCAGCGATAACTCTCAGCTTCTAGTCTTCAATATCATCTCATGGACGTCCAAGTTACCGACACGTCCCATTCTATATTAAACAGTTACCAGTTTTGGTTAAAAGTGGACAAAACACTTGTGATGGTTCGTCGGCTGCCAGCGGTCCCCAGGCTCCAATGTACACTCGAGGTGGTTTAAGCCAGCGGCCGGCGGTCCCGTCGCTAGTACAGTAGGCCTACACGCTGGCAACCAGCGACCCCCTCGCTGTGAAGTGTAGGGCCGCCTCTCCCAAACCATAGACAGTCTGTGCCCAAACCCCAACAAAACGATGGCTTGCCGCTAGCCCACGGTTACGTGTGGTTCGATACACAGCGGCCGCCGTGTGGGTATGCATAGTAAAATTGCATACCACCATGGATGTTTACATCCATGATACCACGCAGCGAGCTGCGCCCTAGTTCTGCATGGCAGGGCTGTGTGTTACCGGCGTTACACGGCCTCCCGTATAACGCCGGTAACACACAGCCCTGCCATGCAGAGCTACCAGCGGCCGCTATGTATCGAACCACACACGTATCCCGTGGATTTAGCCTCTGAACGGAGTGTGGCAAAGGCAAAAATACTCGGGCTGAAACACTCCGTTTAAATTCGAGGCAACGTTTTCACTAGTACCATCCGCTCGAGAGCTATTCAGCTCTAGGACTATTCGCCCCATACTCGTCTATGGGGCGAATAGTCCTAGAGCTGAATAGCTCTCGAGCGACTGTGACTTGACAAACACTTGACAAACATTGATCAAGCAGCCGCTATATTTCTGTATACTGTAGCTCTGGGTGGCAGGGCCGGGCTTAGCTGCAGTACAGTAGCTCGAGGTTTTGCCTGGGTATTTGGGTAAAACCTCGAGCTACTGTACTGCAGCTAGGCCGGGCTTTGCTGCGAATCCGTAGCCTCTGCCACTCGGGTAGCTTGGTCATTGGAGTAGCCCCACTCCCAGCAGAACACGTCAAGTAGTGGCAGGGCTCGTTTTCGCAGCAAGGCCGGGCTGTGAGTTACCGGATACGGCCAGGCCGTATAACGCCGGTAACTCACAGCCCTGCCCTGCCACCCAGAGCTATGTATAGGCTACTGCACAAATATCGTAGCTCCATATATTGGAATGTGTGGATATAAAGATTTCTGCAATGGGGATCGACATGTTGTGTATGTGCCGGTCTAGCCCTGCGAGTATAGTGAGAGTGTCTGGCATTGCGAAGGCCGGACACTCTCTCGCCATACTCGTAGTCGTAAGGCTTGTATACAGTTGCGTCGGTCGTCTTGTCGAACACGGAAAATGATGGACGTTCTCTCAACACGCGGCAGATTTCTTCAAAACTATTCATCATGATTTGGGTGATCTTTGAGGATAGACGAGGAATTAGCAAACAACGAGGTGGTTTATTGTCATGGTATTTGAACCCGATGTATCGAACCACATGTATAAAACTGTGTAGAAATCATGTAGGGCAAAAGGCGATGACAGTGCGGCTCGGTGGAAGGCCTGCAGTGAGCTCCCTGCCATACCACGCCTAAGGCATCGATATGTTCTCAGTGTTGCTATGAAGGGTCATGGGTTGTGTCTCGCTCGTGATCTGACCTGTGGACAGCCTGAAATTGGCTCAGTTAACTTGACTCTCTGGAACTATTCACTGTTAACTTCGACGTTCTTCAGGTGATATTGCCCACTTCATTTCATCAAGTATGGTTTCAAGTAGAGCAGGGCCCAGCCAAACAGAGCTAGGTTTCAAGATGTCACGTTATCACTGAAATGCTCAATTAATATTTCGTCAAACATTGTATGTGGTGATCGGATTCCCCGCTGTTGGGGATTATTGATCGAAGGAAACGTGAACCATGAGTTTTTTGAATAAAATAATTGTAATTTCGGGCTTGTTGTTTTTTTTCTGTGGCGAGTGCTCGTTTTTTTCTTTTTCTTTTTCTTTTTTTTTTTTTTTTTTTTTGCTGTGGCGAGTCCTCATTTGTTTTTTCTTTCCACAGGCCCACGCGTTTTTTTGTATCTCTGTTCATGGCATTTTTTATTTTTTTCGTTTTTATTGTATTTTATTTTATTTTTTTGTAGATCCACTTTTGTTTAGAGCCATCACTGCAAATTTTTTTCACCGATTTTCTCTCTTTACTGTAAAAGCGGCCGGTGATTCATATTTTATTTTTGATTATCTATAATACGTTTATTATGAGACGTAGTGCTTTTTAATTTTCTTAAGTACATAAATAATTTTATGTATGCATGGCTTTTTTGTCTGATTCTTTTATAATTATTTTCTGTATGTGGTTCACGTTTTTATTTTTTGTACTATTTTTTCCGAGTGGTAGTAGTGATTTTTAGTGATTTTCTTGTGAATTTTTTGGACGTACCACAGTATAACATATTTTTCTTTTTTTTTTGTAAAATCAGCACTAATTGCACCTTTTACGCGAACTATTATACGTGTATGTGTGTCAATAAGTATGGATGTATGACTTTTTCAAATCGTTGAAAATTGTTTATTTCCTAATTACGCTTAAAAGATTTTTTCTAAAGTTAAAATGAAGTATTAAATGACATTTCTGTCTTTTGGTTTTTAGTTATACTTTTCTTACTTATTTCCTTCCTAATGAGACCGAATTTTTATTTCAATCGAGAAAGACAGTTTATTTTTGCACTGAATCGATAAATATTTTTGAAACATTTGGCGCGCCGTAGTACCCTCCTGTTCTTTCACTTGTACCCTTCTATTCTGAAAACATTGACAGCCCTGATGTAGGATACCATCATCTCTTCTGATGACACCAGTGATGTTCTCAGAAAAGTTTTCACTGTAAGTTTGTTAATGCTTAATGTAGAACTCAGTAATCAGGTTGTTTGATTTGTATTTTCAGTGTGTTACCCATGGTATAAATAAGATCTATAAACTGATATTTTTGTAAAGTGAATCAAAAATGTACATGTATTTACATATCTTTATTTAGTTTCTTGAATATAGTCTGTGTGCGATAGAACAGCATCTTGATACTGGGTGTGAAAAATCAAGCAAACAAACATTGCACCAAAATTTGGTGAAAAAAAATATATATCTCGAAGAAGGAAAGTGAAAAAAAAGTTGCCAGCATATAACCTGTAGAAAAAAAATAATTCATGGTGAAGCAGGTGGGAAAAAAAATAATGGCTCTCTACCAATCTTCCAAGCCCCCCCCCCCTCCAGGATATCAAATGGTCTACCCCTAAAGTCTTTCGCTACGTCAGTCGAAAATGCGCCTTTTGAGGTAACAAAAAGGTGAAATGACAGGATCCTGTGTATAGGTGCATGTGTAGAAAATGAGTTTTGCAGCGGGTGGGGGAGGGGTCAGCAGTTATAAGTTGTGCGAGGAGTTGATCCAAAGCTGTAGGGAAGGCAGCGATATTTTTGCGCTGGTCATAACGGTTTTGCGAGTACTAGTGTAAGAAACGGATATTGACTCATATTCCTCGTCTAAAGAATAGCGCTAGTTCTCTGAGTGTTTGACAATCTCATGTCGATTTCTCTCTAAGTCAAGTCTGGTAGCGCCACCTTCAAATTACGACAGCAGCATAAGACATGAATTTGAAAGTTTTGCTCCGGTGATGAGGCAAGTTGATGTCACTTGTCCAGTGATGACTTTCTGACGAGCATACTGCCGCTCGCACTGCGTACGATTCGATGAACGAGCTTTAATTCAACTTTAATCCGAAAGTATTCCTCCTCCGTCTCGAACGTAAACATCCTCCCCGCGTCACTTCCTTCCCTTGTTTATTCTACTTCAGAGCCAAAACGTATAATTTAGTACAAAATCGTCCCCGAGTTTTAATACTCAAGCTTCAGATATCTCCCTATGAATTCAAAGTTGTCGGTAACAAAATGAAAAGGAAGGCAATTCAAAGGATTCTGGCAGGGCGGTTGCCACGCCGCTGCCGCGATTTGATGTGACGTCGGCTGAAATCTCATAAAGTTTGAAGCTCTGCGCTCAGTAAATAACATCCGGCTGCGAAGCAGTCGGGCTTGTTAAATTCACTCTCGCTTTCAAGTTGGTCGCCGTGTCTTCATCGGTATCTGTTCCGCGCAATTAGCACAGCAGAGGTCACATGACGAGCCTCTCAGCACCCGACATCTTACAGTTGCCGCATTGCCCATTTCTATAATGACGGCAGAACGAAAAAAAAACTACTAATTTCATTTTACGGAGAGTTTTATATCGGTTTTCGCTAACGAGCGATATTCCTATCAGGGGTTTAGAAGATTTAATTTTCGACGCTTTATGCCTGTAATGGCGTATCTTGTTTAGAGTATGCCCCTAAACAGCGGCAATTTTAACATTAATTTCCGCCTCGTTATCCGGTAAACCTGCCATTATTTAGCTCGTTGGTTGGCGGGGGAACACGCAAACTAATAATATGATGGGTTAATTTCCCCCCTCTGTCAGAACCTATTCATGTCTGGGGTTGCAGATAAAAAGCGCCATGATCGTCGTGTAAGCACGCATTTCGGCAAGAATGCTTGTCGACTGTGCTACTTAATTTTGCCTCAGTTCAGAAACTCTACCTGTAATTTTTTGTTCTTTTCGATTGTCTGGCGCACTAAAGAAATGAAGTTTCGGATTCGCGGACTGATTTTAGTCGCTCTTGCGGCTATCGTGGTAGCTTTAGTAAACGCAGATGCCGATATACTCCGAAGAAATGCTCGTCTGGTGAGCAGGGTCTCTGAGGCAAAGACGGGACCAGGCGAACTGAAAAAGCGGGTGGTGGCGAGCGCATCTCGCTCAATAAGGGTAAGAGACGTTACTTCGAGACGTTTCAGCGAAACCCAGTCCAGAAGACTGTCATCTATCGATAGAGTTGATGCTACTCTTGCCGGGCGTCGATCACCCTCCGCCGCGTTAAATCGACGGGTAGTACGGGTGAGTATTCCCGACAGTCGAATTCGCGTCGGTGGCGTTGACAGGAGGGCAGTCCTCGCTACCAATCGACGGATCTCCTACCAAAGACGAGACGCTCTGGGTATAAGACGCGGACCACTCCAAGACAAGCTTTTGACGAGGACAGACAAGCGAGCTGTGTCATCTACAAGGAGAGATACGGTGAGTACGAGAGTTTCTGTGACATCGAGGAGAACAGACTTACAGCGCAGGTCAATATCAGAAACGCGAGGAGGGAGATATCAGAGGTTATCAACAAGAGCGAGGTCGGCAATAGAGGGGAGGGCAGTTGTCGCTTCGCGGAGTCAAAGCAAGGCCCTACAACGGCGGTCATTATCGACTGTTCGGAGAGGAGGGTTGCATGGCAGAACAAACGAAAGATCGCGGTCAACATTAAATAGAAGGTCAGTAAAGTTGTCACGAAGAGACACCAGGGATGTACGTTCTGTCTCGGCAGTCAGGCGGGATGTGACAGACAGGCGGCGGGCTGTTTCATCTATCAGGCGAGATTCCAATCAAAGACGGCTTGCCGTCTCAGCAGTCAGAAGAGACATCAGGGACACAAACGCCCGGTCTGCCTCTGTCGGAAGGATTGCACCCAGTAGCAGGTCAGTCAATTATCGAAGATTGTCGAGTTCAAGATCAGGTGTAGCGCAAAACTCCCTGGTACTGAGGAGTGACAGATTAAACAGAAGAGAAGTTGGCGTGGTGAGACGGTCATCAATGGAACGAAGGGCAATAAACAGCAGATCACCCACCCAGACCAGAAGGCTTAGCACATCAAGACTCACTGATGACGTCAGACAGTCCACATTGGCTCGCAGGGCAACACCAGAACGGCGGTTGGTCGGAATAACCTGGCGAAGAGTGAACGCCGAGCGGGTGACCAGGTCAGCTGCAAGAGTTTCAAGCCCCGAACGCAGGGTGGCGAACGTCCGAAGGTCTGATACCGCAAGGCGGGTCGCAAGAAGCGATTCGCAGAGAGCGGCGCCTTTGAAGCCACGAATGAGTAGAATTGCCGCGAGTGGAGAGCGACGTTCAAGCTCTCTTCATCAACGCGGCCCTGCCAACCGACGTGCGGTGGCGATGGCCAGATCGATGCGTGAAAGAAGCGAACTGACAAGACTTGGACACAGAAGAAATTCAGTCGACAACAGGGTAAGGAACTTGTCAAGTCAGCGGCACAGAGTAATTTCAGTACGAGACAGCGTTAAGGCAAGATCGACTATGATGGCGAGATCCAGCGGTAACCAATCCAGGGTAAGGCGGAGCGTTTCGCATGTCCGACGCACGATCAGAGATGGGCAAAGGCGCGCAGTCATTTCTCGACAACGACTTGGCCAACGCCGGACGATTGCAGTTGAAATGGGACGATGTACATTAGACCGAAGAAGTGCGCTGAACCGGCGGAATGCGGACACAACGAGACGTGCAACTGCCATGACTCGGCAGGCGAGCAGATCACAAGTCGATCGTCGGTCTGTCCAAAGAGTCAGGTCAAACGTTGAGCGGAGAATGTTGGATGTCTCGCGAACAAGACTGGGAAACACTCGAATCAGAACGACAACCCGGCGATCTTCCGTAGAACGAAGGGCGAGATATGACCATAGAAGACTTCCGTTGAGATCTGACTTAAATAGAGGAATGGTTGCTTCGAATAGAGAAATCAGAGAAAGGAGATCGGTCCAAATCAGTCGTCGTTCTCTACGGGAGCGGAGAGTCGCGCCGACATCAAACGCAAGGCGCGTTGTAGTAGGCAGTGCAACAGGTGGTTTGATCAGAGAAGCCGTTAGAACATATTCGGTGAGACGCGATTTAACCAGACGCAACACTGAACCAATGCGGCGAGTAGCCGAATGGAGAGCGAGGGCTTTGACCCGCCGAGTCACAAGTAACACAAGACGAGTTGCCGTCAATTCTGAACCTGCCGTCGCCCGACGAACGACCGTCGGCTACCGTCGCGACGCGGCAATGGGCAGACGCCTTGCGCCTGTATCGCAACGCCACGCAGTCAGGGCAGTTGTTCAACTCCACAAAGCCGGCGAAAGCTCGGGCATCTCGATAGTCCTGTCAGTGGAAGAACCAGACGTAACAACTAGCAACACCACAGCAACAACAATTAAGGTAAGTAGTGGAAAAATAGTCCTGTCTATCGTTTGATCAGTGAATCCAACTTTCAGTTCAAATCCTTGACTCACTGCACACCCCTATACACGTCTGACTGAAAATTGACCGCATTGGCCATTCAAACAAATGCGATACTGAAACATTTCAACACATGTCAGGAATTTTAGTCGAAGAATCATCGCCAAAGCTTTTACAGTACTACTGGTACTTTCAGCAACCCAATTTGTCATAAAGTGCTTCAGATTTTAAATTTAGTTATGATAGCTTGACGTAACATTACACTATCCATCTCAAAAAATCCTGTGTCTTAACTATCATACACTGCGGCTTAGACGTATCATACGTCGATAAAGGAATGTTCCCTATAGTGCTTTAATTTGTTGTTAACCCGAAAATGAGACTCAGTTCAAATTGGCCATTTCGCTCGATCAGGCTTGCTCGATCAAGTTGTAAAGGGACAAAGTTGATTGGGTCATGGTTACAGCTACAAGTTTATTACGAACACTGAGTGCCACCCACCTCACGTCCGCTCGGAGAACTCCGTGCACGGACAAATCACGGAAACCAACACACCGATATCTGAATATAGTTCGTATCCTCGTTTGTGGAGGGACCGTACCCAGGGATATACAAAATATCAGAGTTAGTGACTGCAGTCATCCCATGTGATGAAGAATGGCTGACGCACGTTGGCGAAGATAGGCGAAATGTAAATGATTCAAGTCAGCAAAAAACCAAAACTTTTCGAGCTTTTTAAACATGTTTTGTCGTTTAGGCAGATAAAAGAACTTGCGTTTTAATGAATTCGAACACAGTGACAGGGGTGCATGGCACATGATGTGCCATATACTAGTATCATAGTTCAACTTGACATCAAAAATCAGTGTAAAATACTGCAAGGTCTTAGCAACATTGTTTTGAGGAATATACATGTAGCTCGCTGAAAATTTTGCTCAAGAGTTTTAATGAAATGCTTCTATCCCCCGCAGGACTCGAACGCAGAATCGGAGTTTGTCCCCCAAGAGAAAGTGATGTTCGCGGATGAGGATGTCGACGTGGCAGTCTCGGAGAAAAACACCTATCAATTTGTTGAAGGTAGGAAAAACTTCTTTCAATCGACGATAACGGCACATTAACAACAACAACCACAACAACAACAACAACAACAACAACATCATCCATCATCATCATCATCATCACCATCATCATCATCATCATCATCATCATCATCATTAAAAACAGCAGCAGACGATGACGGATATTTGAAAAGTTACGAAACATACTGATATTACATGTAATAAAAGTTTGACTTACAAGCCTAAACAGTGCCCTACCATAGATTCTCGAAGACTTATTTAATTTATTCATTATAACAATGGCATTCACTATATAGTGAACTTTCCACGAAGATGAGAAATTATTCAAAGGGTTGTCAGTTGCCCATACACCAATTTTCTGTTTCAAATCAATTATTTTACCGCCAGCTATGATAATCAACTTGTGCGGTTTCTTCTTCGAGTCGGTGTGACTGCAATGCTTGAACCCACTGATAGCGAACTTACTCTCAGCTGTTCATTCTTATTAGCCGCTCGTGGGAAATGTCGGGCAATCCAGCTCTTCCAGCGGCGAGGAGTTTGCGTGAAAATGTCTGCCCCGTGACTGTGTTTCCTATTAAAATATTGAAGTAGCTGTTTTGCACTGTGCTGACTTGTGAGGAAACACATCTGGAGAAATTCACCTAAAATCACAAACAACCCCGCAAAATATGCAATTAAATTTTGCGCATTCATCACTGACGACCAACGCCCTCTACGCTTACGTTCTTTGGTGATTCGAATTGTTAACGCATTGTTTATGTAAGACTTGTGGCTACTATTGGGTTCTACATGTTAAAAGAAGCTTTATTTATTAACAAGTTTCAGTAGAAGACACTTAGGGCGAATTCTTCGATTTTTCATCATTTTATGGAAAGCGGACGATTATTCACATAAAATGCTGTAGTTTTTTTTGAAAAAGATAAATTTATTTCAACATAGTCACAAATAAAACAAATCTACATAACTGTGAATGCGTTAAAATTACAATGCTGTAGTTTATCGCATGACGGCGCCGTACTAGCGCCCTCAAACAATACTTTTGATAAACGAGCAGAAGTCGCAGTTTCACTGGTGTTAATGTGCAGTTTAGATTGCTATTATTTACAGCATCTTAAGGAGTCAGAAGCTAGGGCTATGTACTTCTTGATTAACTTTTCGGAAATAATTCAATAAGAACAATGAGTTTAAGGCAGACAGTTGGCTTCAAGCTTCCGAGATGTTGTACATTAGCTCCGGTTTCTTTTTAAGAGAATATAAAAAACGGGAGTTTTTAAGACTAAATGAGATTTTCGTTATTTCTGATTCTTTTAGGTTCTACCTTACAAAGTACAGGCGTCTTCGTCACCTCCAATTTCACTGAGCTGGATTTCCCTGAACCAGTGTTCGTCAAGGCAAACCACACGGCCTGGGAAAACGAGCCACTGCGCATCGATCGTCTCCTAGCAACGGCGATGCCTGCATCAGTCATCTGACAAGGGACTAAGATACCATCCACAGGAAACCGAAAATACCCGAAAATACCCGAAGGTGTACATTATCGTGCAAGTAACGTAGACTCCATTGTAGTTGTGTCGGCATGCTTACTAGTTATAAGTTACAGAAAAACAAAATATATGCACAACGATGTCACGTGATAAAGCGTTTCTCAAAGCAATATTTAGACAGAGTTGGTTGAGAACGGGAACCGTGTCGTGCTGATTTTGATCGACCATAGAAAACTGAAAATGTAACAGAAACAAAATTCTGAATCCCAACTTTTCAATGACCAGATCAGAAATTGTTGAGCTTGAATTTTACTTTCGACTCATGGAACTTGAACCGTCGAGATAATATTCGAAACTAGCACATCCTAACGCAAAATGAAGCGAAAATGCTGAGCGTTAGTAGGTCTAGTAAAACTAACTAGAGAGCGAGAAATGTTAACGACAGACAGAATGAGTAGAATCTTGAAATTCTATGATAAAGCGTTTGCCCTTATTGTACAGCTGTCGATAAAAGGTTAACCACAATTTTTGACATAATTTATCGATCAATCGGCGCTCTTTTTCTCTCCAATCACGTCGCACATGAATGTTAAGAGCAACTTGCCTTTCAGAGAATCCTTATTATTGCCTTACGGTGAAATAAACTGTTAGAACTGCAGTTTAAGTTAGCCTCTGAAATTGTAAAGACCTGCAATACTAATTGCATCGTTGCGAAGAATTCCCAAGCACTAGGCTTGATCAAATTAAATTGTTCTGTCGTCGACTTTCCCTCCTCTGAAAGGCTGCTTGAATTTGATTACAATGTTCGAGCCTCTCCACTGAGGGCGCTCATCACGTTGATTCGTACTGAAACAGTATACTAAGGTGTTGTATCCTAACATCGACAGCGGTCACTCTGACAGCGTCGCCTCATGGAACATCTTATTCCTATAGCATCGTACTTCTATAATGTTTGTTTCGAGCAAAATATCTAAGGTCAAGCTCAATACTGTTTCTCTTTTTGACAAATTTGATTGAAAAAAAGCAGTGGAAACGGAACAAAAATTGCCTTCAAACTTGTGTATGAAAGTTTAAGCGGGAAAACATTTTGGATGCGATAGAGTCCAGCTGATTTTGTTGATCTCAACATGTAAATAATTGTAATCAATAAGTGTAATAAATCAGTTTCATGAGCACTATTTCCATGTATTGTGTATTTTCTTTTTTGTTGTATGAATAAAAATGAAACCAAAGTATTGCAAGATTATGTACGTACCACGGAATACTGAAAATGCCTGAGTCATCTCAACAAAGTGGCAACTTATCATTAAGTAGTATGCGTCTAAGGGACAGATGATCGGGCTCTGATTTGTTTTCAATATATTTCTGCTTTACCACTCATGCGGGTTCTCTTTAAATCTCTTGGGGTGAGAACAATCATGTTCACAGTCTTAGTTTTTCGGAAAAAAATCGAAAATTTTATTTTTTCCCGTAAAGTTAACACAGGCACGAAGGCCATTTTGAATTTTAAACATCGGTAAATGTCAGGTTATTTTGTTTCTCTAGAACCAAAATTTGCACGATTACCCTTGATTATTATTCTTGCTTTGGTAAGAGAATGGTTGAAAGTTTCCTTGAGGGAAGCTTAACTTTTACCGAAAGTTTAAGTCTTTTTCTTGTGAGGCGCATACTAACTTGAAGTGAAAGTGTACACGACAGATTTTGTCCCGCATTCAAAAATGAAGTGATGAGGAGCTCAATAACATGTCATTATGCAAATGTTTCGGATCGATAAGTGTATTGGTTAGGGTCTTCTCCATCAAGCTCCCTTGTCGTCGACATAAGCCCCGCACAACAAATAACAACTGTGAATTATTTCTTTCTCTCTAGCATAAAACCGACAAAATCTATCGGCAGTGATTCTCATGATAATTACCCGGTCGCTTCATATTTGACATGTATCCATATACAGTGAAAATAAGCGTGTCAGTTACGTATACTCTCAAAAGTTAGCAGGCTGATAGACTGTTAGGGCGCACTTTTTCGCGCGCCCTCCCGAGGGAGAATCAGTCATAGTTCCATAATTGATGCCATGACTGAATTCCTTGAATATTACTAATTTGATATTACTAATCAAAAAGGCTACTTCACTGTGCGAAGAAATTTTCTTGGGGTGAATGAGGAAGACATTACATCGCTTTTACGTTGCTTTGCAACAGCCGGAAATTTAAGCGAAGCCCTTGAATAAAGCTCGTTGGATATATAATCTTACACCTGATAAACACGTTATCGTTGATCACCGAAAGGAAGACACGATGTAGAGTCACTGTTTTCTCTTCGGCCCTTCCGTTATGTGCTTTACCCTTAAATGCACGACTTTCTTGTGTGTATTCTGTTGCCTGTACTCACCCTGATACCATTAAGTCGTTCTCTCGTCGGGATGTGACTCCTCCATTTTTTTTCACAACTGCAAAGTACAGGGTGTACGTAGTCACTGTAGGGAGCCCTCGGGTACCGATAAAAACGAAAGTCCACTAATAGAAGTAGGAAGAGAGCGCAGCTGTACGTTGAACGTACCCTACCTCTGGCTCTTATCTAGCTGTGTTTGGTAACATCGTCAATCACAGTTGAAGGTTTTTGAAAGACGAAAGATTTTGATCCTGATCCGGGACGTGAGATTTTTTAGCTCTGGGAGAGCTAAGGGATAGCGCCTCAAACGTAGAGCGCTCTTGCCAGTTTAAGATCCTTCGAGTCATTGCGTTTAGGAAGATCTTTAATCACAATTAACAGTTAATTTCATACACAGTAGCCTAAAGGAAAACGAGCACTTCAACCATCAGCCTCTGCGATTTTCGATGAGCCTGTAGCCTAACTCAATTTAATTACGAAACATAGATATCACATGTTGGGGGGGGGGGGTCGGGACATGCGCATAAAGACGTTAAGTCACTTTGCAAAACGTAATAGCGGTGTAAGCTGAGTGAAAATTAAAATTTGGGGCGCATTTTTTTTCTTCATGGCATGCTTATCATATCTCACCACACATGTGTTGTTAAGGTAGAATATGCCTTGCATATACATACATTCGGACTCTCGAACGTTAACAGTATTCTCTTGGCTTACCACTGGTTTGAGCGAATTTGCAAGCTAACGGAGTAAATAAAGTTTTCACCGGCTTGATTTCGTGAAAATCGGAAATTTTATTTCCCCTCATAGAGATGACACCGGGATGGCAGCCATTTAAAAGTACAAATATCGGTAAGTATTTGGAAATTTGCTTGTCCAGTACCGAAATCGCCCGGTGACCCTCGATGTATAGTCTTGATTTTGAAAGAGAATGGTTGAAAGGTTGCCTTTATGAGGAAACCTTGGGGCAAATCAATCTTTGCTTTTTGAGGCGCGACTAGTACCTTTACAATCAGGCAACACACCCATCCATCCACATCCCACCATTGAAAACTGTTCCCTGTCTGGCAGAGTGCAGTTTAAAACGATTCTTGGCCAAGCAACCAACAGTAAATGAGAAAACTAAGCACACATACAATACCAGCGTCAACAGCGCCGCGTTTAAGTTAAAAATCAATCATACGAACTTGACTTCTAACTCAAATAAAGCGTTTCAAAATCAAGTGACAACCACAAACAAAGGCAATCATGCTGCCTCATTAGAATTTATTCTACAATTCAGGTGATCAAAGAGAATTACAATGAGTTTACCCACCACAAGCTTTATGAAATGTCTGCTGAAGGGCAGACGTCAGTGTTACAGATATTATATGCATTGTTAAATTGGCAAATCGTTGATGAAGGACACAGATATTCGTCTTACATCAATCACAATGCACTATCACAATGGCTTGTTTAGAAAAAAATCTTTGCCCAACGATTGAAAAAGAATCAAACAAAAAATGAAAGAGCGAAAATATGAGCTTTTTTGTTGTTGTTGACAAACCAGTGTTTTCGTTTAATACAGGGTAACTGGATTCGAGTCGTGGCAATTTACCGTGAAATGTCTGGTTTGATTAGTTAATCCAGCCGCCGTGCCTGGGGTGTCCGAAGCGAGTGTCAAATAACTCAAACTAGAGAAAAAATGAATGAGGGGGCTTGGCAGGTCATTTTAAGGTATCCTCTCCGAGTCGATGGACATATTTATGTCGCATCCACTCCCTTCTTAGTCTTATATAAACCCTGCTGTTTTACTTAATTTTTGTTATAAGAGTTTATTAGCTTACACAAACATAGGTCACGGGTGAAATTATAGAGGGTTTCTTTGCCTTTATTCGCCGAAATATGCAGCAAGATGATAGCAGAGGAATTTGAAGCGAGGTGTTATCTCCGAATAGAGTATTTGTTCGCTGATAGGTACCGGTTGATTTTGGAGAAACTTGTCACGGTTTTCAATCTAATAAATCTTTAAACTTAACCCTCGTCTTCCTCGGTACAGGAGCAGTTCTCTGTGGTAAGAAAGGATAATAAGATTATTGTCCGAATTATCTGTTTACTTAATGTGTGTATGGTAAGAGAGAGAGAGAGAGAGAGAGAGAGAGAGAGAGAGAGAGAGAGAGAGAGAGAGAGAGAGAGAGAGAGAGAGAGAGAGAGAGAGAGAGAGAGCTAAAAGTCAGAAACAGACATAGAGAAACAGATGGACAGACATAGCAATCGAAAAAGGAAGTGAAATGGAAACAAATACACTTAAAGTTTGAGAAAGAGGGACTGATACCGAGAGGCGCAGACAGATACATAGATGGGCATGTAAACAGTTCTCCAAACTACCAGTGATGTTGTTCCCTTGTAAGTTCTTGGAGAGATTTCAAGAACTTACCATGAAGTAGTAAAATGATTTTTTTTAATTGCAGAACGAACCTAAGTATTTTTCAAACGGAATAACAGAATCCCCTACCCACTGGACTTAGATTGAATGTCTCACACGAGTTGCTCGTGCTAGAGACCTGAATTCCCAAACGAGTGTGGGACATTCCATCTCAGCCCATGGGGGTGTAGGATTATATATCTGACGCCCCTTCATTTCTTAAGAAAATTGCAGTTATCATATTTCGTTGTAGAAAACACCATTGTCATCAATAACTTCCTTTGATTGATATCATTCCCCTTCAAAACATAGTCCACATTCAGTCACATATAACGCTATGCGAAACATCTTTCTTCTGATGAAAGTTTACTTCTCGCTGTTCTAACAGCATTCAGTATATTAATAATTTGGCGATATGCTCGTCAAAATAACCTCATGGCATCGTGCTTTGGTCAATATCCACATATTTTCACCAAAGGGAAGTGCACAAACCCATTTACTTTTAAGTGTGTCGTCTGCCCCTGCTATAGTTCCGGTTTTATAATACCCGACCGCCCATTCGCCAACTAATAAGCGCGGCTCGGGCGCGGGACAGCAAATGACCAATGAGCATTCGTCAAACGAAAGCATATGTCGCTCGCGCGACAATACAGAGTATAAGAACAAATCGATCCCACACCGCTGTTCTCACACTTCCTAGGGACGTCAGAAGGTAGTATGGCAGTTGAAATCGTCCTATTTCTTAAGGGGAGAACCATTTCATTTGGGAAGGGGGTGGAGGAAATGGGTATGGCAGTAACCGCCCCCTCCACTGTGGCATCAAATGTTTTCTATTGTCTCTCCTGCAACAATTTTTTTCCGCATGTGGAAGCAATGCAAATTTTTTTCATGATTTCTAGTTTTTTAATACGTGATTCTTGAGTCAATTACATGTCACAGGTTAACAACTGCATATCTAAGGATATAACGAGTAGCATTCTATGCGAGCACAGAACAGATGACATTAAATTAGAGGACAGAGATTGTGTAAAACAAAGGATCGTCTTTAATGAATTCTTTATTGAAATTAAATAGTAAAAAAAAACTGGAAAAAAACAACCAGAGCATCGTTTAGAGGTGAAAGAGGTCGGGTGGGGAGGGGGAGTACGCCATGCCCCCCTCTTACATAGAAAATGCTGAAACCTTGATGTGCGCAATGATGCAATGTGGTACAATCTGAGAGGTGTTTCTATTTCTTTGCACTATAGATAAAACTATTTGAAAATGACGAAAGGACACCCAAGGGGAGAGAGCGCGAGAGGGGAGTCCCCCCGCATCGAAAATTTTGAGAAATTTATGTGTACAAAGGTGCAATCTGAGGTGTTTCGGTTTGTTTTGTACTAAGTAAGACTGTTTTAAAATGACACTTGATACTGATATTTTTATTATATTTTACATGATAAGTGTTTGCGTAAAAATTGTCAACAATCAAACAATGAACATATTGGCCTTCCAGTGTATTTTGAAAATGTTATCGCCGAAGGAGGCACACCTCTAAAGAATGAGAGAGATTTCCCCAATATTTTGACAATTTTTTAAGTTGGTCTGATATAATTAATTTTTTTCTCAAGACATTTACTATATCATTTTTTTCTTCTTTTTCACCTGCCGACAATTTTTCCCCTCAAAAATCCTCCAGCCCCCCCCCCAATCAAATGGTTCTCCCCTGTGTAAGGTCCGGGACATATGTACCGGTCACAGTGCGTGGTGTTTGTGGTCCTGTAAGGTCCGCTTACAGCGCACTTATTTGTTGGACCGTTTCCTCTCTTTAGGTATCATTACAATGTGACATTTAGTTCTATCCTGGTACTGTGATTGGTTGCCACATGTCCCTGTGTTGGCCTCGAGCTGTAATGTTCACTGCCTCATTACGTCGTGTCCCACGAAAGCTTACTTCCAGGAAACCGTTGTGGTAACTAGTATTCATGATAACTACACCTGTGACCTTGTTTGACTGCCACGTGAAGACAAAGACAAAAGACCAAATTCAACTGAGAAACATCAAGTCAGTCAATTTTGTAATTTTTTCTGTACACTGCTCGCTTGTTGTGTTCAGTGTTTCAACTTTTTAAGAGCAAAATTTTGATTTAGCTAGTAGCGCAAAGCAGCATTTCTTTGTATAAAATGCGAAACGTTTGGCCCAGTGATGACATTTTGCACAATGTTGAGAGAAGGAGAGATGGTACGAAACGATTGCATGGCACTAACAATTCTTACAGCGTTCAGACATCAGTGAATACCGCACCCCCTACTACGACTAATGTCACAGGTAAACTATCATGATTTTGGACGGAGAGGCGGTGGATTTATATCGATATCCTTTTGAGAAAATATCAATAGCATTCAAAACCAGGAAAAGGGTTACTGTTTTGAGTCAGTTGGCGATGAAATGGTAGAAATTGTTCTAAGTACATAACAGTTTCACAAAAATGGATTGAAATATTGCAATGAGAATATGAATTATTACAATTTTATACTCTCCCATATACTCTCCGCTTAGAATTGACATTAAATGTTGAGATCCCAATCAAAAGCGAACGAATGTTAAAAGGCTCTCCGGCCGCCCGATACTTCAGCAATGGGTCCAAGACTTGCTAGCAGCGTACCAACTCTAGTATATCAATCCGTAGTACATCATGAATAACACAATGGGTCTTTTCGTAGCAGGACCAATCGGAGGGCTTTGCAAGCGCAGGCTATATTATAAGTCAGGGTATGCTGTCGGCATGCTAGGAAATTGAAAACGGTTCGTCAAATTTACAAAGTTCACAAACCATATCAGTGAGCAGTCGATATGTTCTATATTTGTATTCAGAACCGAATCGTTACTGGCAAGCAGTCGGAGCCAAATAGACACGCATTTTTTTAAACAAGTGAATGTTTCTCGGGCGAACTCCGCTTCTGTCTTAGTTTATGCACGTTGTGATCGAACCCAGCGCGTACCCAGAGCAATTTAAATGACTTGCTACCACAGCAGTTTCCTGGTACATGGGACATTACATTACAAGGCAGCGAAAACTACAGAACGAGGCTTACACAAGGTAACCAATCACAGTGTCGAGTTTAATACATGCAAATGAGACTAAGGCCCAGCCGTTGAGGGCGCTGTAAGCGGACCTTGAAGGACGCCAAACACCCGAAATTACTGTGGCAGTATTCTGGTGCATATGTCTAGGATATAAATAGTTGGTCAATTTGAAACAAGACTAATAGAACCGCCCTTATTGCTGATTATATCAGTAATGTAATATTTTTAGACCAAGTCATTATATTTAATTTGTTACTTACCCAGAGGTACCTGGCAAATATAGCCCTTCTCTCGGAACTCATAGTCATCGTCGTATAAACCGTCCTTGTTGCCCCGGAACCTGAAATTACATGCGACAGTCGATAAATGATAACATCTTTCATTTTTTTACTAAAATTATACAATTTTAATCGTCCGTCAAATATGGATGGCTTGGGCGAAAACATATTGAAAAGATGACTTTCCTTAAAAGGTAAATAATGTACATTTGCATTAACGATCGCGAAATAGACATCAACGACTATGACCCGGAAATGGTGTACCACTTGTTGTTAACTCATTTTGACACTTGTGGAGTATATGAAGTTTTCATTTCCTGTGTTTGCAGAAAACGAGTTTTTTTTTCTCCATGGAGTTAACACAGGGATAGCGGCCATTTTGTATTCAAATGTCGGTAAGTTAGAATTGATTTGTTTCTCTGGCACAAAAATTTGAACGTTGGCATCTTAGTTTCAATTCTTGATTTTAAAAGAGAATGTTTCAAGTTAGAGGAAAGTTTCTGCAAAAGTTAAAATCTGTCAGTTTCCAAATTTGAGGCGTGTACCAGAGTCGTGACCGTGACTTTGAATTGGATCATTTGTAATTTTTACATCATTGTATTGCATGCAACCGGCCGGCATCAGTGGTTTACAGTGCGTATGATTACGTCACGGGCCGGAGATACCAGGGAATCGCGAGTACGAGACCGGTTGAGAGTCTAGATAACCGAATATGGGTCATTTAGCACTGCACTGGACACAACATTGAACGATGGTGCATGAATGAGCATGCGCTGTGCGTTTGAAACCCATTTGTCCCACAGGCTGATGCACTTTGGGATGGGGTTTTTTATATGACGACGAGAGCCTGGATAAAAAGAACACACACACAAAAAAACAAAACAAACAAAAGAAACAAACAGTGAAGAGAAGAAAACAATAGTCACCAAAAACAAACCTTAATAGGGGACTTTATTTAGGTAAAGATAAGGTGATGCTCCTCTGTATGCCGACGAGATACGGTTGTATAACGGAAAGAACAAAAAATCAGGAAGAATAGTTGTGTTTTAATTATATAAAATGAGTATTTTTGACAAAAAAGTCTCAAATTGCCCTCCTGGTTGAAAAGTCGAGAATGGAAATGCCATTGATGTTTGCAAATCGCCGTCTTTGCAAGTGCGAGAAATTGAAGAGGAATGGTTTGGCGACACATTTTGTATTGTTTGTACTATATTCTGCCATCCATTACCTATAAATTAGCTGTATCGTACAAAAAATATAATTCGAAAATTCATTCGACGCATGCGTACACTTTGAATGAGGATCGATCGTATGCTAGTTGCAGTTTAGCCGAGTTAACTGACAGTGTTTCAATGCATTGTATGGATCTTTCCAGCCGGTGTAGATGAGCATACGTTCGGGTGTTTTTAAGCCTGGGGCAGTTTCGATTACACGTTCAATCAATTTCGTCCAACTCAAATAGGAAAAAAGCTAGATGTTTCGTATGCAAATCATGATAATTCATTACCCAGTAAAATAGAGACACGCACTTCTTTCTGTTCCAACCTGTGTACGGCTGTTTATGTCTCATCTAAGCGTCTATGTAAGTACACAGAATGTACGCGACTGTTGCGATGCACGTGTGACGATTGCTCATACTATCAGTTTTCGGAGAATCGTTATCTGGTTCCACCTTTGGTAGGCGATCCTAGCGCAAGGGGAAGGCAGAAATTTAAGACACAGAAGGTTAGCATGCAAGTGCCACCGTTAGGGGGTCAAAGATAATTAATACATATCGTGGTAAAACGTTTTTCGTTAGTTTGTTTTTGTTTGTTTAGTACCACTGTTATGCCGTTGGAAAAGTGTAAAAGTTAGAGAGTTAATCATTGCTTCGGTCTCCCCATATAGTCATCGTTGTCTTTTCAAGAACAGGTCAGCGGTTTACGGTAGAATGCGCCTCGGGGACAGATATTTGGACACACAAACTTTTAAAATATAGAAATAACGGGCGACGCGCTGACCATTAACGTTTATATATGGGCAAGGGCGAGAGGAAAGCCAAAATTAACGGCGAGGCTTGCCGAGCCCGTTAATTTGGCTTTCCCCGAGCCCGCGCCCACAAATAAACGTTAATGGTCAGAGCGGAGTCTGTTATTTCCATTATATTATCATCGAACCGAAGAAAACCGTCAAAATTTGCGAAAATTTCTGGAGCGAACGACAACTGGGCCCTAGAACTGAGCAATACGCGACAAAATGTCAGCGCGCTGTAAAATTTGGCAAATTCGGAGAATATTTCAGAAAAAAGTATTTCAATTTGGCCCACAAGCGCTCCATTTTATTTTGTGATTGATTATGATTTACGTTTGAGCTGTAAAGTTACGATACTTTGAGTTGTTAATCTTATTATTCATATTCACGGGCACGTAAAAAAACCATTACTGTGTATTTGTGGTCAGTCACGCGGTTCAGCTCGACCAATTTAAAATTCGACAGCCAGGGCATGGTAATATAATATTCTCTTGATCTATCACTTTTGGAGGCCAATTTACGAAGCTTATGGAGCAGCTAAACTTTTCAATGGCTTAGTTTTTCTAAAAATCGGGTATTTTATTTTTCCCCTGAGATAACTGAACACATGGATGATGGCCATTTTGAATTCCAAATATCGGTAAATATTGGATAATTGTTTCTCTTGTGCCAAATTTTTCGGTGGCTCCCGACTTTTTTTTCTTGATGTTGAAAGAGAATGGTTGAGAACTTGCTTGAGGAAAGTTTGAGTAAAGCTTAAGTCTTTCATTTTCGAGGCACGAACCACATTATACCTCGAAAGACTCATCAGTGTGTTTGAGAAGTTCAAGTTATAATTTCTATGTCGGATTTAGTTTAGAACTTCAAAATGTTGGTCGAGGGGAGAGAGAGGGAGAGGGGACGTATCGATTTTAAGGTAGCGCGCACCAGGAAATTGAAAGACTATAGCATTTGCTCATTTTTTTTTTGAGGAAACTTTCCACCACCCTCTTCCGAAATAAAAGAATAAAAAAATGAGAGATCGCAGCGCAAAATTTGATACAACAGAAGCAATATTTACGATACTTGAAATTCAAAATAGCCGCCATACCTGCATTAACTCAATGGAGAAAACTGCAATTTTTGATTCTCACAAAATTTAGCGGGGAAAAACTTTCCTTTCTCCAAGAGCTTCAAGATGAGCCATAATAATCTGTAGACCAATAAAGTATTAAATATGTTCAAGTATAGATGGAGAATCCGAATATCTTTCTTTGAGGCGCGTTCAACCATAATTTGCCAGACGGCGTCGTAATTATCAGCGTTTCTTCACTAATATAATCGGACGATGGTGTTAGGGTTAGGTTCACACTTACCATAATTGCACAGCGTTTTGCCCCTGGTGTGATTTCTTAGTGTTATCGTTCGG
Source organism: Ptychodera flava (assembly GCF_041260155.1). Taxonomy (NCBI): domain Eukaryota; kingdom Metazoa; phylum Hemichordata; class Enteropneusta; family Ptychoderidae; genus Ptychodera; species Ptychodera flava. Next base: position 19,208,799 of record NC_091937.1, on the reverse strand, counting down.
TTCACCGGGGGCCCACTTCGTGTAGTAGGTACACATGGGTTCGAGCCATTCTAAATCATCAGCATCGTGTTTATCCGCATCGCTATCAATATCGTCTCTATTGGCGTCGTGGAGGCCGATCCAGAAACCGAAGTTATGGCATTCCTTGTTGTTCATGTTGTTGTTGTTTATCTCGACCCTCAAATCAGTCCAGAGTTGCTCGTTGTCGATGGTAGCAAGCCACCCGCCCTCGGCCTCACAGAGTGCTTTAGCGGAGTCCCATGTTTCTTTTCCGCAGTGTATGTTGTAGTCGTAACATTCACATCGGGTGTAATCAACTGAATCAACTGAATATAACAGATTTAGATGGCATTGACGGGAGAGAGAGAGAGAGAGAGAGAGAGAGAGAGAGAGAGAGAGAGAGAGAGAGAGAGAGAGAGAGAGAGAGAGAGAGAGAGAGAGAGAGAGAGAGAGAGAGAGAGAGAGAGAGAGAGAGAGAGAGAGAGACAGAGAGACAGACAGAGACAGACAGAGACAGACAGACAGAGAGAGAGAGAGAGAGAAAGACAGACAGACAGACAGACAGAGATAGAGACAGGGACAGAGTCATTGTGTGACAGACAGAGAGAGAAAGAGGGACAACAGAAGGTAGAGGCAGAGATGAAAAGATAAAGGTTTATGTTGCGTAATCATATTATTTAAATTTAATTTCACATATGTATGCGTTCTTCATTTCTGCTGACGAGTTATTCTCAGAAAAAAATGAAGTCTTTGATAATTAGGCACATGTTTAAAGAATATCATCCCTTGCAAAGTTGGTGTAAATTGAAATTCAAATGATGACACAATTTGAAGCCGTTTATTTAAAAACTGATGTTCTCTTGCGACCTTGGCATTTGTTAACCTGAACAACCATGACCTAACGACAAGATAGTGAAAGATGAGAATTATTACCTGATTGGCCGTAAACCAAAGGCACGGCAATGGAGACAACGAACGCTAACGTCGAAATCATCTTCTTACGTGATAGGTATCCTGGAAAAGAAGGTAGGAATTCGATAGTTTATTTTACACGTTTGTCTTTTCAACGAACGCCGATGTTGAAGCAATAGGTGTCCTCATGCAAATAAAGATACTAGAATCCGTAAATTAATCCCATTGTGTTTGCTTGACACGTTAAAGGTATACAGTCACCTGTAATCTAAATATGCCCATATATGGTCAAAGGGGCGTTCCTTGGTCTTCAAAATGCCTATGTGAGGGCGATGTTTTCAAAAGCGGCCACCCGCTAAAATCTAAAATTGATTAATTTCTCTTTGCATGGTAACTGCGGCAAAATTGGAACAGGTGACAGTATACCCTGAAAGGGATACAGTCGTTGGAACTGCGCTCAAAGGTCGTATGGGACCCATACAACCAATGTAAACACCGTATCCAAGGTACCATTGTGATTGATTAAAGTTAAAGCATATCTACATAATCACATCGTACAATTTGAATGTTGCCGCTATGATGATGAGATTCGTCCAAATATCGTGCACGAAATACATTGTCTGTAAACAAGAAACTCGCGCAGGCGCAGTTCCGACGACTGTTTGAAGTTGAAATGGAGCTTGACATATGAATATGGCAATTGGATTGGTTTGAATTTTTTTGAACTAAGACAAATATAATGGCCATGTATACTATATTGTTTTCTATTCATCATAATTACCGTATTAAATGAGCGCTGGTAAAATGTAAAGATACTTTTCTCCTCAGGGACCTCAAAATATCGACGTTCCATCTTAAAATTCCCGTGACAACACCTTAAAAGGTGTTCATGCAAGTTCCTATAAATTTCTCATGATCAGAGGGCAGGATCGAAACAACCTTTGGACTTGGTAGATATCCCACCCTAAATTTGCGAAAAGTAGCAAGGGTGTCACGAACGAAAGGTAAATTCATATCTGCCTGGAATAGCGACGGATATGGAGTTGGCACGATGTCCCTTCTACTTTGGGAAAGGCGAAATCTTGACAACATTGCTCAGACGGAATGAAAAAACAAATCGAGAAACTAACGAAACAGAACAAAGTCTTGTGTCCGATGTTCGCGCGCGTAAATACAGATAAGTAAGGTCAGCATTAATATTCAAGGTCCTTTTGGAAAAAAAAGAAAAAAAAAACAGTGGCCTACGAATAGCCATGGTAGAAAATGTTTACATCTGTAGCATATGCACTGTACAGTTCTGAAAAGCGAATGCATTGTCATAATTTTGCCGTGTCAGAATCACCACTTCATCCGAAAATTCCTGATTTCGCTTTTTCATGTCGATGTCTGGATTGTATCGGATTAAAAAAACAACAACAAAAAAACCGAAAAAAAACCCAAACCCCGAAAAATATAAAACGACGTCACTGCGCATCGTATTTGTATAGCAAACCCAAGTTGAGAAACAAAACAAGTTTATGGCCCTAGGTTACGTCTGTCCCTGTGATCCTCAACGGAGGGACAACAGTTAATACTTTCGATAACATTTTCATGGGATTTTTTCTCTAAACTTAAAACAAGTTCTTCTTCTCCTCCTTAGGGGCGTTATGTTGCGATATACAAAGTATACGCATTGTAGTCTCAACACAGTGATCTGCATATTATTGTTGACAAATGAATTCTAGTAAAGAAAGTTGTCAAAACAGATATTTGGGATTACAACGTGCATACATATACATGCGGGCTATGTCGATGAGTCAGATACTAGGTATTTAGATATGTTGGCAGAAGAAAAGTACACTGTGTCTTGCAAACGGGGAAAAAGTCAACGGAAAATACACAGACATACCGCTATTGGAATTTACAAAAGAGCCTAACAATTTGACATGACAACTTTGGACTATTGGACGCACGGATCTTGTTTTCCTCGCGTTAGTATGTGCGACACGAGTGCCCATCTGAAAACGAACTCAGAGAAAAGCAGAATTTCAGGGAAAAGAAGAACTTACCCAGTATCCACACCGTCACAGGATTGCTGAACAAGTGTAGCAACGGTGACAATTTATGAATTCAAAGAATCAGGGGGTGGTACTCCTCAACATCCGTCGATGGCGGCTGAAATGACGCTAACCCCCTGCCGTTCTTGCAGAGAGCGCAACCCACTGTGAAGATAGATGGCTAGTCCGTGTTTCGTCCCTCTTCAATATGCACACCTCATTCTCTGTGCTTGCAACACGTAGCTTTACTCAACCAATCAATAAAGTAATTTTGTCGCCATCGCATTGGATAGAAGTGGTATGCGAAAACCCTAACCCTTAAAAAGTGGTGTAAACTCATAGGGGATCCTTTAACTTGTAAATTTACGATAATAAGAGATTACTCGAATGGCACCTTTATGCTCGGACGTTCGTTTTGACTTATTCACAATATCGAGTATAGTTATAGTTGGACATCACTTTTTTAGACGATAATGCATTCTTCCAGCGTCCTTTGTCCGTAAAGGTATCTAAGAGTGTGCGAGTTTCTCTGCTCATTGTGTTTGATGAAGAGAAACCTAAATAAAACTTGTGAAGACCAACTACTTATATGGAGGCAGGTCTTTATTTTCTATGCCACTTTTCAAGGGAGAAATTTTTGGACCAGAAAGTTGACAGTATAAGGTCAAGAGATGATGGAGAGAGGAACAACAGGTAAAATAGCTGGACAGATAAGTGGCCATATTAGTAGATAGTTAGCTGGATAGCTAGCTAGCTAGATAGATAGAATAGATAAATAGAATAGATAGATAGACAGATAGATAGACAGATAGATGGATAGATGGGTAGATAGATAGATAGATAGATAGATAGATAGATAGATAGATAGATAGATAGATAGATAGATAGATAGATAGATAGATAGATAGATAGATAGATAGATAGAGAGATAGAGAGATAGATAGATAGATAGATAGATAGATAGATAGATAGATAGATAGATAGATAGATAGATAGATAGATAGATAGATAGATAGATAGATAGATAGATAGATAGATAGATAGATAGATAGATAGATAGATAGATAAATGGAAGGGTGAATGGGTGGATGGATGGATATATAGAGAGATTCTGTAGATAGATGGATGGACAGATGAATGAAGGGATGGATAGAGAGACAGACTGACATATAGATAGATAACAAAAGTGCACAAGAGTCTACGGTACGCCTACTGCCAAGGCACGATATTCTTCACCAATGCGCTGCAAGAAGATGTGCAGATGCTGAGGGGGACCGTATTCCTTTCACACCGGGCAGTGTTGAAGCCAGGAATTTTAAACCCGGGAACACTGTGTCACACGACCGTTTACTTTTGGGGACAAATTGCACATTTTTGGGACAACATGCGTCAGTTGTCAATCAAATTTTGTATTATTTTATAAAACAAATTAATTTCACAAAAAACAAAATTTTAGCTATGGGACATTACGCTCATATGATTGAATTTCAGGCAATTGTAGCAGTATACCGTATCTGCCCCAATCAGAGCTAGGTCTACAAGAAAGTTATTATAATCAGGCGCATCGTTTTAATTACTTTTTATCACTGCTCCGAAAGTACGTAAATATAAGCTTCAAGATAATCATACAAAACAAGGGCCATCGTCAGCAAGAGATATTACTTGCAGACTACACCCATTGAACACAGTTGACTCATAAGTGCGCCTGGGGTGACCCGCAGGACGCTACAATACGGGACAACGGGTTCCGTTTTGGGGACAGTGTCGCAAGGGCGAGTCCTGGCTGCAACACTGCACACCTGTGCTAAATCAATATAGATGATCATGTAGTTTTATTATCACCTTATTCATCGTTTTTGCTGCTTTATAAGTGACGTAATAGGCTTTGGAAATTCACCAGGCATTAACCAGGGGTACTGTTTTGGAATTCCACATTCTGTCTTTAATACACGCGCCATAATATAACGAGCACCTTTATTGCATAAACATCTGCGCCGGCCCAGTCAGTAAAAAGAGTGAGTCATTTTTCAGATCGGACACTCCATTAACTTTGTAAACGTTGGTGGCCATCAAAACGCTGTTAACCACCTGTTATATTATTTACTCGTTTGTCTTACCTAGGCGGTGCCCGTACAATTTGATACTCGACAACGCATTATCTATCGTTGTCTTCAACGCGTTTTGTCCGGCTAATTGATAAATCGAAAGGCAATGTATGGGCACGAAAAAAAGGCATATTGCTATTGACATATTGTTGCTATAATTCATGCCTATGTGTTTTGCTCCTTTGAATTTGTGAGTGAGTATGTTTATGGCTTAGAATAACATTACGTGAAAGGTTTGCCCTATGAGAAAAGCCTTACGTGTCGTTCTATGACTGGGTTCGGTCCTTTTTAAATTTTTAACTGCTCCTATGTTGTGTAGTGACTAAATATCACTCAGTGTTCATCGGTGCTGACGCCTTACGTTCGCCGTCCACAAGGACCCTGAGTTTAAAAAAGGGCATTGCGTGCCATCAACCTGCAGGAAAGTATCTTTTAGGTAAATGTGGTTTACCGACAGCTTTTTCTCCTGGATATAAAAACATCAAAACTCGGATGCAACATGTGTTGATAATTTTAACGTTTTAAAGTCTCATTTAAAAACTTACCTTTTTAAAGAGAGTTACTTGTGAGATTTTTAACCATTTTCATTGCTCTATTTTTATAACTGAAATGTAATGCGCCTTGAGATGTCTTTTACATGGAAGGCGTTTTTAAAGCAATGAATATTATTATTATTATTATTATTATTATTATTATTATTATTATTATTATTATTATTATTATTATTATTATTATTATTATTATATAATCGAAGCGGTTTAAATGGAGTGAAGCTATACAGGCACTTCAAAAATGACATTGATGGCGCGAACAAAGACACGAAATTAAACAACTCGCAGTCTTCAAGTTGATGATGGCGATTCTAGTGTGTTTATCGTTCGTTCTCAGACCTAAATACTTGGTGTGAAACATGATGTACAGTATCTATTCGCAAAGTTTTAGCCTCAGTGCCCGATCAAGACGAATACATATTGATTATCCACGAGTTTAAGAAAACTCCAGTGGTTGTAAAACTTCTGATTAACTCCAGTGGTATTAAAACTTCTGATTCTTCTAAGGAAATGGAGCATACACAAGTTTTGGGTCACAGAAATGAGTACAGCTGATGAAACTATACTCAAGAATGAGCTTGTGTTAAGATATAATTTTGAAAAAGGAATCTACAGATGACATGTCAGAAATTTTAGGAAAAGTTGAAAAACATAATGTAATTCTGACATATTTATATCTTTCCTGGAATCATTTCTTTTGAATGAAATTGTACTAATCTTTATCTTGGTACGGATTTGGACAAATAGTAAAAGACAAAAAAAACCGCAAAACCCATGGCATTGGAATTAAGTTATATTTTGTCCAGTATCTAGAGCTATAATTTCAAAGTTGAATATAGAGCTGATGACGTCATATTATAACATACTAACTGGTGTGATCATAATATCTCACAACATTTTAGCACTAGATGTTTACTTTTGTATTTCACATGTTTTCTATGATATTGACATGTTCACAATGAGGTATTACGTCATTTACTATCGTGCATTATTATTGTACTTGGGCCTCAGCCCAAGTACATTTGTTTTCATTCCGTGGGAAAAAACTCTGTAAGGTATAACCATTCCTGGCTGAGACCAGGGAGGGCAAAATGTCTTGGCTTCATCTTTCTTGCATAATAAATGGCGTAATGATGTTAACTGAATGGAAGTGCTGCTCTCAGCCAGTCTTAAATAAGTGAGATGTGAATATTAATGCTTCTCTATCTGAGTTTTTGCCACAAAATCTTCTGAATATAATCAAAATGTGCATCGAAATGCAACAATTAATGCACCCTCCGTTTCCTAGGCGATGGCACGACCCTTGCTACACCCCTGGACGAGCCAAAGTGGGAGGGGTAATTTCAGTTTGGTCGAACAAGAGGGCTCGAGACCAGAATTTAACATTTAAACTTGAAACATGTTTAATAGCTGACAAGATGTGGACTAGTGTTAACCGAAGTAAAATTGTGAAAAGGAAAGGTTTTATATCCGGACACAATGAAAAACATTACGACTGGAAACTGTACCCCCAGTTGAGAATAGTAATGTCCACAGCGATGGAGAACACTTATCCTTGAGCTGAGAAAACCAGACCATCATTTCGAAATAGAGCTGCAGATTCGAGAAGCTCGTTCAAAATAGCTAGGTACACCCCATAAAGGGGTGCTTTCGAGTTTTGAGGGCAAATTTCGCCTCCTTCATATAGAAATCGTACGTTTTTTTTCCAGGAGAACACACCATTTGACACAAAATTTGCATGTAAAGGGGTCGCCAGTAAGCACGTGGTCAAATCTGGCATAAGAAACAATATGAAATGTTGGGTAAGCCAGTCCAAAATAAACTGATTTGAACTTTTGTGTTTTGTAATTTATACCACTGCAGTAACATTACCTTTTTTTGACAACATCACACAATGTAATACGTTTTGAAACTGAATACTCCGACGTATTCTGTGTCTCCTTTGCTAAAAAATACGGTATGCCGATTACCATGTAAGGAGATGATGACGTCAAGACAGATTTGTAGTGTGTTTGGTCCTGCATGGTGCACGAAGTTTTGTCAAGGTAGCTTGATGTGTATTTATTTCCTAAATGGGAGAGATTAGGGTCGATCTAAACGAAGGCCGAAGAATGTTATGATCCTCTAAGCGAGCTGAACTCTAACGCGAATGGTTGGATAATTTGGAGGATGTCTAGAATGATCTCGTCTCATTACAGCGCTTGTCTTTTCAGTTTGGAGTTTCAGGGTTGGCACTCACGGATTTTTTGTTTGGCACAGCCAAGGTTTACAGTTCGACACAAAGAAATACCAGACGGAAATGCAACATTTTATCCAAGACAGACGACACGTTTTCATTTCTGTCTTCGTCTGAGAATGCCGCACAGTGCACTGTTGTTGCATGCAAATTTAAGCAAGTTGTTTTAACGGTCACAACTGTCGGTCTGAACAGAAAAGGACCCACGTTTGATCGTCGTATCTTCGTATAGCTATCGCCTTGGAGTAATCTATCGAAATAATGCAAAATACACGGGGAAGAACCTACACCCGTGGAAAGGCAACCAGCAGTGATCTCCGGCAATAAGTAGTTCACGAAATAGAGGAGATAGGTGGTGATCAGGCGACTGGTTTTGTACCTCGTGGATCATATGTACAAACAGCGAAGAAATTGCGATTGGCAGCAACGACCGTATTTAAAGAAGATTTGGGTACATTTTTGCAAGACCGGTTCAGTAAATCCCCCAAGAAACTATCGCCGTGGTCGACAAAGAGTGTTACTGGATGTTGAAGTTGAGTTCATAGAAGCCATCAAATCTGAGAAGCCCTCCGCCCGGACCGTTCAGTTTTTACGGCCTTGGGGGCCGGCAAAATCTTGTCGCCGGTGTTCAAAAAAATATAGACCCCCTGCATTTTTCGTGAAAAAAGATGACCCCCCCTTTGTCAGACGAAAAAATTTGATGACCCCCCCCCCCCCCCCCGATGAAAAATAACCAAAACACATATGTCAAATTTACCCGCACGGTTTGGATTTGAACTCCGGTACGCCGCGCACTTTATTCGTGTAGCAGAGATGCCAGTGCACAAACTTCTTAGCCACATCCATGCAAACGTCTATTGATTAGGACTCGTGGTACGAGTCCAAAAGGGTTGTGTAAAATTGTCTGCGTTTTCCCCTGTATTGCAATGAGTTCAATCTGTGCCTGCCTATCTGCACCGCTGCTCTCAGAGAGCAAAGTTGGCGGATACAAGTTTTCATGTGCAAGTTTTGATGAACACTGAATACACAGGTGGTTTCCGTTATGGAAGTCAAACCTGGCTACACTGAGTGAGTGTTTGTTACCCTTCAGGGTACAATACAAATAAATGTTTAGTAAATTTCATAACAAATAGCTTCAATTTTTGCATTTATTTTAATATTCCCGGTAAAAATCACGCCCTTTAGTGCAAATCACATCCCTTGATGTTAAATGGAATAGTCTTCCGGTGTGTTTGACCGAGACTGCGAAGGTTTGAACCAATCATACGCCTGTGTCGGGAAAGATTACTGTCTCTCTTAGGTAAAAGTTCTGCTACAGTGTTATAGCTCCGTAACATTCTGCATGATAAGAGAACGTGCGGCAATCGACGCATCCTTTGATGTTATGTGTCGGAGTACAACAACTTGTACGTTACAGTCAAGAAACCCGTGTGTGCCAAACCCTGAAACTCCACACTAAAAAGACAAGCGCTGTAAGATTATTTGGCGGTCAGTATTGAATTTCAACTGCGTCACAAGTTTGCGAAATGAGTATTCCGTCGAACGGTCAACGAACGATATTTAGAAATCTGGAGACATGGCACATCGCATTTTTATATTAATATTTTATATTTTACAAAAGATGTAAGAAGCAATGATTTTGTCGAAAATTCTGAGAAAAATATAGGAAGATTTGATCGCGAACACATTTTCACTTGGGGTCAACTAGCTCTGCGTACGATGCTGTGTGTTCCGCTACAGCTACAGTCGGTGACTTCAAATCCATTTTGGGACTTGACGTAAAAAGCCAAATTACTGCCGAAATTCAGCGTTCTTGGGCCCAAGTCGTATCCCAGCCTACCTCAGCTACTCGATCGCTTCCAAAAATGACAGTCTTTTATTCACTTCTCGTAAATAACCGTCGATGTCGGCAACTCTCTCGCTAGCCCTGCGTACGATGCTGTGTGTTAGCTGTAGCACATAGCATCGTACGCAGGGCTAGGGGTCAACGGTATCTGCTAAAGTGCGGGCTGCGGGTTGCGGGCTGCGGGCTGCGGGTTTTTAGAAAAATGGCTAGATTTCTAATATATGTAATATGGCATTTTATATAAGAAATAAAACCTTTAGGAGGTGTCTATTATCAATAATCATGATCAGGTCTATCGTACAGTATCCCTTTTCCTGCCAAGTCCATATTTCAACATCAGGTCAAGATGGTTAAAATTGATGAAACACAACTATATGGTGTATTTTAACATAATACTGTACATTTGAAGGCTGTTGAAAACATATATACTGTAAACTTGATTTTTTGGACTAAAGATGCTATGACAGACCACCAAGTGGGTGAAAATACGTCATGTTTCTGAAAAAAATCAAAATCTGCTAAACTAACAGCGGCGATTCCGAGGACCAATTTATTTATTTCGAGCTGCCTGGCCATTACAAATAATTTGGGATCTGAAATCACTTTTCTTTCTTGCCATGGATGTGAGTGAGAAATAATACCAGAATGACAAAAAAAATTCGCGCCTCGGAAATGTCGCCACTTTTTTTTATCGCGGAATGAAAATTGTTACATTTCTAGTATCAGGCCATAGGAAGTAAATTCTTTGTAATGCATCTATTTACAATTCGGTTCTAGGGCAACAGTGTCATACAGAAAATTAAACAATGCCTACTTAAATGCAATGTGTAAGGAAAGATTTGACTTCAAAAAAAAAAGCGTAGAAGTGTTTTTCAAGAAATCTTTAAAAAGAAAAAGATCGTACGACAATGGACTTAGCTTACTTTGCCGTTTCGGTTCAACCGAGGTCGCGACCGCAGAGAACGACATTCCGCTAACATTTACGCGAGAATTTGAGCGGAAAAAACACGCCGGTGCGTTGACTTATTTTCAGGAATCGATCTAATAGGAATATTCTTGGATGAGTTTGTGTCCGGGGGGGGGGGTGGGGGAGTAATCCCATAGATGGCTATACGGGGAGGGTCCGCGCGGAAAGGGGTCGTTTTTTTGCGCTGTTTGGTATCAGAAAGGGTATACTTTTCACGAGGTGTTGGTATGAGAAAGGGTCCGGTTTTAAACACAAACTGACATTTGTTAAAAAATCATGCTGTCAACACTGGAAACCCATGTATCTACATCCCAGATCTACCATCAATATTTCCGATCTGTCGGTTTGACTGTTGGTACCCCTGGTACGCAAGGCGAGTGAGTCGTATCTGTATACGTATGGTATTGTATGGTGTCAGATAGGGCGCCGTAAAATAAATTCTTTGTTTGCCGTCCGCGTGCGGGTATGTTTTTGGACGAAATATGAAAAACAAACACAGATCGTATGCTCGAAAATACGACGCGTTGTGTCCTTCCTTTGTTGGCAATGACGCAGCAACTTACTCAAATGTCTCAAAAATGCAAATGTCGTACGATCGTTTCGATACAAATCAGATTACCTATATATCGTAAAGGGTTACATCAACCGCTGTACGTAAAGTGTACATGTGCACCTCCTGTTGTAGTGGACTGCAGTATACCGTAAGTGAAGATCGATCGACCGTTTCACAAGTTTATTTCTCCCTCAAAGTTTCCAAATCGGCGGAAGTGCGCTGTATTGGCTTGGTCTCCATACAAGACGGGTCGAAAACAATTCTTGACTGGTTTAGCTTCGAATAAGGAATGGAACTGAATTTCCATCAGCTTCTGCGCGATCCGCGATTGATCACGAGGGGGCAAGCAGCCCGGTGGTGGGGTAAGCAGTTACCGCCCGGTGAAATGTTCGTTGTTGAATGCTCCAAATAGTTCGTACGCAGTATAAGTTGCTTTCACTTTGAACACTGTTTTTGTGCTAAAAACGATGTGGTCATTTTATAAGTCCGGATTAGAATTCAGTTTTCAAAATAGCAATGGCCATTCGGCATTGCTGTCTTGACAAACAGAATATTCAGGATTTTAGTATGCAATAGCGCTGATCACTTAACGTCATTTTTCTTCATTAATGTGCAAAAATTTGTCCGCATTTTCGGCAAGAACGATGAAATCAAAACCTGCTAGCGTCATAATGCATACAGAAAATCACACTAATTCATATGAATTTATGGCTCAGACTACAAGTTGCAACAACGACCGCGCATGCAGTAACACAATTTGTCCGATTTTCAGGCAGCGGTGTTCGAAGTCGCGCGCGCAGCTATATATAGTAACAAACCTGACACCGAGATCAGCGCTATTAGAATTCGGGTAAAAGACTAGTTGATACACAAAATTCAGAATAAATAGCCTTTAAAGTTACAGCTAATGGAGCATTTAACTCAACAGAAACAGTGCTCAGACTTGTATTTATTTGACACTTAAAAAGGAGGATTTGTACTCGAGGCTGTTATGATTTGCTCAGCTACCCACTCTTCTTACTGCAAAAATTCTAATTGTATGCACAGTCCCTCTATCCACTATGGATAGAGGGAATGTGTTGTATGGAAGAGACAGTAGTTTCACCTTTTACCAAGATGTTAGCATTTGTTTTCTGAGTGACATCTATACTTTGTTATACTCAGTAACTTTTGCAGTTTAATATGTGGAATGTTCAGGTTTTGCAAGAACACCTTTTGTTGTAAGCTTACCCCAACATTTCGAAATAGTGTTTCGTTGGTACTATATAGACTTTACTTCTCGGTAGACAAGCTTGACAGGTGCCGTCCAAGCTACGCTTCTCCAATTGTCTAAATGCCCTGGACTACTCTTTGGTCGTTGTGTCCTCCTGCCCTGTCTGTTGTGTTTTTCTCTCTTGTCCTTTCCCGTATTATTTTAGAATGGGATTTTAAACTAAGTTTAAAGCTTGGTTTTGATCATGATAGATATAAATTAAAGATAAAAATATACGTCCAATCGTAAACATCAATACAGGTCTCAATCTTAAATTTACGTGTTATAATTAATATACAAATGTCACTTAGACACGTTGCAAAATTGAACCCATTACGTGAAATTCTTAGGTTCCTTCATTAGGTGTTAATTCAAATATATTTTATTTTCTTCAAAACTTTGTAAACATCCTCGTATACGTAAGTTGCATTTGTCGCAAATATGTTTTTTATTCATATTTGAGATCTTGTTATTTTAATTAATAGTTTTACTGGCACCTATGACCACCCAGTGCATAAATCTCCGTCAGAGACAATCTGTAGATCTTCGTAACACAACCAGTTGATTACTATCACACTGTACATGTTGTACATTATGTACTGGTATAGTGTTTATTGCCATTGTTTATTATGGAATTTTTGTTCAGACTCAGAGTCACCTAACTCTAAGTATGCTTGTTGTATTTACACAAGTATAACCTTTGTTTCCACGCATTGTTTTCAGCGTGCTAATGAAGAGCATAAGAAACACAGTTGTAAATGTAACAGATGATTTTTTCATACTTGTGACCCATAAACCGATGGGAAAGTTAGAGTTTATGCGATTGATCTGTGTTGTGTTTTTTTTCTGTGTTTGTTTTTTTTGCTGGCTGGCTGGTAGGTTTTCCAAAAATCTAAGGACGGCAAACAAAGAATTTTATTTACACGGCCTAGCTGTGGAAACGCAGCTATCTGTTGGCGGGGTAGCGTGAGTTGCTATGCGGGTCAAAGGTCAACCCCGCCACTCACATAGCAACTCACGCTACCCCGCCAAGAGATAGCTGCGTTTCCACAACTAGGTATCAGAAAGGGTAGTTTTTTTTGCTCAAAACTGGTATCACAACAGTTTGGGTTTCCATGTTCGTGCGGAGCCCCCCCGTACTATTAGCCATGGAGTTCCCCCCCGGGGTTTGTGTTCTGCGGCTCTCAATAATTGTGTATCTCCTAATATCATGAACGTATTCTATGACTTGCACCTGCAGTATGATAGTCGCTCCATATGCATTTGATCCAGCGTGACTATGAAAAGTTTCCTAGGACTATTATCGTGTTCACCACAATAAAATAATTTTAAACGGCATTGAAAACGATTCTGAAAATTGTGCTTTTATCGGCGGTTGAACTAATCTGAAGTGTGAGAAGGGCATGGCATTCTATGAAAAAGTAACAAATTATTAGGCGTGTCGAGTTTCAACGAACTGAAGTTCATCTCCCAGTTCATCTCTGCTGTCAACGATCCGAAACTTTCTTTTAAACTAGATATATGCATTTCGAAAGCTTCGATCGGGAGTGTCATGCCATTGCTTCGTTTAATAACCAGTTAATCAAATGCCTAATTGACAGGAGGAAATTCAAGACCATATTTGAATAGTAGTATATATTGTCCTCAAAATTACTCTATCTCGGCCCAAGTACTCATTGCCTTCAGCAATACTGCCTTGTTATTATTATTATTATCGTGCTCGCAATGTTACAGTGACTGTTTCTCTCCGAGTCACGTGGTTTATCTCGGTGTCGTGTTTTCAAAACATATGAAATTGTGCGCTTTGTTGGTCACGTAAATTCAGAACGCTGCGAAAGGAGGTAGTGCGCATGATCGATATCAAACAAACGGCTAGGTGAAGGTCGCAGTAATAACAATCTAACAATATGCACCGAACAGCAATTGAATGGGCTTCAAACTCAAAACATGACGTCACAACCAATCAAATGACGTAACCATAGGGATAATAAAATTACCATGACAGACGAAAAGTTATGTAAAAATCAAACCACCACCATGAATTATTAACATCAGCGGATATGTCAATAATACGTAACGAGCAGGCGCACTTTGCTTGTAGCCTGCTACAATCGTCAACATTCGTTCGAAGGTGTCAAGTCATCGGATGCCAAAATACTGTTTTAGTAGTGCTAAACGGGCTCCTAAACCAGCAGAGAGGGTTAATGTGGAAAGCAAGAAAGAATGGGGGAGGGGGGAATTATTAATAAACATAGTAAATGAATGATTTATTAAATAATTAGTATTTTCAAAAACAGGTGTAAACTGTTTCATCCTCGTTTTAGAAATGCCTCAACGTACTTTTGGCATTTGGCGTTTTTGTCGTCTGCCAACTTAAAAAATGCTCGGGCTCAGCCGGCGCTGAATTTCCGACGTTTGATCTCTCAGATGTCCGTACGTTTTCTGCATTTGTAACTTTGAGTGACTAACACACCCAAATAAGACGAAAGAGACATACAAGTTGATGCACAATAGCAATAACCCCCGCTGCAGTTGGTTATACACTCGATTTCGGTACAATTCGCTCAGTATAGCACGAGTCGATAGGCGAGTGCTACATGCCGCGAATTCGCGTTTCATCGAATCTCGTGTATACCCGCCTGCAGCGGGGGTTATTGCACCCTTATCATCACGACTTATGAAGCAAACTTGACGTCATGTTATCACGGCAACTGCTTCCCTTGAAGTCACACGAGATTTTACAAATGGGTGAATACTACTATGTGACTGGTGTAAGGGTAGTTCGAGTCATAGTTCAAAAATCCAAGGGTTACACCATAGGAAAAATAATTAAAATTTTATATTGTCGACGGCTTAAAAAACACATTTATGATCGTAGTAAAGCCGTCAAAAGCGCCGCCGTAATTTATTTCCACAATATGGCACAATAATCGTAAATAAGCCAATGCATTTATGATAAATTGTAGGTGTCGAGAACACAATAGGAATGTATTTATGACGCAAAACTCCAAAGTATGAAGCATTTATATCCACTAGGACAAGGCTCTTGTATTGGTATGGTAAACGTTATGGCAATGCACAAAGGAAACATACGGATAATTTGAGTCGACTTATTTCAGATGTGTTGACGTCGAAAACGGGACTCACATTATCGTAAGCATTGTCGATGACGACCGTAGCGGGCTCTCACCTGAATTGATTGTACACCTGTATGTTAAGATTTGCAATGTTTGGTTAAGATTTGCAATGTTTGGTTTTTGCGCGGGGCAAGCGACCAAATTGATTTGAGAACAATGGTTTCTCGGCTTGCTGGAATTAAATACAAGAAAAAAACGAGCATCAGTTTTAACCCTCCTTCACAGTGAACATGACCGACGCACAGAGGTGATCCCCTACATGCTTCTTACTCATTTGGCTCTTATTCGACAGGGTTGACTCTCTCGTTGTAGATCGATGTCACCGTCATTGTCACGGATGATTATCGGCAGCAAATGTCACTGACCGTCTCTGACGCCCGAGGTAATGAAGACTAGTGCCATATTTTAAGGGTAACATAAGCTCTATTATTGCAAGGAATAAATTGTATGATTGAGCGCGCTATCAAAACTTTTCCCTATGATCAATAATACAACTTAGCAATATTCAATTCCCAGGTTGTAAAGATGAGACGCAAAGCTTCCAATCAAAACAGAGAACATATTGACAGTTCTGCTGTAATACAATGCCATGCAGTTAAAACGCACCTGAAATACCGTTGCATTTTGGAGACAAAAGAATTTCAATGGGTTTGGAAATGGACTTTAGAGCGGACGAGTTATTCAGTGATTCCTCCTAAAAAGGATAGAATATAAATGCGCACGTAAATCTTTTTTTTTTCAAAACTCTGACCTAGTTGAATTATTCCACGATTTATCAGTGCGGCACAGCAGTACAATATGGGTATACGCACACCGCAATTTCGGCAAAAACAAACATTGAATGTATTTGAAGTTTGAAGAAAAGACGTTAACGATTCCTATAAAAAGGACCGAAGCATGACAATATGACAATATTTCCAGTAGCACAGACAGTTACTTTAGTCACCGAGATTGAACAAAGGGTCTACCGGGAGTTACAAGGGCGATATCTGATGAAGTATATATGACTATATAGACCGAGCATGTATGTTAGTCCAACCGCTCACACAAATCGCCGCAGTCTTGCAAGACACAACTAACTGACACAAGAACAACTTTTTGTCCATATAGAAATCACGTGGTATACATAGAAATCACGTGGTATACAATCTACTCAATAAATTGCTATATTTACTATATCTGTTACAAATGCGAGCACGCAATCTGCACTGGCATGTAGTGTATCTTTGTATTTTAGTTTTGGGCATCGCTTGGTCGATAATTTTCATGCCAGCTCTCCGCATGCGTGGTGTAATGTAACACGAAAGAGGAGAACTTAAAGGGAGCAACACAAACCAAGGCTGCAAGCAGAGACAGTAGAAGTGTTAGATCTCCGCTACAACTGTTTAAACCGTGACTGATCCGCAATCAGAACTCCAGCCCAGTAAAATCAAACCTGACCAAAGTTTTTCTCAGGTGTCATCCAATACAGAACAATACAACCCATCGAGCGATTCTTTTCAGAGTAGCCAGACGCAAACAATTAAAACAAATGTGTACAATACATTGGAAAATCACTTCGACACAAAAAGATGCGCTTATTTTCAGCCTTACAATTAAAATAGATATTATTTAGCTAATAATATACCGGGAAATAATCTGCGTATTATCAAAATTACTCTTTCGAAAACGGATATAAAATGTCATGTTACAAACTGACAACAAGAGGGCGATAAGAATTCGATGCAATACACCCAGCTACGATTTCAAATAAACATATTATCTATCGACAATGGAAAAATGAAAAAAAATGAGAGTTTCACGAAAAATACGATCCATTTCTTCCTGGTCTCAGGATAATGGGCTCTATCGTGGAAAAGATATATTAAACGATTTTTATTGTCACATTGTCAACTGCCCGGCACTGTTGGTCAGTAGCACGGTATTGTTAAATTTGTCATCGTCATTTTCACAGCAACTTCATGGGTATCCAGTGTCGCTATCTATCTCAACCGCGCCTAATCTAACGTGGAAACGAAAGTCATATTTCAAAAGCAATATTTGCCCTATAAGTACTTAAAGAAATAATGGTTTATCTGACAATGCAAATATTGCTATAATAAATACAAAACATACAGCCCGAGTGATGAATGATACAAAGCCATGGTACACGGTTCTTTCAAAGTGTCAATGCTAATGAATGTGAGTGTCGAGGATATGGTAGGATAGCCCGTAAGGTTTTACAAAGTATGGCCATCAATCGCTGTGGAAATATATTAAACTGGTTTTGCTGATAATTTGCCCTGCTTTGAACTCTGTTGAATTCAATAACGCTTTAACTAGGTCAGCACATCAACAACTCAGTATGTAGCCTATTTAAGTACGATGCACACCGGGTACTTGGAGTTTTCTATCATTTAGAGGACAGAAGCATATTTAAGTTGATAGTAATTCCCTTAATTGAAGACTAAAAGATCAAACTGACCTTTGCAACGACGAGATAACAAAGCAGCTGAGCCTATGTCTTGTATACTACTTCATGTTAAAATGAAAATGAACGCTGCTGTTGTCTGAGTTGTCGATAAACTAGCCGTAACTTGATTTGAAAGGGTAACACGGCTATAAGAATCGTACGCTCTGCAAAATGAGAGCCATGTCAGCAAATTAGAACATTTGGGGTTTCCAGTTACTTGCCATTGCAGTGGTACGCGATCCCTGTGAACACTAATCACGTGACAAGAATTATTGTATCAACGGCACACCTGAAGAAAACCTTGCCCGGCCTATCTTCCTTGTGGTGATAATCAGTGATCATCTAAGGTGCCCTCTATGATGAATAAACACAAATACGCCCCTAAGATAGTGTTGAATTGTACTAAAACTTGGCATGGACCCAGTATTCTTCAGTACCACACATTTGGCATAATAGGAAGGTACAGTGGCGCTTTAATCAACATTTTGACTATAGCTTGTAAGGCAGCGAATTCATTCATTCTTGTATTTGACACTTGCTTCCTTGGACAAGGCACTGTCCCCACACTGTGGTCAAGTCTGCCATTAAACACAATTTTCGGTAGCTTGTTTTCTGTGACTATAGTTGTCGAGATATCTCTATCAGTCCTTACACCAGACAAGAAATACATTTCTCAGTTATTATGTTACATAAAAATAGGGCATCGTTTCCGAACGCGTCGTAAAGGTGTTCAGTTTTGTCAGATCCGAAAGCGGAAGGCGTGTCGAGTACTAACGGTTGATGGTCAGGCATGTGTCATCGGTGAGTATATACAGTAAACATCTCTTAAAAAGTGAAGAGGAAAAATTATCAACAGATGCCATTTTGTCTCTGTGAAAGTGTGGACGTACTTGGTAGGATATAGAATTACTCATTCCACGCAGTATTCCTTATCTTTACCCTGTCATGCCCGAATTGTTATTTCCTATGATGGAAAGTCTTTCCTTGAAGTCCCCATAATCAAACAATTGCATTGGTGAACTGTTTTCGTATCTTAGTTATTCTTAGGTGTATACGCTCACAATGCTATTGATGTGGATTATTTTTCCGACAAAACTTCGAGCACGCGACACGATTTTACAGAGGTGCACGCCGGTCCCTTTTTCAAGATCTTCATTTCTGATGCTATGTGGTCAATCATGATATTTTTCGTCTTCTGGTCTGCCTCGCTACTCTTCGGCGGTGCAGTGCAGGGTGTGTATCGAGAATTTGAGACGGTACCTCGAAACATGACTGTTATCGAAGGGTCGCCGGTGGTGCTGACATGTCAAATTTTACAAGGCTATCGAAACTATCCCGTTTACTGGGAAACCAAACATGGAAATATTCTGCATCCCGCCACCAGTAAGGATACGCGAATTACATGGATGGGTGATCAAAGCCTCGGGAACCACAACTTTAAAATCAGTCGTGTGACTGAAGACGACGAAGGCGATTATGTTTGCCTGATAGATTTCTCTGAAGACATCACAGCAAGGTCAACGCCTGGAAGACTGAAAGTAATCCAAATACCCATCCCCAGATTCGAGCAAGAACCAGCAAATGCAGTTGTCCTTTTGGGGGGAACTACAATTCTACAATGTCACATTGGAAACTTCACTGAAGGAAAGTTGAGCGTGTTTTGGGTAAAGGATGGGACCCAACAAAGATTTCTGTCGAGGGATCGTTCTATAGACGGTGATTGGGCGAGTGACACGAACGGTCAGCGGTATTCCATTACCGGGGACGGAACTGGCGAATTTAATTTGAAAATAACTGAAATGTCTCGCGAAGACAGTCTCAAGTAAGTTAATGCATGGGTGTTTGTACCATCAATCCCAAAAGTGAGAAAATGATCATTATCTTTAAAAACCACCAGATTTGATTGATATTTGGCCTAATTATTGGAATTATTAAATTCTTTAAAAAAAATGTCTGCCTTAATCTTGACGAGTTGAGTCACGTGACCAAATCTGATATTTTCCCGCCAAAATTTACGTCTTTATTAATTTAATATTCCAACCGTAAGCCGTTTAATTTTCTTCATTTTCTTTGCACTTTTGGAAGCAACATCTATCATATTCTTTCAAAAATACATGGCACTCATGAAACTCTATCTATACTTCTTTCTGATATTCAAAATATTCAGTAAAACGTCAAAAATATGTATTTGTTGTTTTTTGTGAAGAAATGTTATTCAAAATTCAATAATTTTGCATCTGCCACTAGTTCTAAAACAAGTTCCCATCCCATTTTACATTTATTTGTCATAATATTTTAATATTTGATGTTTAGCGGTTGGAATATTCAGTTATTTGCAATATACAATTTTGGCGGGAAAATAACAGATTATGGTCACGTGACCTGACTTAGGTAATATATTATGGTAAATTTCAACTTAATCAAATGCGAAACATATTTTTGGCAATTTTCACAATTTTCTGACCAGGTCTGATTAAAAAGTATGTTCAAACTGATTTTACATGTATGTAAGCCTATGCCCATGCATTAACAATCCGAGAGTGGGATCTTCCACTGTCTTGTAGCGGTAGTGAATGGAGATTACATTTTAAAATCACATCCAGCGACAGTCTCCGTTGTCCATTCCTCATGCAACATAGAAAAACGAATGGAGAACGCGTACGACCAAAGCTACCAAGAAGGTGACAACATTACGACTGTCTGCTCTGCTAGGGTGTTCGAAGACGCCCTTGACCCGATAAAATTAGTCTCGTTGTCTTGGTTAAAAGGTGGGTCTGAATATTCTGGTACAAGAGCACACGACCAGAGCCCCGATGTACGAGACACATGGTCCTTGACAGCCGACGACGACAACACGTCTGTGTCATGCAGTATGCAACTTTCAAACTCAAGCCCTGACACAATTTGCACGATAGGTCCGATACGCGTACATTTTGCGCCGAAAATCAGCATTCGTCAGTCGGTGCCAATAGCTACCCTGGGAGGAGACATCACTTTGACATGTTTGGCTCGCGCAAACCCAGACGTTACCGACTACAAGTGGCTGGTGAATAACAAACTTGTCAGGGACACTCGGTATAACGTGGAGGAGAATGGGCAAGTAATGACAATTCGCGATGTTAGAGGGTCTGATAACGGTGCCGAGATTGGATGTAAGGCGCAAAATAGCAAAAAATCAAGCTATGTATCGATTGCAATTCGTGTGCGTGATTTTGAACACCTCACACCGGTTATTGAGGAAAGGGAGCCCGCTAGCGACACTTTCAGTATCGACGCTTCTACATTCTATACAATATTAAATAGAGATTCATTAACTGGAGAAATGTCCACTGATGCCAGTGGAAGTCTGGAGAACTCGAATGGGCACGGACAATTTAAAATTAAAAATAAAGCGCCCTCAACCTTTCTTATCGTAGGATGCTCCTTGATTGTGGTTCTTGTAATTGTTGCCGCAGCGTTGGGCCTCATCTGGCAGTGTAGACAAAGAGGGAGGGCGAGGCACAAGAATTTGGAGAGGAATATTTGGACTGTGCACTTTAACCCTTATGTCGACAGGGAATCCACCGTACCCAGTGACGACGACGGATATGGTCTCTCACTTGTCGACATTTCTGACCCTGGGAGCCACTACGTGGAGATGCGCGCTCAGAATTCATCGATGGATTTCTCGACCTTCTTCGAAGACAAGGAAGAGGGGCGCCCTGCAAAGGAATTCGCCAATCCATGCCAAGACGAAGTAGAGATTGAGGTTATCTATGCGAGGGTAAACAAGCAGAAAATGTCAGAGAGAAAGGCCGCCGACGACAACGGCACTACACTGACGGATTAGGGCGAACGCTCAGTTGTACTTCGTACATACTGTCAAAGACAGTAGAGAGTCTCTTGTATACTGTCTGTCTGTGCTGTGATGACGGAAATAATTTGTTCTTTTAACGACGGTGCGAGTGATGATTACACGTCACGGATGGCTTTATGAATGCCGAACTGCATCTTGCCACTTACTCTACTGTGCATTCGAAATCACAGGACAATTGTTATGCTATAGGAGCCCTCAACGGTGTGTGTCGCATTGTAGATCCGATGATAAAAGTCAGCATGTACTGTATAGATTCACAAACTTTGATGCAGGGTAGCGAAAACAGAGTAAAGTAACTTACATTTATACCCTAAGCTACAGTGCGGTTCCAAATTTCCCTAAAACACTTTCGCTCTGACTTCCCCTTTTTAAGAATTTAATGGTTTGCATGAGATTCAAATTATTTTCCTAGCTCGTTTACAAAATACATGTAGCAGAAATTACCACAATTTGCTTCATAAGAATTTTTCTGCCAGAGTAATCCAGTCAGGTAAAAAGGTAAACTTAAAATATCAGGTATTGCTATAATGACTTTCATAAAATATACGTTAAATATGTGAAAGCATTATAAATAAGTATTCTATACTGACATGATGATTAATACCAAGCCTGTCATATCTCTTTTACCATTACTATATCCAAAACCGTACAAATGATTATCGTAAAATTTGACTTATTTTCTGGCGATTATATTTTGTAAAATACATTTTATTGTCAATGCCGAGTGTTCAACTCGTAAAGCCCCCTGTAGGTGTGTAATAATCATCTTTATTGTTGACAAATGGATTTTAGTCCCGAGTAGAAATAAAATCGTTAACAACAACACTGCACGCTGTGATGTGTCGGCGAAGTTGACAAGTTATATTTTACCATCATCCTTTATGGAGAAGAATGAGAAACAACACTTGTTTTGTAGAGTAAAAAATAATGTGCAGGAGACATTCAACTCAATAAATGCAATGATGCACCTTGCCACTTTTCCGAGAAGTGCCATTGCATTCAATTTGAAACTGAGAAGAGTGTCGCAGAGCCTACAAGGGCGCCTCACTCGAGTAAGCTTAGCTTGTATGTGGTAAATGTTATGGTTAGGGAATGGAAAACTATTTCAGATCAGATGTACGTGCTCATTGTACTCCTCTGTTTGATCATAGAGCCCCGAGAAAGGGTCTATGGTTTGATATAAAGTTACCGCATTCCGCGGTGTTTTATATCTGTATCCTGCCACACTCAGGGCAGTTATCTAAAGTAGATTCCTGCTATGGAAACTGGTTTCCTTGAAGGGAAATAAGCTGTAACTTGTGGCAAGTTTTTCAGTATTCTGCTTCTGTATATCAACGACCGTATCTTACCTCAATCAGTTTGTCGTGCTGAAATTTCGAGTATATTATTTTTGTCAACACAGCCTGTATATGTGTAGTGATCATGTTTATCGTTTACAAATGCATTCTAGTCGGGTCTTGAATACCATTTTCAACAATGACAATGTAGATCATACTCATATATAGGTTGTGTTGATATGCTAAATACTTGGCATTAAATTACAGTTTAGGGATTCAATGCAGTCAAAAGATACAGCTTATGGAGCTTCAACGAAAATTTTTTTCAAGATACCTGTCGTGGAGAAACGAATGTAAATTGCCACTCTCAGCTTAATGCTATGGCAACAGGAAAACCTCGTTTTCAGCGTCGTCTGCGTGACAGGATATTTGCGCCCTCCTCCTTTGTTAAATACATCAGAATTAGTAACGTGAGTCGAGGTTGTATAACACACATCAGCAAATTTACAGCGCTCTCATTGTTCATAATCTACAAAGCTTTAAACTAATCGTGCGAATTGTCCTAAAGTTTCACTTATTAATCCAGTGAAGAATATTATGATGTTCATTATTGTACCAATTTCTCGTTTGAACTCTCCATGTATATCATGATAATTAATAGTTTTTTTAATAGTTCATGTCTCTTTTCTCGGAAAGGAGTCAATAAATCTCATTTTAGATAAAGGATTCCCAAATATTAAAAATACGGTTATTTTCATTATAATCACACTCATAGACAACAGTGTGAGTACACAAGCACAAAACAATGAAATTTTCTCACATTTTCCGTACAGGTCAGTTGAATTTACTGACAATGCACTACCCGGCCAGAGGAGTAGAAGTGCTCACTACTTTTCAGGTGGCAATGGAGTGACGCAATCGCTTTACGCTTATTTAGATTCAACAGCATTACGATGGAGAACTCGCACTAGTGAAAAAGACCCCGAGAATATATTTTAATGGCTGTCGTAGTTATGTAGGCCAGCCTGATGTTTGTATGTTAACGTTGTGACTTATGTATTTGAAATTGTGAATATGATAGTTTATCATGAAATATTTCACATTATACTGGTAGTCGTGTTAAGTGTGGTATATAGTAAATTCACAATAGTACAAGACATGTAAGTGAAGTCCTGTTTTAAATACACAAATAATAAACTAATAAAGAAGTCAGTTGCTTTGAGTGTTTACTTTTAGAACAAAAAATATAATATTACATTTTCTGAAACCATTTCAGAATTTATTTAGAAACGGCTATTCACACTCATCTTGTGAAGAGAAATTGGCCCTAGTAATATTACTTATCCCGCTTTGACAATTCGAAGAAAATAATTTTGTTCGCCCCGTTCTATTCACAAAAAAATCAATGACAATATCGGTATTCAAAGCGATGAGAAGCACGTATTTTATCATTTTGAATTGAAAACAGAGACTTTTATATGAAAGAACATTCGAAAAAAAAATGTCGTTATTCGATAATAATGTCTTGCTAATGTTAAACACAACTAAATATAAGATTTGCGATTCAGCAACACTTAGAAAATCTCTTGGAGCCCTGGAAGTTGTTTTTTTTTCAAAAGCCCAAGAGTTATCAATATAAATCGACTTTGAAGTATTAAAAACATTCGTACAAATTTCACGAAGACATGGGAAAAGGATGTAAGACTTCTTAAGGAAATCATCGCAATCATTGGTCCATGTTCAAATGTAATAACACATTTAGTGAAATGTAAGTTTTTACAGACATATCAAAAAATGTAAGATAAATTTTGCTAATGTTAATTCACGTTGGAAACCATCTGCTCGGCATTAAATTGACCGATGAGACTTAATGGTTGTGATGAGATGATATTTTGTATTCTTAGTTTTACTTCGCTGCCATTTTACCTTAAATAAAAAAAAACTTCATTGCGAGGTCACCAACATTCTATGTGTAAAATTTACAGGTTGGCAGAGTTATCGGGGTGCGGATGCTCTGGACATATAGCACCCGTGCACATCCTGCCAACCAATCGGGGTAAGGGTTAGAGACCAGGATTATAGCAATGCTGGCTATTCGAATTCGTCATCTCGCATATCGCTCGTCTCTGTCGTATAGAGCAGCTATAAAAAGGACTACACTGTCAGCAAGAGCTTGTGCAAGAAGTTGGTGTCAGATGCATAAATGACCGTGGCTGAATGACTTAGATTCATTGGCGTTGGATCAGCAACTGTTACAATAAAACCGGAGTAAATACCACGTTTTTGAAATAATGTATGGTCTTTGTGGCTGCATTAAAACTGAACACTGTGGAATTTCTCAAAGTGACACAAGTAGTTGCAATGGAAAAATATTCCTATACCATGTCAGTAAATATTTAGGATAAAGAAATTTTCCAAATGGTTTGGATTCTGTGTAATCTCTGGCGCGAGTAACAAATGCTTTACACGCTGGGACTAATTTTTTTCGCCATGTTCATTGGAGGAATGAACTAAAAATGAAAAACTCTCTCGGGTATTATGGATATCTTGAGAAATAACACGAGAAACATGTGTAAACCATGCAAAACTCCAAATGTAACATTGCAAACAATCTCTTGTATAATGTCTATCAACAGTTTTTCCCAAGATTCGAAAAAAATTGCTCCTCACACTGTAAAAATAGCGGACGCTAGACGCGTCTTTACGCGTTCAAAATGTACGTGTCGGTGTTCAAATTTGAACGGCTAGTGTTCATATTGTTAACACTACTGTTCATATTATTAACAATGATGTTCTAAACCTGAACACTATGTGTTAACAACCATCTCCTCAAAGTGTTCAAAACTCAGCATCACAGAAATTTTACAATACTGTGAAACAATTAACAGTCTTTTGTGTTTTTTACTTTACAATGGCTATATTCAATTTACTACTGCCTCGCTGTCCGGCAAATGTACACGGATTTTGGTGTGACGAATTTCCCACTAAGTGAAAAATATTCCGGTCTACAATTGCTGAGAGCATGTTTTTTCAAAAAAAGAAAGTATACAAAATAATTTTACACGTTTATTACGTGTTGAAATTTTGAAAATTTGAAAATAAAATCAGAAAACTACCATGAACGTTTTAATTTTAACATCGGCGTGCAAGAGGCGTTCTATTTCTAAACACTTGGTGTTCAAGTTTGGTGCTTTTCCTATCCCATGATGCATCAAAACGGAAGTTGCGACATTTTTCTTGTAAGCGCACCCTGAAGTCGTGATCGTGCGGAAACATGACCAGAAAGGGTAAGTTTTCTCTCCAAAATAGTAAAAGGTATTAGATTTGAAGCATCTGTATTAATATCCTTCGAAATTAATCGTATTGTACTTTGAAATAGCTTAACTACGTGAAGAAACCTTTTTTCAGTGGCTGGTATACCAACAACAATCTGTGATACGCGAGGTACTTTGGCCATGGCCTATCGATCGATCTCACTCGGGTCAAGGGTCATCGTAACACCAACTTAAGCGATAACCCTTGACCTGAGCGCGATCGATACGCCTTGCATAGTACCGCAGCGTAATCACAGCTGATGTCTTTTAGTAGAGACAATCGCATGTAAAAATCAGTTAAACATCGTAGAGTATACAATGTATTGTTTCAGCATATGAGAGTTTGGCTTTTTATTTTCATCAATTGATGACAAGAAGAAACCAATATTTTGTAACAGTATTGAAAAGAGGCACTGTATATGAAAGTCTCCCCTTTCCATAACCTAATCAGCCCCTTGTCATTCAGTTAAAGTCTCATCTCGCCATATTACCTATTGTTTCATCATTTTCAGGATGTAAAAGTTGGATTTAACTGAAAATCCAAGAGTTGTTACAGAAGCTGGTGCACGTGGTACAGATAATGAAGAAGATGAGTGTACAGGTAGCTGTCTGGAAACAAGCTTGAGAACCTCAGTTCATCTCTAATGTAGATTTAAACTTCAAAGGGTCAGTAACTGAATTTTGATAAGTTTCTGTATTTTTTTTCTGAATTAATCTAAGCTTTGGTAGCATGCTATGATCAACTACATGTTGCCGGAGAATAAGCTTTCACAGACGTGTAGTCTCCTTTATCAGATACAAGGGTGGAATGAAAATTAAAGCTGAAAGCGACGGAAAATTCAGAGTAAAAATGTCCACTCTTAATTACTGAATTTTCTGAAATTTTCACTCTGAATTTTCTGTCACTTTCTGCTTCAATTTTTCATTCCCCCTTGCATCTGATAAAGGAGACTTCACGTCTTTGGAAGCTTATACCCTTATAAAATTTAGTTGATCATAGCATGCTACCAAACCTTAGAGAATTTTGTATTGTACCTTAACACGTCTCTTGTTCTTAGCAACTGGTTTTTAGCTTTGCCGTCAGCTAAATAGGTGGATGTGTAGCATTGTCCTCAAATTTGTACATCCCAAGGTTTTTCTTTAAAATAGCATGTACAAATCCTTTAATATTTGGATTACAGGTCCCCAGGGATTACCCTAATCACATATGTTCAAATTATGATGAACTATGCGAATTTGTATTTTTGAGGCTAATTTGCTATTTTTGGCAAAAATCTTCTTCTCTTTTACTGACGTCTTCAATATTTGGTAAACATGTCCCTAAGAATGACCCTAGTCAAATTTGTGCTAGTTGTGATGAAATATTCAATTTTTTATATTTCATGGCAATTTTCGTCATTTTTGGTCAAAAGTTCTTTAAAAATCTTTTTCAAAACTGCTAATTGAACAGCTTTATATTTAGGACATAGATCTCTACTGATAGCCTTTTTCAGATTGTTCAAATTATGCAGAAATTTGAAACTTTGTATTTTTAAGACATTTAAGATATTCATTAAAGACATTTAAGACATTTTAAGATATGAGGGATTACCAGAATGTGATATATTCACATTATGATGCAATCTACATTTTTTTATTTTAAGGGTGATTTTTATCACTATAGGTAAACACATTTGTATAAAAAATTAATAGCAAGGTACACCAGAATCTGAAAGGTCTTAACGAATATGTTTTTAATTTCTGAGAAGTAGATTTTTGAAATGTCACCGATTTATGTCATTGTTTATTTACAATAAACAATACAAACAAACAAACAAACAAACAAACAAACAAAGCTTTTTGTTCATGAAGGACTTTGTTGGACAAGGAAATAGGTTTTACCCTAACAGGGACCAACTTTCCCCACTTTCTGCATGTTGTGCCTTACTGTGACACTTTGACAACTTTACATGTTGTGTTTACTTTAATGTGGACAACTATGTATCATGTGCACTAGAGAAGCCTTGACTAACTTTCTTTTTCTTCAAAATTTACAATTGTCTATACAAGAGGAAATGTCTTTAAGAAACCATCTTACAACAATGAAGTATGCATTCCATACATACACGTGTTTTCAACACAGTAAGTAAGCTAAATTTTGAGCTTTTTCAGTTGAGTTTTTGTACATTTTAAACAAGTATGAACCTTAAAACGTAATCCCCAATATTTAAGAAAAACCTGTTATGTCATTACTTTGTTCATATTTTTTAAAACGATCTACATTTTTTATGGTGATTTTTAATGCTTATGTTTTTGATAGGAGGGTGTTAACACCGTTGGTATTTTCCTCTGACAAACTTTTACAGTAATTTTACAGTAATTGTATTTTACTCTAGAAATGCTTTGTGTATTTTTAGAATAAAATAATTTTATTGAATATCAGTGGTCTGTAATGTTATTCCAAGGCTTGAACACCCCCTGAACGCCCAAAATTAAAGGTGTTCAACAAGCGCGCATCATGTGTTCTAGCCTTTAACACACTTATCGTTGAACGGCGTCCATGCGTTCAAAAAGTGTTACAGCCCTTTGAACGCGTAAATGCGTTCAATTTTTGAACACATTTCATGTGCAACGTGTGTTCAGATATGGAACACCATGGTGTTCAATATAATATCTGATGAACACGTTGCGTTCAAAATCTGCACACGTGTGTTCAAAATTGAACGTTGGTTGAACACGTAGTGTTAAATTTCTGAACGTCTAGACGCGTTCAAAAAGTGTTACAAAAAGGCGTTTAATCGGTGTTCTATCCTTTAACACTTAACTTTACAGTGCGTATGATGGACATTGTACAGCTGGCAGCCGAGTTTAGCTTCTGTGATAAGATAGACATTGCGGACTCTCTATGATTACAATTCTTTTCTGGTCTGCTAGGTAATCTTTAGTTCCAAATTTTGCATTTCAGCCTTGCATTGTATTCTTGATTTGGTAAGAGAATGGTTGAAAGTTTCGTTGAGGAAAGTTTGAGCAAAGGTTTAAGTTTTTCACTTGCGAGGTACAAACAACCTTAATCGATGAAAAAGAGTTCCTTGTTTGACACGGTCTTCAAAATCTCATTTCCGCTATCCACTGTGGGAATCCGTTTCCTTGAAACCCTAGTATTTGTAAGTATCTTTTTACGTGCTGTTTTTCATGCAATAAAGACTGATACTTGTCACTCTCTTGTCAGAGCCCGGGAATATGTGTTTGAAGGATTGTTTTTTCTTAGCTCCAAGCTGCAGTGTATTCATGTGAATTCACTGTTGTCAAAGCTGTACATGACGTGTCTCATTGGTCTGATGCTTAGCCGTTCAGTCGTCATGCCACCAAGACTTCGAGTGATTTGTTTTATCTTAGTAATTCTCTGCGGGGCGGTAATTGCCGCGTACCGGGAGTTTGAGAGAGTCCCACATAACGTTACTGTCATAGAAGGCATGACGGCCGAATTGCATTGCAAAGTTTTCGAAGGGTACCAGAGTTATCCTGTATACTGGGAGATCGACGGACGAGCGATTTATCCAAACACTACAGATCAACGATTCATATTACATAGTGACAGATATCACCGTACTTATTACCTGAAGATAATGCAAGCTAAGGAAGGCGACAACGGCGGATACGTATGTGTTTTGAACTATGAACACAATGTGTACGGAAGGTCTACACCCGGTATGTTGACCGTGATCCAAATACCAATTCCTAACTTTGTTCGACAACCAGAGAGTAAAACAGTCTTCGAAGGAGGAACTGTAACTCTCACCTGCCACGTTGGCAACTTTAGCGACGGTCAACTATACGTCATGTGGGTGAAGGGTGGATTGGGAATATTGTCGAAGAATAATTTCATTTTTGATAAATGGCCAGGCAAAATGGATAGTTTGCGATATTCTATCCGTGTAGTCGACAGCGGCGTGTTTAATTTGCATATCAGTGACGTGTCTTCGAACGATGCTGGAAATTACCGATGTTTGGTATCGGTTGTGAACGGGAACACATATATTTTACAGTCGCAGTCGGCAACTCTCTCGGTAGTCAAAGTAAAATCAACGTGCACGGTAGAAGGGACTGAACAGAAGTTTTTCGAAGAAGGTGAAAACATCACAGCTTCATGCGCTGCACGTGGAATCGATGCCGCCGACGATTTCTCGCTCACCCTGTTATGTTCGAGAGGGAGAGTAGCGTTTTCTTGGACTCAAGCACACATATATGTTCAGTTTTCACCCACAGTGAGCAATCCCCCGTCATCCCCGACAGCTACCCGGGAAGCAGATATAACGCTGTCGTGCGCTGCTCGCGCAATCCCTGATATTTTTCAGTACAAGTGGTTTGTAAACAACGGACCTATTGCAAGCAGCGACGATCGACACGTTGTTAAGAATGCTGGTCGCCTGTTGACCATACATGAATTGA
Organism: Ptychodera flava; assembly: GCF_041260155.1. Lineage (NCBI taxonomy): Eukaryota > Metazoa > Hemichordata > Enteropneusta > Ptychoderidae > Ptychodera > Ptychodera flava. The sequence continues at coordinate 19,177,877 of NC_091937.1, read as the reverse complement.
AGGAAAACGATGTATCTGTCACTTGCCTTGCCTCCAATACTGTGAAATCAAATACAGCTTCAGTTACAATTCGAATCATAAACCTGCAAAGACCCTCATTGACGACTGTTACAACACACACTTCCACGGCAAGTAAATCGGACAAATCGCTAGAAGTACAACAGAGTCCGCCGTATGGAACCACGTGTGATTTATGCACTACAAACTCAACATTAGTAACTGTAGCCTGGTCTGTGGTGATCGTTCTGTTCATCATCATCATAATTTTAATTCGCGCTACCTACTACTCTTGGCAGAGGCACACGCAGGGCAGACGTCAAGACGAAAAACTTACTTTCCGGAAACATTCGCAGTCCTCGATACGCATTGATATCGATAGGGGACGGGATGAGTCCGCAGTGGATCATTATGCAAAGTTGAACATAGAAGGTGCACCCACGTACTTCAGCCTCACGGACGATAAGTCACAGGCCTGCTGTACGGAACATGTAGCCACTGCACCTACTCGCAGTGAAGAAGAGGCCGTTTACGAACAAGTCGATACTGACTAGAAAAAACAAGGTAGCGATCCGTGCTGTCAATGACACCCATGTACAGTGCGGTGACAAAGGGCTATTAATCTAACATCAACTGTCAGTTCAAACGTTTGTCATGAATACGACATTCAGAGCTCGCCAACGTTCTGATTGCCCAATTTTGGTTGGTTTAAACCAACCAAAACCAACCAACTGTCCAAAATTGCCGAAAATTTTTAAAATTGATATGACAAGAGATTCTGAACATTCATTTCACATTGAATTCAATAGAAAATTTTGCACGTTGATTTTTTCCATCGAATCATGCATGGGTATCACTCTCGATTCACATATAATCTTTAGGTGAAATACTCATTTATTCATTTTACTTAATATATCGAACTTTTGCAACCAGATTCGCCATACAAGTACAGACCCTGTCAGGTTGAATTCTTACAATTGAAAGTTTACACAATTTTACAAGTGCACATGAAAATTGGACTCTTAAAAGTCATAAAGAAACATTAAAAGGATATAAAATCACGCACATACTATATGTATGAACAGGAAAGCTATCTTTGATAATTGTAAAGATATAAGATAACTTTTGTATACGACACCTATAGGAGTAGCATATTGTTTAGAGTGACGAGTCTCTCTGCGGGAGATCAAGTAGTTCAACTTGTCACTATCGATACAAATTTTATGAAAGAAAGTCTTGGAATAAGGTATCAAGACCTAATGGATTTCTCTAAGTCTGAACTCTGTGAGCACGTGAATGATGGCGTATATAATGAAAAACATAATCACTGTATTATGACATTATTTGTGTTACTACGACTTTAACATTAGAATTGAAATAGAGTGAAGCTATACAAGCGCATTTCCGTTGTAAGCTGCTAGGAAACCCACAAAAAGTCAGAAGATGTGAGACCAGTAAGATGATTTTCAAAGTTCGTTTTTTAACGGAACATTGTTTCGGTTGAATATTCGACATTTCTACGTTGTCTCACTTCATTATCATTACTCAAAGTTGACCGACTCTAAACTACACTAAGTAAGTGTAACGTTACTGTAATATCGGAATAAAATAAATCAGAAATATATTAGTATACGATATAAAATTTAAACCATATTCAGTGAGTAGATATATCTTGATACTATTTAAATTTGTACTGACAGTTTTAAAACGCATTTATTTCTGGAATACTAAAGTGAATTTCACCTTATAAGATGATTTACGCCTGAATTTTACAGTATTTTTTAGATTCACTGTACATGTTATGGTAAAAGTTCAGAATCAAAAGATAAATCAAATGTAAATAAACTTGAACTATACGTTGCCCGTAAAAAGTAGGTTCAGTTTGATTAATCTAGATCGATGTTTGTACAAAAAATGTACACTACATAAGATAGGATACATTGGATTTAAAATTAAAAATTTCGAAATATAGAAAATTTGTATTCTCTCGCTCCTTTGTTAAATACACCAGAATTAGTAACGTGACTCAAAGATTGGAGTAACACAATTATTAATGTATAGCATACTAGTTATCCATTATCGATGGAGCTTAAAACTGATCATGTGAATTATCTGTTAACATATCCATTCAATGGAGAAAATTACGATGTTCATAATTGTATCAGTTCCTGGTTTCAACTCTTCATGTATGCCAAGATGATTAAGACTTGTTTTCTAAACAGTTCATTCTCTTTTCGGTGGAAACTCAAAAGTCGCATTTAAAAATGATTCCCAAATATTTGAAATACATGTTCGGTTATCTTTCACACAATCACAATTATAGGTAATAGTGTGATCGCATTCTTTGTAAGTAGACAATCACACGACAGGGCCATTTTCTTACATTTTACATGCAAGGCAATTGAAGTTGCTGACATTGCACTTCTAAAGAGTAATCATCTACCTTCCTCTACCTTAATACCGTACGTACTCACTGCTATTCAGGTAGCAATTCTCAGTGTTATCACACAGTTTGTATAAAAATAAAGTACAGTAGAGCTTGAATCAACATTCTGACTAACTTGTATGGCAGCGAATTGATTCATTCTTGTGTTTGACACTTGCTTCCTTGGACAAGGAACTGTCTCTTTACTGTGGTCAAGTCCGCAATTTAACACAATTTTCTGTAGCTTATTTTCTGTGACTATAGTTGTCGAGATGTCTCTTCAAGCCCTTATAACAGGAAGAAATGTACATTTTTACTTATTACATGTATGTTACATAAAATAGGGTATCGTTTCTGAACGTGTCGTAAAGGTGTTCAAATTTGTTAGCTCCAAAAGCGGAAGGCGTGTCGAGTACTAACAGCCGATGATCAAGCATGTGTTCAGTGAGCACATACAGTATACATCACTTCAAAAGTGAAGAGAAAAAAAAATATCAAGACAGATATGCCATTTTGTCTCTGTGAAAGTGTGGACGTACTTGGTAGGATATAGAATTACTCATTCCACGCGGTATTCCTTATCTTTACCCTGTCATGCCCGTATTGTTATTTCCTATGATGGAAAGTCTTCCCTTGAAGTCCCTATAATCAAACAATTGCATTGGTAAACTGTTTTCGTATCGTAGTTATTCTTAGGTGTGTATTTCGCTTAACTTATAATGTTATCGATGTGGTATCGTTTTTCTAATCAAACCTCGAGCACGCGAGCTAACTCTTACACGCGTCGAGTTCAGATATTATTTTTGGGCGCCATGTGGTCAATACTGTCCGTGTTCTGGACTGCGTACACGTTGGCAGTCCTCTGTGGTGCGGTGCAGGGCGTGTTTAGGGAGTTTGAGACGGTTCCGCAGAACAAGACGGTTATCGAAGGACTGTCAGTGGTGCTGAACTGTAAAGTTAAACAGGGCTACTATGAGTACCCCGTCTACTGGGAAATCAATGGCAACGTAGTGTATCCACGTGCAAGTAAGAATGGGAGATATACATGGTTAGGTGACCGAAGCCTCGGCACTCACGACTTGGAGATCAAGAACTTGACTGAAAACGATGCAGGCAATTATGTTTGCTTGATTCATTTTTCAAATGACAAGGTTGACTTCATGGGGAGGTCAACACCTGGTAGACTGCATGTAATCCAAATACCCATCCCCGGATTCGAGCAAGAACCAGAAGATGACACTGTCCTTGCAGGGGGAACTGCAATTTTAAAATGTCACATTGGGAATTTCACTGAAGGAAAGCTGAGGGACTGGTCAGTTTCTTCAGCCTGGGGGGCCGGTGGATTCATGGGGGGGTCACCCTGTTTTTGACTTTGGTGATGGGGGGTCACCTTGTTTTTGAAATGGCCCAATAGGGGGGGTCAGTGTGTTTTTTGAATTTTGACACAGGCTCATCATTGCCTAAAATGCTAGTGTCAGCCACAAAATTCATCATTCAGTTGTATTTTTCGGCGCGCCCTTCGGGCGCGTAACTTTAATAATCAGTCATATTTTTCAGCACACCCAACTTTAACATATCAAGCATACATATATCAGAGATATCTGTATGTCAATATTTACAGCGTGCTCTTCAAGCTCATTACTTTAATATATCACAGACATTTTTCAGCATGCCGTTCAGGTGCATGACTTTAATATACAAGGCATATATATCAGAGATATCAGGATGTTTCATATTTTTCGGCGCGCCCTTCGGGCGCCATACTTTAATAAATCAGAGATATCTTGATGTTTGCTAAGTGAAAGTGTACCATTATGAAATCTGCATTTCATATGAAAAGGATGACAAATTCCTGATACTTTTCTGTTCTCTCTATGAGAATTCAGTATGAGAAAGCAACATGCACAAATATTTCACAATATATATTTGATACAGTGACTTATTTTAGAGATAGAAAAATGACAAGATATCTTTCCTTCTCATTGATGCAATTATTTTCCTTTGTTTCACAGGTTTTCTGTAGAAAGATGCTTTTTCATGAACAAAATAACAGTTAAAAAGGCAGTTTTTGTCATTATTAGCTGTGCTTTTATGGTTTCAATGTTACAAGAAAAGGTCCTCTCAGACACTGTACACATCAGATTTGGCTAAAAAAGCTCTCTATGGCTCCTTAGGAGATTTAATTGGATGGTTGACAAGCCTTTAACACCCATCAAAGTTTTTGATTCACTGCTTTTTCCTCTTTGATATTAATGATTGACATCCATTTCTGTACAACAGTTCAGGACATCTGGTTAAGCATAGAAAGTGTGAAATACATTCAAAGCTCATTCAAAATAAAGCTCATTCAAAATGTACTGTATTTAAACTTTTAGATTGACACTTTGAAATTCCTATCTTACAACTGACATGTCAACAATTTCATTAAAACATAGAATGACTATTTAAAATATAAATATATGTAAAATGTAAAATATAATATATATATATATATATATATATATAATATATATATATATATATATATATATATATATATATATATATATATATAATTTTTTGTCCACCTTTTGCTTTACCTATGTCGCGCGCCGGGGGGGTCACCTTGTTTTCGAAATTTGGAATAGGGGGGTCACCCTGTTTTCAAAATTTGGATAGGGGGGTCAGCCACTTTTTGACGTCGGCAAAAAATAATCCACCGCCCCCCCCCCCCCCCAGGCCGAAGAAACTGACCAGTCCCTTAGCGTGTTTTGGGAAAAGGATGGAACTCAACGAAGATTTCTGTCGAGGAATCGTTCTATAGACGATGATTGGGCGGGTGGCAAGAACGGTCAGCGGTATTCCATAATCGGGGATGGAAGTGGCGAATTTAATTTGAAAATAACTGAAATATCTCGCGAAGACAGTGGGAGTTTCATCTGCTTTGTAGCGGTTGTGAATGGAGATTACATTTTAAGATCACATCCAGCGACGGTCTCTGTCGTCCATTCTGAATGCTACGTAGAGAAACGCGCGAAAAACGACCAAAGCTACCAAGAAGGTGACAACATTACGACTGTCTGCTCTGCTAGGGTGTACGAAGACGCCCATGACCCGATAAACTTAGTCTCGTTGTCGTGGTCAAGAAGTGGGTCGGAATTTTCCGGTACAAGAGTACACGACCAGAGCCCCGATGTACGAGACACGTGGTCCTTGACAGCCGACGACGACAACACGTCTGTGTCCTGCAGTATGCAACTTTCAAACTCAAGCCGTATCACAATTTGTACAATAGGTCCGATACGCGTGAACTTCGCGCCAATAGTCAGCATTCGTCAGTCGGTACCAATAGCTACCCTGGGAGGAGACATCACTTTGACATGTTTGGCTCGCGCAAACCCAGACGTTACCGACTACAGGTGGCTGGTGAATAACATACTTGTCAGGGACACTCGGTATTACGTGGAGGAGAATGGGCAAGTAATGACAATTCGCGATGTTAGAGGGTCCGATAACGGTGCCGAGATTGGATGTAAGGCGCAAAATAGCGAAAAATCAAGCTATGTGTCAATTGCAATTCGTGTGCGTGATTTTGAAAATACCACCCCGGCCATTGATGGAAGAGAGTCCGCTACTATGAGTATCGACGCTGCTCCATCCTATACAATGGTAACTAGAGTTTCATTAACTGGATACGTGTCCACTGATGCCAGTGGAAGTCTGGAGAACATGAATGGGAACGGACAATTTAAAATAACAAATAAAGCGCCCTCAACCTTTCTTATTGTGGGATGCTCCTTGATTGTGGTTCTTGTAATTGTTGCCGCAGCGTTGGGTCTCATCTGGCAGCGTAGACAAAGAGGGAGGGCGAGGCACACAAATTTGGAGAGGAATATTTTGACTGTGCACTTTAACCCGTATGTCGACAGGGAATCCACCGTACCCAGTGACGACGACGGATATGGTCTCTCACTGGTCGACATTTCTGACCCTGGGAGCCACTACGTGGAGATGCGCGCTCAGAATTCATCGATGGATTTCTCGACCTTCCTCGAGGACAAGGCAGAGGGGCGCCCTGCAAAGGAATTATCCACTCCGTGTCAAGACGAAGTAGAGATTGAAGTTATCTATGCGAGGGTAAACAAGCAGAAAAAGTCAGACAGAAAGGCCGTCGATGACAACGGCACTACACTAACAGATTAGGGTGAAAACCTAGTCGTACTTTGTATATGTAAACTGTGACAGACAGTAGAGAGCCTCTTACCACTTGCTCTACTGTGCATTCGACATCACAGGACAATTGTTATGCCATAGGAGCCCTCAACGGTATGTGTCGCATTGCAGATCAATGATAAAGTCAGCATATACTGTATAGATTCACAAACTTTGATGCAGGGTAGCGAAAACAGAGTAAAGTAACTTACATTTATACCCTAAGCTACAGTACGGTTCTAAATTCCCCTAAAACACTATCGCTCTGACTTCCCCTTTTTTAAAATTTAATGTTTTGCATGAAATTCAAAAATACTTTCCCAGCTCGTTTACAAAATACATGTAAGCAGAAATTACCACAATTTCCTTCATAAGAATTTTTCTGCCAGAGTAATCCAGTCAGGTGAAAAAGTAAACTTAAAATATCAGGTACATTGCTATAATGATTTTCATAAAATATACGAAAGCAAAATATACTGAATAATTATGTGAAACCATTATAAATAAGTGTTTTATACGTGTCTTGATGACTAGCGAATGTTAAAAGAGAGATATATCCTTTGATTGCATGTTTTTATTACATATTCACGTTGAGTAACTGGCGTTTGTTTTTCACGATGTCATATACATAAATTATACATAGAAGACGAGTTTCCCTGTGCCCAGTTGCATGTGCGCAAGTAGGTAGGTAGTTTTTGACCAACGGAAATGAGCGAAAATTCTATTTACTGACATGATGATTAATACCAAACCCGGTCACATCTCTTTTCGCATTACTGTATCCATAACCGTACAAATGATTATCTCAATGATTTCTTTTCTGGCGATTTTAATTTTTGAAAAATACAATTTCTTGTGATGCCGAGTGTTCAACTCGTAAAACCCGCCTGTGGGTGTGTAATAATCATTGTTATTGTTGACAACTGGATTTGTCGTCCGGATTAGAAATCGTCTACAACAACACTGCACATTGTGATGTCTCGGCGAAGTTGAAACGTTATATTTGAACATCATACTCTATGAGAAGAATGAAAAACGACACTTGTTTGGTAGAGCAAAAAAATGATGTCACTATCAAAAATGCATGGTTACTCTCCCTCTTAAATAATGTGCAGGAGACATTGAACTTAATAAATGCAATGATACGCCGTATACGCCTTGCCACTTTTCAGAGAAATGCAATTGCAGGGATTGAATTTGAAACTGAGAAGAGTGTCGCAAGGCCTACAAGGGCGCCCTCACTCGAGTAATCCTCAGTCCGGACATGAACGTACGAAGCGTAGCTTGTGTATAATAAATGTTGTGAATTAGGGAACGGGAAAATATTTCAGATCAGATGTACGTGCTCATTGTACTCCTCAGTTTGATATAAAATTACCGCATTCCGCGGTGTTTTATATCTGTATCCTGCCACACTCAGGGCAGTTATCTAAAGTAGTTTCCTGCGATGGAAACCAGTTTCCTTGAAGTGCTTAAAAGAAAACATTTTCAAGATACCTGTCGTGGAGAAACAAATGTTGAAATGTAAATTACTACTCTTAGCTTAATGCTATGGCATCAGGAAAACCTCGCTTTCAGTGTCGTTTGCATAACAGAATATTTGCACCCTCCTTCTTTGTTAAATACATCAGAATAGGTAACGTGAGTCAGAGGTTGTATAACACACATCAGCAAATTTATAGCGCACAAATTGCTAATAATCTACAAAGCTTTAACCCTTTCACCCCCAGTTCCCTGTGTACAGGTCCAACTTACCATAGAAAACAATGGATTTGGACAAACATGGTGGTGAAAGCTTTAAACTAATCGTGCGAATTGTCCTAAAGTTTCAACTTATCAATCCAGTGAAGAAAATTATGATGTTCATAATTGTACCAATTTCTCGTTTCACCTCTCCATTTATACTAAGACAATTTATTATTCTTTTCTAAACAGTTCATGTCTCTTTTCTCGGAAAGGAATAAATAAATCTAATTTCTGATCAAGGATTCTCAAATATTAAAATACGGTTATTTTCAGTATAATCACCCTCATAGACAGCAATGAGATTGCGTTCTATGTAGGTACACAATCACAAAACAATGACATTGTCTCACATTTTACGTGCAGGTCAGTTGAATTTACTGACAATGCAATACCCAGAGGGGTAGTAGAGCTCATTACTTTTCAGATGACAATGGAGTGACGCAATCGCATTACGCTTATTTAGATTTAACAGCGTTATGATGGAGAACTCGCACTAGTGAAAAGGACCCCGAGAATATATTTTGATGGTTTTCGTAGTTATGTAGGCCAGCCTGATGTTTATGTGTTAACGTTGTTGATTGTATGTATATCAAATTATGAATATGATCATAGCTTATAATGAAATATTTCACATTGTACTTGTAGTCGTGTTAAGTATGGCATATAGTAAATTCACATGATACTCACGAAGACATGTAAGTGAAGTTTTATTTTAAATACACAAATAATAAACCAATAAGGAAGTAAGTTTCTTTGAGTGATTACTTTTAGAAAAAAAATGTACTATTACATTTCTGTATACCATTTCAGAATTTAATTAGAAACAGCTATTCACACTCATCTTGTGAAGAGAAGTTGGCCTTAGTAATATCACTTATTCCACTTTGACAATTCGAATAAAATAATTTTGTAAACCTTGTTCTATTTACAAAAAGATCAAGGACAATATCGGTATTCAAAGCGATGAGAAGTTGAGAAGTACGTATTTTATCAATTCGAATTGAACAAGAAAGACTTTTATATAAAAGGACATTCGAAAAAAGTCTGTCGTTATTATTCGATAATAATGTATTCCTACTGTTACACACAATTAAATATAAGATTTGAAAATCAATCTGTTGGAGCTTTGGAAAGTTGTTTTTTCCAAACGCTGAAAGTTATTAATATAAATTGACATTGAAATATTAGAAAAATTCGTAAAAATTTTAATATGACATGGAAAACTAGATGAAACACTTCTTGAGGAAATCATCATAATCATCGGTCTATTCAAATGTAACAACACATTTAGCGAAATGTAAAGAAATGAGTTTTACAGACATATTGTAAAAATGTGAGATAAATCTTACGTTAGAAACTATCTGCTCGGCGTTCTTTAAATTGACCGATGGAGACTTGATGACTTGGGATGACGTGATCTTTTGTATTTTTAATTTTATTTCGCTGAAATAAAAAAATGATCTCTGTCATATTGGACATTGTTTAAGAATGTGATGTCAGGTCTTTTTGAGTGAGAACATTTTCGTTTTTCGAAAATCGAAAATTTAATTTTTCCCCATAGGGCTAACACAGAGATGGCGGCCATTTTCAATTTAGAATAACAGTAATAGTATGTTAGGTAAGTTGTTTCTCTAGTACCAAACTTTGCAAGGTGACCCCTGACTTTTATTTTTGATTTGTTAAGAGACTGCTTAAAAGTTCAACTGAGGAAAGTTTGAGCAAAAGTTCGAGTATTTCACTTGCGAGGCGCGAAATATCTAAATTAATGATAAGGATTTCCTGGTTTGACACAGTCTTCATAATCTCATTTCCGCTATCCACTTTATTCGTCAATTGAAACCCTAGCATTTGAAAGTATCCTTACGTTCCGTTTTTATGCAATCAAAGACTGACATTTGTTACCCTGTTGTCAGAGTCCGGGAATGTGTGTGTTTGAACGATGGGGTTTTCTTTGCTCCATGCTGCAGATGTATTCATATGAATTCACTGTTACGGTAGTCTCATTGTTTGATGCTTATAGCCGTTCAGTCGTCATGTCACCAAGACTTCACACGGTTTGGTTTATGTTGGTAACCTGTTCGGGGCGGTAATTGCCGGGTACCGGGGGTTTGAGAGAGTGCCACCAAACATTACTGTCATAGAAGGCACGATGGCAGAATTGGACTGTAAAGTTAGCGAAGGTTACCAGAGTTATCCTGTATACTGGGAAATCGACGGACGCGCGATTTATCCAAACACAACAGACAAACGATTCATAGTACATGATGACAATCTCACCTTACTCGTTACCTGAAGATAATGCAAACCAAGGAAGTCGATGAAGGCGGGTACAGGTGTGTTGTGGACTTCGGAGGAAAAATGTACGGAAAGTCTACACCCGGTATGTTGACCGTGATCCAAATACCAATTCCTACTTTGTTCGACAACCAGAGAGTCAAACAGTCTTCGAAGGAGGAACTGTAACTCTCAACTGCCACGTTGGCAACTTCAGCGACGGTCAACTATACGTCATGTGGGTGAAGGATGGATTGGGAATATTGTCGAGGAATAATTTCATTTTTGATATATTGCCGGGCAAAATGGACATTTTGCGATATTCTATCGTAAAAGTGGAGAGCGGAATGTTTAATTTGCAAATCCGTGACGTGTCTTCGCGCGATGCTGGAGATTACAGATGTTTGGTTTCGGTTTTGAACGGAAACACACATATTTTACGGTCGCAGTTGGCAACGTTCTCTGTTGTCAAAGCAACTTCAACGTGTGGTATAGAAGGGGCTGAACAGCAGTTTTACGAAGAAGGTGATAACATCACAACTGTATGCACTGTACGGGAATCGATGCCGCCGGCGATTTCTCACTCTCCCTGTCATGGTGAGAGGCGGATTAGCGTTTCCTGGCACCCAAGTACACATAGACAGTCCCGATATACGAGATACCTGGACTTTAACCGCAAACGATGACGACAAGCCTGTGCTGTGTATAACTCAATATTCCGACTTACCAGCTGACAGCGGGCTAATGCCATGCGTAATCGGTCCAATAAAGGTACTTTTTGCGCCTACGGTGACCAGAGCGGGAGTGGCGTTTCCTAGGACCAAAGCACACATAAATGTCCAGTTTTCACCCATGGCTAGCATTCTCCCGTCATCCCCGTCAATTACCTGGGAAGCAGATATAACGCTGTCGTGCGCAGTCCGTGCAAATCCCTGATATTTTTCAGTACAAGTGGTTTGTAAACAACAGACCTATTGGAAAGCAATGACGATCGACACGTTGTTAAGAATGGTGGTCGCCTGTTGACCATACATAATTGAAGGAAAACGATGTGTCTGTCACTTGCCTTGCCTCCAATACTGTGAAATCAAATACAGCTTCAGTTACAATTCGAATCATAAACCTGCAAAGACCCTCATTGACGACTGTTACAACACACACTTCCACTGCAAGTAAATCGACAAATCGCTAGAAGTACAACATAATCCGCCGCATAGAACCACGTGTGATTTATGCACTACAAACTCAACATTAGCAACTGTAGCCTGGTCTGTGGTGATGTTCTGTTCATCATCATCATAATTTTAATTCGCGCTACCTACTACTCTTGGCAGAGGCAGAGGCAGGGCAGACGTCAAGACGCAAAAGTTACTTTTCGGAAACATTCGCAGTCTCGATACACAGTGATATCGACAGGGGACGGGATGAGTCCGCAGTGGATCATTATGCAAAGTTGAACATAGAAGGTGCACCCACGTACTTCAGCCTCACGGACGATAAGTCACAGGCCTGCTGTACGGAACATGTAGCCACTGCACCTACTCGCAGTGAAGAAGAGGCCGTTTACGAACAAGTCGATACTGACTAGAAAAAACAAGGTAGCGATCCGTGCTGTCAATGACACCCATGTACAGTGCGGTGACAAAGGGCTATTAATCTAACATCAACTGTCAGTTCAAACGTTTGTCATGAATACGACATTCAGAGCTCGCCAACGTTCTGATTGCCCAATTTTGGTTGGTTGGTTTTGGTTGGTTTAAACCAACCAACCAAAATTGCCGAATTTTAAAAATTGATACGACAAGAGATTCTGGACATTCATTTCACATTGAATTCAAGAAGAAAATTTTGCACGTTGATTTTTTCCACTGAATCATGCATGGGTATCACTCTCGATTCACATATAATCTTTAGGTGAAATACTCATTTATTCATTGTTCTTAATACATCGAACTTTGGAACCAGATTCACCATACAAGTACAGACAATGTCAGGTTGAACTCTTACAATTGAAAGTTTACACAATTTTACAAGTGCACATTAAAATTGGACTCTTAAATGTCATAAAGAAACATTAAATGGATATAAAATCACGCACATACTATATGTATGAACAGGAAAGCTATCTTTGATAATTGTAAAGAGATAAAATACTCTTAAACTTTTGTATACGACACCTATAGGAGTAGCATATTGTTTAGAGTGACGAGTCTTTCTGCTGGAGACTGGGTTGATCAAATAGTTGAACTTGTCACTATCAATACAAATTTTATGAAAGAAAGTCTTGGAATATGGTATCAAGACCTAATGGATTTCTCTAAGTCTGAACTCTGTGAGCACGTGAATGATGGCGTCTATAATGAAAAAGATAATTACTGTATTATGACATTATTTGTTTGACTACGACTTTAACATTAGAATTGAAATAGAGTGTAGCTATGTTATATGCAAGCGCATTTCCGTAATAAGCTGCTAGGAAACCCACAAAAAGTCAGAAGATGTGATACCAGTAAGATGATTTTCAAAGTTCGATTTTAAACGGAACCTTGTTTCGGTTGAATATTCGACATTTCTACGTTGTCTCACTTCATTATCATTACTCAAAGTTGACCGACTCTAAACTACACTAAGTAAGTGTAACGTTACTGTAATATCGGAATAAAATAAATCAGAAATATATTAGTATACGATATAAAATTTAAACCATATTCAGTGAGTAGATATATCTTGACGCAATCGCTATTTGAATTTGTACTGACAGTTTTAAAACGCATTTATTTCTGGAATATTAAAGTGAATTTCACCTGATAAGATGATTTACGCCTGAGTTTTATGAAGTATATTTTAGATTCACTGTACATGTTATGGTAAAAGTTCAGAATCAAAAGATAAATCAAATGTAAATAAACTTGAACTATACGTTGCCCGTAAAAAGTAGGTTCAGTTTGATTAATCTAGATCGATGTTTGTACAAAAAATGTACACTACATAAGATAGGATACATTGGATTTAAAATTAAAAATTTCGAAATATAGAAAATTTGTATTCTCTCGCTCCTTTGTTAAATACACCAGAATTAGTAACGTGACTCAAAGGTTGGAGTAACACAATTATTAAGGAAATGTATAGCATACTAATTGATCCATTATCGTATGAGCTTAAAACTGATCATGAGAATTATCTGTTAACATATCCATTCAATGGAGAAAATTACGATGTTCATAATTGTATCAGTTCCTGGTTTCAACTCTTCATGTATGCCAAGATGATAAATACTTGTTTTATAAACAGTTCATTCTCTTTTCGTGGAAACTCAAAAGTCGCATTTAAAATGATTCTCAAATATTTGAAATACATGTTCGGTTATCTTTCACATAATCACAATTATACGTAACAGTGTGATCGCATTCTCTGTAAGTAGACAATCACATAACATGACCATTTTCTCACATTTTACATGCAAGGCAATTGAAGTTGCTGACATTGCATTTCTAAAGAGTAGTCATCTACCTACATCTATACATAACCCCAAGGTGTCTATGATCTAATGATCTATAATACCGTACGTACTCACTACTATTCAGGTAGCAATTCTCAGTGTTATCACACAATTGTCATAAAAATAAAGTACAGTAGAGCTTGAATCAACATCCTGGCTAACTTGTATGGCAGCGAATTCATTCATTCTGTGTTTGACACTGGCTTCCTTGGACAAGGCACTCTCCCTTCACTGTGGCCAAGTCCGCCATTTAACACAATTTTCGGTAGCTTGTTTTCTGTGACTATAGTTGTCGAGATGTCTCTTCAAGCCCTTACAACAGAAAGAAGTAGAGAAACGTAGAGAAACGCGCGAAAAAACGACCAAAGCTACCAAGAAGGTGACAACATTACGACTGTCTGCTCTGCTAGGGTGTATGAAGACGCCCATGATCCGATAAAGTTAGTCTCGTTGTCGTGGTCAAGACGTGGGTCTGAATTTTCCGGTACAAGAGTTCACGACCAGAGCCCCGATGTACGAGACACGTGGTCCTTGATAGCCGACGACGACAACACGACTGTGTCATGCAGTATGCGACTTTCAAACTCAAGCCGTGGCACACTTTGCACTATAGGTCCGATACGCGTACACTTCACGCCAAAAGTCAGCATTCGTCAGTCGGTGCCAATATAGCTACACGGGGAGGAGACATCACATTCACATGTTTGGCTCGCGCAAACCCAGACGTTAATACCGACTACCAAGTGGCCGGAATAACAAACCTGTCAGAGACACTAGGTATTACGTGGAGGAGAATGGGCAAGTGATGACAATTCGCGATGTTAGAGGGTCTGATAACGGTGCTGAGATTGGATGTAAGGCTAAAAATAGCGAAAAATCAAGCTATGTATCGATTGCATTTCGCATGGGTGATTTTGAACACCTCACACCGGTTGTTGAGGAAAGGGAGCCCGCTAGCGACACTTTCATATCAACGCTGCTACATCCTATACAATAGTAACTAGAGTTTCATTAAGGGACTGGACACAAATTACAGGGGGGGGGGGGTGGGCCGGTGTTTTTCGAAACACCGCTGCGTCAAAAATAGTGACCCTTCAAAAGTTCATGCACAAAAATTAGTGACCCTCCCCCTTATCCGTGCATGAAAATAAATGACCCTCCCCTGTTACTCAATACCCCCCAACAAACCCGCAATGTGTTCAAGACCCCCCTTCTGACTTGCTATACTTTTGAAATCCCCCTCCCAAAAGGAAGGCAAAATGTGGCTGATATAACGCTTTGTCCAAAAAATTTCAAATCATATGTGTGTGATAATTCATGTAAATGTACTTTGCTTGAAGTGGCAGGTAAAAAGTGCATGCGTGTACAAACAATGTAATTTTTAGATTTCATCGATAATGTTGATTCACTATACATGGGAGTCTATGACAAAACTGTAAAAAAATTCTTTCACAATTAATAATATGCACTTTTTCTGCATATATGGACCCTGAATAATTGACATAATTGTACTTGATTAGAAGAGGGTGGTAACACGTGCATCTGTGTACAAGAACTTCTTTGTTTTTTGGAATTTCGCATAAAAGTTTATCCATCATACATTGTAGTCTATGACAAAAGTAAGAATAATTTTTTAAAATACAAAACTGGCTAAATCTGTCTGATTTATGTACACTCGATTATTGGTATTAATGTTCATGATTAGACCAGAGTGGTTTCAAGTCCATGGTTGTGCAAGAAATTTGATTTTGGAATTTCACTGAAATGTCGATTCACTATGCATAGCAGTCTATGACAAAACTATGAATATTTTTTTTCCAATACAAAACTAAGTAAATCTGTGCATTTATGTACACCTAATTATTAGTATTAATGTTAATGATTAGACCAGAGTGGTTTCAAGTCCATGGTTGTGCAATAAATTTGATTTTGGAATTTCACTGAAATGTCGATTCACTACGGCATGCATAGCACGTCTATGACAAAACTATGAATATTTTTTTCCAATACAAAACTAAGTAAATCTGTGCATTTATGTACACCTAATTATTAGTATTAATGTTCATGATTAGACTAGAGTGGTTTCAAGTCCATGGTTGTGCAAGAAATTTGATTTTGGAATTTAACTGAAATGTCGATTCACTATGCATAGCAGTTTATGACAAAACTATGAATATTTTTTTTCCAATACAAAACTAAGTAAATCTGTGCATTTATGTACACCTAATTATTAGTATTAATGTTCATGATTAGACCAGAGTGGTTTCAAGTCCATGGTTGTGCAAGAAATTTGATTTTGGAATTTCACTGAAATGTCGATTCACTATGCATAGCAGTCTATGACAAAACTATGAATATTTTTTTTTTCCAATACAAAACTAAGTAAATCTGTGCATTTATGTACACCTAATTATTAGTATTAATGTTCATGATTAGACCAGAGTGGTTTCAAGTCCATGGTTTTGCAAGAAATTTGATTTTGGAATTTCACTGAAATGTCGATTCACTAGGCATGCATAGTACTTTATGACAAAACTATGAATATTTTTTTTCCAATCAAAACTAAGTAAATCTGTGCATTTATGTACACCTAATTATTAGTATTAATGTTCATGATAGACGAGAGTGGTTTCAAGTCTATGGTGTGAGGATGGTTTGCAAGAAATTTGATTTTGGAATTTCACTGAAATGTCGATTCACTATGCATGGCAGTCTATGACAAAACTATGAATATTTTTTTTCCAATACAAAACTAAGTAAATCTGTGCATTTATGTACACCTAATTATTAGTATTAATGTTCATGATTAGACCAGAGTGGTTTCAAGTCCATGGTTGTGCAATAAATTTGATTTTGGAATTTCACTGAAATGTCGATTCACTAGGCATGCATAGTACTTATGACAAACTATGAATATTTTTTTCCAATACAAAACTAAGTAAATCTGTGCATTTATGTACACTTAATTATTAGTATTAATGTTCATGATTAGACTAGAGTGGTTTCAAGTCCATGGTTGTGCAAGAAATTTGATTTTGGAATTTCACTGAAATGTCGATTCACTATGCATAGCAGTCTATGACAAAACTATGAATATTTTTTTCCAATACAAAACTAAGTAAATCTGTGCATTTATGTACACCTAATTATTAGTATTAATGTTCATGATTAGACCAGAGTGGTTTCAAGTCCATGGTTGTGCAAGAAATTTGATTTTGGAATTTCACTGAAATGTCGATTCACTATGCATAGCAGCTATGACAAAAACTATGAATATTTTTTTCCCAATACAAAACTAAGTAAATCTGTGCATTTATGTACACCTAATTATTAGTATTAATGTTAATGATTAGACCAGAGTGGTTTCAAGTCCATGGTTGTGCAAGAAATTTGATTTTGGAATTTCACTGAAATGTCGATTCACTATGCATAGCAGTCTATCACAAAACTATGAATATTTTTTTTCCAATACAAAACTAAGTAAATCTGTGCATTTATGTACACCTAATTACTAGTATTAATGTTAATGATTAGACCAGAGTGGTTTCAAGTCCATGGTTGTGCAAGAAGTTTGATTTTGGAATTTCACTGAAATGTCGATTCACTATGCATAGCAGTCTATGACAAAACTATGAATATTTTTTTTCCAATACAAAACTAAGTAAATCTGTGCATTTATGTACACCTAATTATTAGTATTAATGTTAATGATTAGACCAGAGTGGTTTCAAGTCCATGGTTGTGCAAGAAGTTTGATTTTGGAATTTCACTGAAATGTCGATTCACTATGCTAACAGTCTATGATAAAACTATGAATATTTTTTTCCAATACAAAACTAAGTAAATCTGTGCATTTATGTACACCTAATTATTAGTATTAATGTTCATGATTAGACCAGAGTGGTTTCAAGTCCATGGTTGTGCAAGAAATTTGATTTTGGAATTTCACTGAAATGTCGATTCACTATGCATAGCAGTCTATGACAAAACTATGAATATTTTTTTCCAATACAAAACTAAGAAATCTGTGCATTTATGTACACCTAATTATTAGTATTAATGTTAATGATTAGACTAGAGTGGTTTCAAGTCCATGGTTGTGCAAAAATTTGATTTTGGAATTTCATCGAAATGTTGATTCACTATACATTGTAGGCTATGAGGACACTACAAATAACTCATAGGTTATCTGATCCTAAATTGTTATTCAAAAGTTGTTCGACCTGAAGCTTCCAGTTGTTATTGATGACATTTTGCACAGTTCTGAATAGTTTGTATTCTGTCAATGTCCTCAAAAAATAAAAAATGTACATACGACGACATGAACATTTTACACCAACCTATACCTAATGTATTGCCAATGGGAGAATGATATCAAATAAGTGATTTCCCAAATTGTTATTGAAAGAGTCATTATAGGGGACAGTTATGCACAATAGAGGAGTTGGATAAGTAGAAATCATGACAACTTTAATCAATGTGGCTGCTTGGATCATCAATACATTGTTTATTATACCCTTAAAATTGCGCCCGAAGGGCGCGCCGAAAATGGAAATGGCAGAAAATGAAAGTGCCAGGAGGTATTTTTTCATTTTTTCAGTATTCCATATTCTTCAATACGTGCACATGCAATTTCAGCTTTGATGCATAAAAAAGGTGACCCTCCCCCATAGGCATACACAAAATTTTATGACCCTTCAAAAATGCTTGCGCGAAAAATGGCGACCCACCCCCAAAAAACACCGCCCCCCCCCCTGTAATTTGTGTCCAGTCCCTAACTAGATACATGTCACTGATGCGAGTGGAAGTCTGGAGAACTTGAATGGGCACGGGCAATTTAAAATTACAAATAAAGCGCCCTCAACCTTCTTATCGTAGGATGCTCCTTGATTGTGGTTCTTGTAATTGTTGCCGCAGCGTTGGGCCTCATCTGGCAGTGCAGACAAAGAGGGAGGGCGAGGCACAAGAATTTGGAGAGGAATATTTGGACTGTGCACTTTAACCCGTATGTCGACAGGGAATCCACCGTACTCAGTGACGACGACGGATATGTCTCTCGCTCGTCGACATTTCTGACCCTGGGAGTCATTACGAGGAGATGCGCGCTCAGAATGCATCTATGGACTTCTCGACCTTCTTCGAAGACAAGGAAGAGGGGCGCCCTGCAAGGAATTCGCCAATCCATGCCAAGACGAAGAAGAGATTAAGTTATCTATGCGAGGGTAAACAAGCAGAAAAAGTCAGACAGAAAGGCCGCCGACGACAACGGCACTACACTAACAGATTAGGTACAACCCACACTTGTTGTATTTCGTACATGTAAACTGTCACAGACAGTAGAGAGTCTCTTGTATACTGTCTGTGCTGTGATGACGGAAATAATTTGCCCTTTTAAACGACTGTGCGAGTGATGATTACACGTCACGGATGGCCTTATGGATACCTGCAGCTTACCACTCATTCTATGCATTTCAAAATCAGAGGACAATTGTTATGCCACAGGAGCCCTCAACGGTGTGTTTTGAATTGCATATCAATGATAAAGTTAACATTTAAATTCACAAACTTTGATGCAGGGTAGCGAAAACAGAGTACAGTAACTTACATGTATACCCTAAGCTACAGTGCGGCTCTATATTTCCCTAAAACACTTTCGGTCTGACTTCCCCCTTTTTTTAGAATTTAATGGTTTGCATGAGATTCAAAATCATTTTCCTAGCTCGTTTACAAAATTCATGTGAGCAGAAATCACAAAAATTTTCTTCATAAGAATGTATCTGCCAGAGTAATCCAGTGAGGCAAAAAGGTAAACTTAAAACATCAGGTATTGCTATTATGACTTTCATAAAATATATGTGAAAGCATTATAAATAAGTATTCTGTACTGACATGATGATTAATACCAAGCCTGTCATATCTCTTTTACCATACTATATCCAAAACCGTACAAATGATTATCGTAAAATTTGACTTATTTTCTGGCGATTATATATCTAGTAAAATTTATTGTCAATGCGGAGTGTTCAACTCGTAAAGCCCCCTGTAGGTGTGTAATAATCATCTTTATTGTTGACAAATGGATTTTAGTCCCGAGTAGAAATAAAATCGTTAACAACAACACTGCACGCTGTGATGTGTCGGCGAAGTTGACAAGTTATATTTTACCATCATCCTTTATGGAGAAGAATGAGAAACAACACTTGTTTTGTAGAGTAAAAAATAATGTGCAGGAGACATTCAACTCAATAAATGCAATGATGCACCTTGCCACTTTTCCGAGAAGTGCAATTGCAAGGATTGAATTTGAAACTGAGAAGAGTATCGCAGGGCCTACAAGGGCGCCCTCACTCGAGTAAGCTTAGCTTGTATGTGATAAATGTTGTGTATAGGGAATGTGAAACTATTTCAGATCAGATGTACGTGCTCATTTTACTCCTCATTTTGATATAAAGTTACCGCATTCCGCGGTGTTTTATATCTGTATCCTGCCACACTCAGTGCAGTTATTTAAAGTAGTTTCCTTGCGATGGAAACCGGTTTCCTTGAAGGGAAATAAGCTGTAACTTGTGGCAAGTTTTTCAGTATTCTGCTTCTGTATATCAACGACCGTATCTTACCTCAATCAGTTTGTCGTGCTGAAATTTCGAGTATATTATTTTTGTCAACACAGCCTGTATATGTGTAGTGATCATTGTTTATTGTTTACAAATGAATTCTAGTCGGGTCTTGAATACCATTTTCAACAATGACAATGTAGATCATACTCATATATAGGTTGTGTTGATATGCTAAATACTTGGCATTAAATTACAGTTTAGGGATTCGATGCAGAAAGTTTAGGGAAACCACAAAAACAAAAGTTCTGAAAATATAGCCAAAGGATACAGCCTATAGAGCTTTAATGAAAAAAAAAATTCAGATACCTGTCGTGGAGAAACGAATGTTGAAATGTAAATTGCCACTCTCAACTTAATGCTATGGCAACAGGAAAACCTCGTTTTCAGTGTCGTCTGCGTGACAGGATATTTGCGCCCTCCTTTGTTCAATACATCAGCATTTGTAACGTGAGGTTGTAGTAACACACATCAGCAACTTTGCAGCATAATCCGTTCATAATCGAGAAAGCTATAAACAGATCATGTGATTTACCTTAAAGTTTCAACTTATCAACCCAGTGAAGAAAATTATGATGTTAATAATTGTAGCAATTCCTCGTTTGAATTCCCCATGTATATCATTAATAGTTTTTTTAATAGTTCATGTCTCTTTTCTCGGAAAGGAGTCAATAAATCTCATTTTAGATAAAGGATTCCCAAATATTAAAAATACGGTTATTTTCATTATAATCACACTCATAGACAGCAGCGTGAGTACACAAGTATCATAACGTTAAGGGAAAGAAGCTGGAACTGACGGCGAGTGTTGATGTATAACTGGAACTTATTTATTGAATACGGAACCATGACTAGGCCTCTCGGCCCAGCCGCTGATACATGAGTCTGTCTGAGTCCCAGTTCCTAGTTTCGGTCAAAGTTCTAGTTTCTGAGTGAATGTCCTGTCTCGGTCACTCCACAAGAGAGTGACCGTGGTTATCGGTCCTTCCTTGTTAGTCTCCGAGTTAGTGTGTCCATTTATACAGTATCTTGGCTATGTCGGATGCCGACGCCATAAAGAATATAATAAGACAGTACTTTGATTTACCGACAGAAAATGTTACAAAAGTTGAAATTATCACTTGCCCGTGCGTGGCTTGCTACAATTCTTTTGTTTCAAACCCAAGCCATGAATAAATTAAAATGATAACAACGGATCGATATTACGATTGTTGAAACAAAATAGAACATGGGGATAGTGCGCAGAATACCTCCATGAGAAAAATAAGTTACTGGGTAATTGTTTTAAATGTGTAAAAGAGCGAGATCATGTTGCCGATACTGTGCTGGTATTTTGGTGGCGCCAGCATTGTCAGAGTCCAAACAAAAGAAACGTCCAAGAACGCTAATGTATTGTGAGCGTGAAATATTACTATTCTGTGCGCCAATTTGGAAGCTTATGACATGGGCCAATTTTGAAATAGAAAATGACCTCATTTTTAAAATAATACGTCCGTTCCCTCTGAGTTGAGAGTACGACAAAGTACATTTTTTAAAAGAAAGTCTGAACACGTGTGACCTGCCTTTGTATGCAATCACTGTGAGAAAATTTCAAACGACGAGATCGCTGAATAGAATTACTGAAAGGAAATTAACCAACTCGGTAACTCTACAAACCAACAGTTTTGACAGAACAACGACCAATTGAAACGAACTATACAAGCGCCAGAAAAAGAAACTGAACTCAAGCTATCCAAAGAAGTAAAAGATTACCTTACGGACAAAAACGTAAAGACATTTTCTTTGTGCGCTAAGAACAAATAACCATGAGAATAAAATAACCGACTAAAGAAACAAGGACTCGAAATGAACGAACAAAAAAATACAAAAACATTTTACTTTACTGTTTTTTTTTACAGATCGTACTTTACAGAAACATTTTTACTTGCATTTGTTATAACTGTGACTTTTCTTAATTATTTTATCAGCTGTTGAGTGACATTAACATTTGCTGAGATTTTATTGTGTGAGATCTCGTAGTGTGCGGGGTAACGGCCGGCTCCATCATACTGCCTGATGTCACACCCTCAGAAGCAAATTTCTGTTTCACGATTCAGTATGATATCGCAATAGGAATTTTATCTACATCATGTTGTACTGCATATTTTTTCTTTAATTTTTTAGTTACCGTTGTGTATTTTTTTTCGTTGCCTCTCATTGTCAACTCGTGCCTTTAGTTATGCAAGTTTCCCTTTGTATGAAATTCAATTGTTTTACTTTCGCTGAATGCCCGAATCTGAAAACGTTCATTTTTTGCTTCTCTCAAAACTTTAACAGTTTTCAGTCCAAAAAACCATCATTCCATACACTTTAAATCACACATTTCCCTACGAATGAGGATCTATTTGAAAGCCATTTTTTGCAAAGATTTTTGGAATACCATGCTTGGTCTCTATTTCCGTTTTACGCTAAGCCAGCGTGTTTTTCTTGCTAGTAAGATTTACGAACAGGCTTTATTTATTATAATGCTGACGGCAAACCAAGAGATGGTCACAAAAAGACACCCAAAGTCCGCCATCCGAATGCCTACACGCTCTTTACTATTATTCTTCGAAGCCAACGAGCCCAATTATTACCCGCAAAAGAGGATTATTTTTAAGGTTAATAGCGATCATGCATTTTATGATTATAAATCACACGTGTTTCAGACTTTCTTTTAAAGAAATGTACTTTGTCATATTCTCAACTCAGAGGGAATTAACGGACGTATTATTATTTCGAAAATGAGGTCATTTTCTATTTCGAAATTGGTATTTTTCTCATGGAGGTATTCTGCGTACTACCCCCATGTTCTATTGTGTTTCAACCAATCGTAATATTGAGCCGTTGTTATCATTTTAATTTATTCATGGCGTGGGTTTGAAACAAAAGAATTGTAGCAAGCCACGCACGGGCAAGTGATCATTTGTACTTTTGTAATCTTTTCTAATGTCGGTAAATCAAAGTATTGTCTTATTATATTCTTTATGGCGTCGGCATCCGACATAGCCAAGATACTGTATAAATGGACACACTAACTCAGAGAATAAGAAGGACCGATATAACCACGGTCACTCTCTTGTGGAGTGACCGAAACAGGACATCCACTCAGAAACTAGAACTTTGACCGAAATTAGAACTTGGACCGAAAATAGAAACTGGTACTCAGACAGACTCATGTATCAGCGGCTGGGCCGAGAGGCCTAGTCATGATTCCGTATTCAATAAATAAGTTCCAGTTATACATCAGCACTCGTCGTCAATTCCAGCTTCTTTCCTTCACGTCATGACACAAGCACAAAACAATGAAATTTTCTCACATTTTCCGTACAGGTCAGTTGAATTTACTGACAATGCACTACCCGGCCAGAGGAGTAGAAGTGCTCACTACTTTTCAGGTGGCAATGGAGTGACGCAATCGCTTTACGCTTATTTAGATTCAACAGCATTACGATGGAGAACTCGCACTAGTGAAAAAGACCCCGAGAATATATTTTAATGGCTGTCGTAGTTATGTAGGCCAGCCTGATGCTTGTATGTTAACGTTTGCTGATTGTATGTAATATTGATGAATATCATAGCTTATCATGATATAATTCGCATAATGCTTGTAGTCGCATATAGTAAATTCACACGATACTTACAAAGACATGTAAGTGAAGTCCTGTTTTAAATACACAAATAATAAACTAATAAAGAAGTCAGTTGCTTTGAGTGTTTACTTTTAGAACAAAAAATATAATATTACATTTTCTGAAACCATTTCAGAATTTATTTAGAAACGGCTATTCACACTCATCTTGTGAAGAGAAATTGGCCCTAGTAATATTACTTATCCCGCTTTGACAATTCGAATAAAATAATTTTGTACGCCCCGTTCTATTCACAAAAAGATCAAGGACAATATTGGTATTCAAAGCACTGATATCACGTGTTTTATCAATTCGAATTGAAGAACAAAGACTTTTATACAAAAGAATATTCGAAAAAAAATCTGTCGTTTTTCGATAATAATGTCTTGCTACTGTTAAAACGCAACTAAATATAAGATTTGCAATTTAGCAACGCTTAGAAAATAAAAATATCTTGTAGCCCTGTAGGTCTTTCCAAGTCCCGAAAGTTATTAACATAAATCGACTTTCAAGTATTAAAAAAATCGTATAAATTCTACTAGGACATGGAAATGGATTAAACAGTTCTTAACGAAAACATCGCAATTATTGGTCCGTTCAAATGTACCAATACGTTTAGTCAATCGGGCTCGAACCCACAACGCACGGCACCCAATCACCTAGCGCAGAGGCCACAGACAAAACCGCTCGGCACCCAATCACCTAGCGCAGAGGCCACAGACAAAACCGCTCGGCCAAATGTAGACAAATGAGTTTTACACACACATCATAAAAATGTGAGATAAATCTTACTAACTTTGGATAATTCACGTTTGGAAACCATCTGCTCGGCGTTCTTTAATTTGACGGATGATGAGACTTGATGACTTGCAATGAGGAGATATTTTGTCCTCTCAGTTTTACTTCGCTTCCATATTACTGAAATAAATAAAAGTTTTTAAAGCGCGGTCACAAACATTCTATGTGAAAATATTACAGCGACTCTGTGAGACAACGACAGCGGTTGGCTGAGTTATTGGCGGTTGCCCTCGACATATACTACCCATGCATATCCTATCAACCAATAGGGCTTGGGGTTAGAGATAAGATTATAGTAATGTTGGCTGCGCGCACGCGGGTCATCTCGCCCTGCTCGTCTCTGTCGTACTGGGCAGGTAAGAAGGGCTTCGTTTAAGAATGTGGTGTCAGGTGCATAAATGACCAGGGGTAAATGACCTTGATTCGTTGGTTTTGTGTCAGCAACTGTTAAAATATCACAGGCCGAGTGAATACCTCGCGTTTTAAAATAAGGATGGTCGCAGTGGCTGTATTGAAACTGATCACTGTGGAATTTTTCAAAGTGATTCAGGTAGTTGCGGTGGGGAAATATTTCTTACCCATCGTTGCTGCGAAATTATATGGAAATTGAATGGAATGAATCAGAAATTGCGTGCAGCTTGAATACGCCTTGGGGACAGATATTTGGACTGTTTAAATGCTAACAATTCTTTTATGATCTACGTTGACTACGGTGGGGGCACGTTTTCAATGGAAAAATTCGTTTTTTCGAAAATCGAAATGTTGATTTTCCCCATAGGGTTAACACAAGAATGGCGGACATTTTGAATTCAAAATATCAGTGAATGTTACAAGGTAAGTTGTTAATCTAGTACCAAACTTTGCTCGGTGACCCCTGATTTTTATTTTTGATTTGGTAAGAGACTGGTTAAAAGTTCAATTGAGGGAAGTTTGCGCAAGAAATTCGAGTCTTTCACTTGCGAGGCGAGAAATACCAAAATAAATGATAGGGATTTCCTGGTTTGACACAGTCTTCGTAATCTCAGTTCCGCTATCCACTTTGGAATTTGTCATTTGAAACCCTAGCATTTGAAAGTATCCTTACGTTCCGTTTTCATGCAATCAAAGACTGACATTTATTACCCTGTTGTCAGAGTCCGGGAATGTGTGTTTGAATGATGTGGTTTTCTTTCCTCCATGCTGCAGATGTATTCATATGAATTCACTGTTACGGTAGTCTCATTGTTTGATGCTTATAGCCGTTCAGTCGTCATGTCACCAAGACTTTGCATGGTTTGGTTTATGTTGGTAACCCTCTTTGGGGCGGTAATTGCCGTGTACCGGGAGTTTGAGAGAGTCCCACCGAACATCACTGTCATAGAAGGCACGACGGCTGAATTGCACTGTAAAGTTACCGAAGGTTACAAGAGTTATCCTGTATACTGGGAGATCGACGGACGCGCGATTTATCCAAACACAACAGACAATCGATTAATATTACATGATTACAGCTCTCACCGTACTCATTACCTGAAGATAATGCAAACTATGGAAGGCGATGAAGGCGGGTACAGGTGTGTTGTGGACTTTAAAAACAATGTTTTGGAAAGTCTACACCCGGTATGTTGACCGTGATCCAAATACCAATTCCTACCTTTGTTCGACAACCAGAGAGTAAAACAGTCTTCGAAGGAGGAAATGTAACTCTTAGCTGCCACGTTGGCAACTTTAGCGACGGCAAACTGCACGTTGTATGGGTGAAGGATGGATTGGGAATATGTCGAGGAATAATTTCATTTTTGATAAATGGCCAGGCAAAATGGATAGTTTGCGATATTCTATCCCTATAGTCGAGAGCGGAGTGTTTAACTTGCAAATCAGTGACGTGTCTTCGAGCGATGCAGGAGATTACCGATGTTTGGTATCGGTTGTGAACGGGAACAAACATATTTTACAGTCGCAGTTGGCATCTCTCTCTGTTATCAAAGCAACTTCAACGTGTGGTATAGAAGGGACTGAACAGCAGTTTTACGAAGAAGGTGATAACATCACGACTGTGTGCACTGTACGGGGAATCGATGCCGCCGACGATTTCTCACTCTCTCTGTCATGGTTGAGAGGGGGAGTAGCGTTTCCTGGCACCCAAGCACACGTAGACAGTCCCGATATACGAGACACTTGGACTCTAACCGCAAACGATGATGACAATTCTGTGCTGTGTATAACTCAATTTTCCGACTTACCCACTGACAGTGAGTTAATGCCATGCGTAATCGGCCCCATAAGGGTGCACTTTGCGC
Source organism: Ptychodera flava (assembly GCF_041260155.1). Taxonomy (NCBI): domain Eukaryota; kingdom Metazoa; phylum Hemichordata; class Enteropneusta; family Ptychoderidae; genus Ptychodera; species Ptychodera flava. Next base: position 19,150,404 of record NC_091937.1, on the reverse strand, counting down.
CTAAGGTGACCATCCACCCGCCAGACCCGATAGCAATACTGGGAAGAAGTTTACCACTTACGTGCTCATCGAGGGCAAACCCAGAAGTTCAGACGTACAAATGGTTAGTCAATAACGCAGTGGTTCGAGATGGAGACACGCGATACGTCGTTTCGGAGGATGGCCGAAATTTAACCATTCAGCGGGTTGAAAAGGCTGACGACGGAGCCAACATAGCATGCAAAGCAACGAACATTGCTAATTCTGGGTTTGCATTAATTAGAATTATGATAGACGGACTCAAGCCCTCTTCATCAACACTCAATCCAACAACTGACTCGAAAAGAGCGCTGAGAACATATTACAATTCTTTTAGCGAGAACGGCGATTCGCGCTCTGTAAGTATCCCGGGTCGTGTCGGCTACAAAGCCGTCCAGCGAAAGTCCCATAATTTTCAGCACGGAGTCTAATTCGGTGAGTGAGGAAAGTGTCACTTCCTCTACATTTCTAATCGTGGGATGTTCGTTAATTGCAATACTCGCGATTATCGTTTTTGTTTTGATTAGTGTCAAGGCCCGCCGTCGCCGTCACTGTAGGGGGCGATGGAGACGCCACGACAGGAAGGTCGAATATGGGAATCCGCGTTTTTCAGAACAACTGAGTGATGGCACGAGATTCATTTTACAGAGTGAAAGTAACAGAGGACAGGATTTCGCATTCGCAGACTTTTCCGGTCGTGGGTGTTACAACGTTGAGATGAACTTTAGAAGTCACCCTGTGACCTTCTCAACCTTTGTGATACACCAGTCAGAGGAGAGGGCTGACCTGGATATTGCTTCTCCAAGCGGAGAACAGAAAGTCGATATAATTTACGCCCGGGTGAACAAAGAGAGAAAATCAGGGAACAGCGCCGCTGACGGTAGTGATGAAACAGGTTCAGCTATGACTACATCCTCCTCCCAATACCACACAGGAATGGAATCTGTCGATGCTCGTGATGAAGCCAAATCTGTTGACGACCCACGATCACACGGTACAGACAGTTTAGTGTATGCTGAGCTAGACCTTGTAACACCGACATATTCAAACAGAATGTCGCCGAAAGAAAATGAGCATTCCACAGTCTATGCTGAACTGCGGCATCCAGTGCAGATCTAATAGAGTTATTTTTTTTTAAAAGTGCCGTAATTCTCAACATCCATGGGAAAGATTAATGTCACATTAGCCGGTCTTTTATTCGGCAAGATTAAATCATATGCATTAATGCGATCGAATGTAATGTATGCAGATACTTTCTAATCAGCGCTCTTCACTGCATTATCTTTTCTACAGTAATATAACATTTTAGACCAATCGGTCAGACAACTGAACTATTCCTGTCACAGTGGCGTTTGTCTAGGTTCCGACGGAGATCAGGAAATGAAACACTTTCATTTTACAAAGCTCTTCTTTGTATGAGCATGTTTATTTTCTAAGCTCTCCGGTCTATGCCGAATGGTCATTCAATGTCGACGTCATGACGAATAGTATGAGTAAATGAATTTCCATAATTTACCTGATTTAACGCTACAAATAATGAAGTTCTCTTGCTTGTATTTCTAAATATTGCAATACATTCATTACTTCACAAAACGAGGGTAACACCACAGAGCACAGTTATGATAATAGATAAATTTTATCATCATGATCAATACAGCGTTGAGTACTAGGGACTGTCTGTTGACAATATAGAGGATTGCTACAGAGTATTTCCTGACATGTATTTCTTCAATTTGTGCCGACGCTGTCGAATCATGACCGGCAGTCAAGAAGACAAGTATTAAATTTTGTTTGTTACAGAGAATTTGACATTATTTATTGCATACGTCTGAGTTATTGGCTATCGCAAGTATATTCATAAGTACGTAAACATAACATATGTAAACATGACTGGGGCACAAATATGACTGATTATGATCGAGGAATTGACCAGCCCTATAATTACATTCTCTTGCATGTTTCATGACGCATATTATAAAAATAAGCAGTGTGTGCAGAACACTCGCTTCATGTTTAGAAATATGATCTTTGCCGGCAATGCGTACGAGTGATAACGGGTTCCATAATTACTGGCCAACTGCAGTTATTGGTTTCTTATCTCCATAAACCCGTATTTGTGATATTACCTAAAAGGAAAATCAGTTTCTGTGAAGTCCTCAAAAACTGAAAATTCGCATTTATTTATAAAGCTGTCAACAATACAAACATGTCCCGTTCCTTTTACTTATTTGTGGTTAGGCCAGGTGCAGTATTGAAAACACTGGAAAGCGTGTTGGAAACTTTTGATACTTGACATTTGCACATTTTATTATCATGTCAGTATTTGATTCTTTTCTTGTGTTAGCACTTCTCTGCTGTGTGGCGTGCGCCAGTTATCGGGAGTTTGAGAGAGTACCTGAAGATACAACGGTTATAGAAGGGTCGTCAGTGGTTTTGAGGTGCCAAGTTCTCAAAGAGTACCGTACATTGCAATTTACCGTGTACTGGGAAATAAATGGAAGCATAATTTATCCGCGTACATCAAAGACAGAGCGGTATACATCGATAGAAGACAGGGTTGAAGGCATCTATGACTTGGAAATAAGACCTGTTACCGAAGATGATGAAGGCACGTACGTTTGTGTCATTGATTTCCCTGATCCCTACAGTGATGGAATATCTTTACCTGGTAGGCTAAACGTTATCAGAATACCCATTCCCAGCTTTTTGCAAGAACCGGAGAACACGCTGGTTGCTGAGAGGAAAACTGGGACTCTAAGTTGTCGTATCAGAAACTTCACCAAGGAACATTTGAACGTATTCTAGTTCAAAGATTACGCCGAGACTCTGTCAGTGAATTTCACTAATGGCTCACTCTCTCTAAATATGAAAAGTTCGAGATATTCCATCCCCAAAAGGGGAAATGGTGATTTTACCCTAAAAAATAACCAATGTGTCTAGAAGTGACTCTGGTAAATACAGCTGTTTGGCGACGGTAAAGAATGGAGATCGAATTTTAGAATCACATCAAGCCATACTCTCCGTCGCTTATCACGAGTGTTATCCTGGCGGTGTACAGAATTATACCAAGCTACACCAAGAAGATGATAACATCACAACAGTCTGCATCGCGGGATTAGGTGAATATCAAGCCGCCATAAAAGATTTGGTTTCTGTCACATAGATTAGAAATGGAAATGAATTTCCTGGTTCAAGGGAATTCAGACAGAACTCTGAGATAGCACAATATCATGGTCTTTGACGGCTGCCGATGACAAACAGTCGTATGTGTGTCAAATAAAATATTCAAATCTACGTAACCAGGTGATCTGTTGAATCGACCCGATCAGAGTCCACTTTGCACCGAAAGTAGAGATTCTATCGATAGGTTTCGCGGGAAGAAATCTTTCACTTTTATGCTCGGCCAATGCAAGTCCAGAAGTTATCGATTACATTGGTTGATTGATGACAAAGTCGTTCGGGACGCAGAAAGCCGATATCAAGTTGAGAAGGATGGCCGACAATTGACCATTCACGACACGAACATGACAGATGACGGCGTCAAAGTTGAATGCATCGCCAGAAATGCAGTCAAATCAAGCAGCGCTTCGACCTTGATCCGAATAATTGAGATGAACTCCTCTTCCGCTGCAGATAACCAAACCAGTGAAAAGAATTTCTCACAAAACATGCATATGACCTGTCGTGCTGTCAACATTAGTTACAGTGGTGGTGGTTCTGCTTCTCATCATATTACTTTAATTGGCGTCATGTGCCGTCTTCATCATAACTTGTTGTGGAGACGCAAGGATATGAAGATACCTTTAGGAAATCTTCTAACCCACCTACTCGGAAGGGCTTTGAGAAACACCAGACATGCCTCCTGGCGATTTAACCAGTCCTGAGAGTCACTACACCCAGCTAACCAGAGAAAATCCGCCGGCAGTATACAGCAGTCTGTTCGAGGATAGACAACCGACACCCACTGGTGAAGAAGTAATCACTGTCGGACCGTGCCTAGGAGATTCCATGTAGAACAGGTCGACAAATCGTGTTGAAAGAAAACGAAACTGTACTTGCAATGTTGGTGTTGAGAGAGCGAACACATACAAAAATGCAATACGTGCATTCCTGCTATGATACACTGGTGTGCGAAAACGTTATAATGATTAGGATATATGCATGTATGGTTTGTTGAACTACAGGTTAAGTGTTTGTATTTTTACATAATTGAGTGACGAAACTTGAATTAAACTCCTGTACAATTATGAGAAAAAAATTTGCCTTCGATACACTTTAGGTTAGAGAATGAAATCATGAACTATCGACACAAACAACGGCACACAAAAAAGATTGAATGTTTGTCAAATTCATTTTCTAATGTATTACAGCTTCATCACGTAAGTTTATTTTACTCCGGTTGTATGCTTCCCCTGTAGCGGATTAGTGGTCTTTGGTGACATTTAGAGGGAAAGACTTTCTAGTGTTCAAATAGGCCAAACCCGGAATTCGAATCGACCACGGTACAAACAAAGCAATGTGCGCAAACGCGCATAGTCGTACGTGTATTTCCATACGCGTTCGTACACATGTGGGTTTGTTTGTACCGGCATCACGTGATTATTTGGGCGTACTGAGTGTGTAGAACGCAGCGCGTCCTTTTTATTCCGGAGTAGAACCATTAGTAAACTTACGTTTGTCATATTTTATACCTTGTCCAGTTTTTCGTTAAGTTAGCAAATTAAAACTAAAATAAACTTTTTTTGTTCAGTTCACGAATGATGTTGAATTTATTAGTGTGTATAGTGCGTTACTTAATAGCCCGTGTCGAATGTTTAGTGATGATATTTGGAAAGAAAAACAGACTAATACCCCATCAATAATTTACATAACGAGTTCGAGATGTGTACTTCGGATTTCTTTCATCTGTCCCAGTTCATTGTTTTTTTAAAGACTCTTAGAGGTGTTTTAAGTATCAATCGCCAGCCGGAAAATTGTCGTATCACATAAAACGATCTAGACATTCCAACTTTTGGCCATACAAATTTTGACGTGGGCGCTATCCGGTTCAGGCCCCGAGAACCGGATAGTGCCACGTCTATGAATATTCAGCGTGAACGAGGGCGATAAAACTACAAAGAATGCTTCGGATAAGGCACCGTCGGAGGGACGGTGGATAAGGCTTGCAGGAACGCAAACAAATTATATCCTCTAAGTCCCAAATTCTACACTTGGCTCTTCTAAGTATTTCTCTGCACTCCCACCTGGTCAGTCCACAAGGATTGGATTTTTCGATAGTTGAGAACGGCGACACCAAACGATGAGTCCATTGTCCATTTAGTTGAAACGGATACTAGCAAAAAGTGCATGTTCTGTTGGAAAATACCAAAGTCACCATGTTTGGTCGAAAATGAAAAGAAATGCGTTGCGACACACGATAATTTCACAGTCCCTCAAACCACGGCCATACATGAACGCGCTCGCGTATGTCCGTACGCTCTAAGCTGACATTGAATGGTATGCATTACACGTCAGCGACGAGTGCTGCGCTTGCGATCGTGTCGATCGGTACGACGGTATGACATGAATCAATGGTCCAGTTCAAGTGACTTGAATGACTAAAACTGTTTTGATGTTTTCTGCTCTGTTATGGACAAGGGTCTGGCATTCACAGGTGCAGAACATTTCGGCCAAGGGACATAACACTAAAACAAAACTGACCAACTTCGCCTTTTGTAAGCGCTAGCGTTCCGGGACAGTAGAGAGGTTAAGATTTCATACGGGAACGGAACGGGAACGGATACGTCATCACTTTTCTGCGCGCTCTCACGTGTTTCTGATGATGTCACACGTTCTCTTGTCGTTTGGCAGTCGTTTTCTACGTGAAACTGCCACTTTCCTCGTACACCTTTCCCGAGAGCGATTTTCACGCTCGCTTCGTCATAGACTTGATAATCAAAACTAACATTCCTTTGGTTTTGTATTGTTGCTCTTGGTTTTATCAATCGCCGTCTGATTTTGAGATATTTTAGGTAACAAAAAGGAAAAAGTACCTCCTGCAGTGCACTCGCAGACGACGGCACACGCCCGGCGGTAGACGTCGCATACACTGCACTGCCGATAACATTCAGTCTAGACTAAAATTAACATTGTCCTTTGTTTTACTTCCGTGACTTTGACACGGTTTTTCTAAAACAAAGTAAAATTTCAGTATTTTCAATTTTTTTCCTCTGTGTTCTATTAACCTGATATCAGAGCAATATCCTTACGACGATGCGACTGTGTGAGTCGGCACGCACACGTCTTAATCTAGATACAGTCCCTCCAGGGGACCGTGATCTAGACTTGCTTCTATGGGCATATAAAAAGCAAAACAGAGCGAATTGAATGTATAAACTTCATAGACTGTAGCATTAGTGATAAGCTGTTACGTAGATCGTTAGGTGAACACAGACATGTGAACCTTGCTCGGCTAGCCAGTTACTTGGAAAGCAAAGAGACGGGGCCGGTCAAGTCTTAATCCGAATTATGTGCAGAACGTTACGCGTACGGAACGCGAAGCTACTCTACGTTACGTTCTCGCTACGGGTGAAATCTTAACCTCTCTAATGATTCGTTCCGCCCGTACCGGGGCCCGTACCTCGATCCCAGCTTTGTACTTAGCCGGGAGTTAACTGTTTTTATCTTTTATCTAATGTAAGCCTAGTGTAGCCATGTGAGATATATATATGGTCCAATTTCGATATGTTGTAGTCTAATTTTGATATGCTGACTTATTTACTATATCAAATCACAGACAAACAGAAAACTCAACTCACTGCTAACATTGCCGGTCAACTTCAAGAATCATGTCTCAATTTTCTCAATTCTCTTCCAATAAACCCGAGACAATTTTACTGACAGTATTACACTGTCACAAACTAGTCTGTTATGATGGACTGTGTATACACTAAAGTTTTCGATTTCATAAACCAGAATTCAGATCTCTCCGTTCAAGAGACGAAGACGGTTTCTCTTACAACTCAACCAACAAGAATCAATTACGATGATCGTTCTTTCTCGTATGTCGCTGTAGCAAGCAGCCATAGCTCTCGTACGTTGCGACGGAATAACTCTTTTTCAATTGCATGACTTGGGGTTTTCCGAGGATACCGCGACATTGGCACTATAGGCATTATCGGATAATATTATCTAAGTTATCTAAGTTAGAATCTAATATTAGAGGAGTTGGGAAAATCCAGATGCCCGACTTTCTGTTTTATCGGATAATATCCGATAAAATCGATAAAATCATCTAAAATCTAAGTTAGAGTCTAATATTAGAGGAGTAGGGAAAATGCAGATGCCCGACTTTCTGTTTTATCGGATAATATCCGATAAAATCGATAATATCGTCTAAAATCTAACTTAGAGTCTAATATTAGACGAGTGGGGAAAGGCAGATGCCCGACTTTCTGTTTTATTGGATAATATCCGATAAAATAGTCTAAAATCTAAGTTACAGTCTAATATTAGAGGAGTAGGGGAAAGGCAGATGCTAAGTTAGAGTCTAATATTAGAGGAGTAGGGAAAAGGTAGATACCCGACTTTCTGTTTTATCGGATATTATCCGATAAAATCGATAATATCGTCTAAAATCTAAGTTAGAGTCTAATATTAGAGGAGTAGGGAAAAGGCAGATGCCCGACTTTCTGTTTTATCGGATATTATCCGATAAAATCGATAATATCGTCTAAAATCCAAGTTAGAGTCTAATATTAGAGTGAAAATTGGTCGATGGTAGACATGCTGTTTTAATCCACAAACAGCATGTCGGGCATTGGCCACTTCCCAACCCCTCTAATATTAGACTCTAACTTAGATTTTAGACGATATTATCGATTTTATCGGATATTATCCGATAAAACAGCATGCCAGGCATCTGTCTCTTCCCCACTCGTCTAATGTTAGACTCTAACTTATATTTTAGACGATATTATCGATTTTATCCGATAATATCCGATAAAACAGAAAGTCGGGCATCAGCCATACCTCACTCGTCTAATATTAGACGCAAACATCTAAGTTAGAGTCTAATATTAGACGAGTGGAGAAGAGGCAGATGCCCGACATGCTGTTTTATCGGATAATATCCGATAAAATCGATAATATTGTCTAAAATCTAAGTTAGAGTCTAATATTAGACGAGTTAAGAAGAGGCAGATGCCCGACTTTCCGTTTTATCGGATAATATCCGATAAAATCGATAATATCGTCTAAAATCTAAGTTAGAGTCTAATATTAGAAGCAGATGGGTGGAAAATTCTAAAAACACTGTTTTATCGGATAATGTCGATAATATTATCCCTATTAGATCACTTTGGTCTCATGTTCCTGGAACTCTCTAACTTAGACATTTTAGACGATATTATCCGATAATAAAGAAAAAACCTATGTCCGCGCCTTCATGGGTTTTTCCCGTTGCAATCCATATTCGTCCGGGAAAACGAGAGCTACGACTGCACAGATGAATAGACTTTCTAGTCATATTTGGTCAGCATCAAGTACTGAAGTTTTGAAATCTTGACTAATGACCTGCTTCTCTGAGAAAGCATAGTCATGCGACAAGCGACAGTGAAAATTTTCTTTATGCTTTGTCTGGAAAACTTAGGTGATTTTGCTCAGCTCACTTCTGACGTTGCATTTAGTTGCGTTTAGACAAATGTTACACTTGGTAGGGGTGTCCGTGATAAGTGGAACGGCGTTTCTGTCCAATCACTGGCCATGCTTATTTTGGCGTCAAATTTAAAATTCGTTGTTATCAGTGCGTACATATTGACACACACACCCACCAACTCATTAAGCTGGCAAAAGCTCTCGCAGAAATTTGTATGGGAAAAAGTTGTCATGGAGTCTCAAACGAAAATCGCTGACACGTTTTGTAAATTTGGCACAAGATATTTTGATCACCCGAATTTCAAACGGAAACGCCACAGACTTTGTACAAGGAAAGGCAAAAACTGATTTTTAAGTGGTTATTTAAACTACTCTATCAAAACCCTTCTTTAAACAATGGTTTAATGGTTGCAAAATTCATATCACACAGCATTTCCTAATGTTTATGCTTTAAGAAATGTTGTTGGTTTATGAGCTTAGTTGTTGCAGGGAATTTAGTGATTCTAATGGTGCGATACTTGTCGCAGAACCTTAAATTCTGTCCAAAATGATTTATAAACGTTAATTCAATCGATTTTTGTGTCTAATGTGTGTGTGTGCGCAAAAATAGGAATACTTGAACGCCTGTCAGACCCATTGGTTAACCAGTCCACTATTAGCTTTTCTTTTTGAAAGATTCAATTAGGAAATTGGAAATAGTTGTCCAAACCTTTCCTTTATATGGATTGCTTGAGTTACTTTGCTTTTGTACATGGAAGTACCCGTTTTGCCCAGGCGTAAGCGGACATCGGCGGTTTCGCGATCCCTCTTACGTGAAACGCAATGGACATGTATCGACGCGGTAAGCTCAAAGACTCAGGACAATTCTCCTGACAATTTGCTGAAACACTGTTCAATTTCATCAGTATAAAGAGCCAGTTGGCATATTGAAGTACCGTATAGTAAACTACCGAATCAAGTCTAGAAATAATGGCTAACCTTACTTTAACTTTACCATATGATGGCAACGCCGCAAAGCAGAGTCACATACTACGTTCAGTGACCGGTAGGGAAGCAGACTAATTCTATCTTGATGGGGCTACAGAGAACTTTGATGTTAATATACCAACCTGTGTTATTAGCAACCGCAGGTATATGAAATAAGGTAAAAACATTTCTTGGCTGCATTATCAAAACTGACTTCATATGCATGTGATCAAGGAACTGGCTATGATGTTCTCAAGAATGCTTTTATGACGCAAAATAAAAATGTTCAAATGAGTGCAGCATATGTACTCATTTGATGTTTCGAAAACATTATGCCGACCGGAGTCAGCACGATTACTAGTTCCCCATCACATTACTGACTCACAGCTGTTGTGTTTTTTATCTCCATACGGCCATATTTTCGATATTTCCTCAAGGGGAAATCAGTAAATCAGTAAATCTTAAAATTCGCAATACGCGGCTGTTAGCAGCAATAAGTTTTGTATGTCTATATTTGGACTGACACATGCCGTGTTAGGGAGATTACTTTTATTGGTTTTGGACTGATTGGTATAACATCGAGCGGTAAACTTGTCTCTTGTGATACAAAATTTGCACTCTTTGGTATCATGTCAGTGTTCGAGTCTTTTCTAGTGATGGCACTTCTTTGCGATGTCGGGTGCGCCAAGTATCGAAAGTTTGAGAGAGTACCGCAAAATACAATAGTCATAGAAGCGTCGTCAGTGGTTTTGAAATGCCAAGTTGACCAAGGCTACCATAGCTATGAATTTGTCGTGTTGTGCCTGTGGGAAAGAAATGGACACACAATTTATCCGCATACATCAAATTTTAAAACAAAGCGGTATACATTGATCGAAGTCAGCTTTGAAGGCATCTATGACTTAAGAGATGTACGTTTGTGTCATTGGTTTCTCCGATAACCACAGTTTTGGAAAATCGTCGCTAATGTTGCCATATTTTACGGGCAACATCAGGTCTATTATTGCAAGGAATTAATTGTATGATTGAGGGCGCTATCAAAACTTTTGTCTATGATCAATAATACCACTCAGCAATATTCAATTCCCAGGTTGTAAATATGAGACGGGAAGCTTCTATTTCAAAAACACCATTGACAGGTCTGCTGTAATGCAGTGTCGGTTACGAACGATGACACTTTAAACACCGGAGCATTTTGGACACAGAAAAAAATCAGTCAATTTCGAAATGGCCTTTAAAGTGGACGAGCTGTTAAACGATGCCTTCTAAAAGGGATGTAGTATAAATGACGAGTAAATCACCTTTTCAAAACTCTGAACGAGTTGATATATTCCACGATTTATCAATGCGGCACAGCAGTACAATATACGTATACGCAGGCCGCAATTTCGGCAACAACAAACATTGAAGTATTTGAAGAAAAACGATTCCTATAAAACGGACCGAATCATAAAGATATGACAATATTTATAATATTAAAACAGACAGTTACTCTAGTCATCAGGATTGAACCAGGGGTCTACAAGGAGTTACAAGAGCGATATCTGATGACTATAGGCCGACCGAGCATTTATGTTACTATGATTTCAACCGTTCACACAAATCACTGCAGTCGGGCAAGACAAACGAAATGACACAACAACATGTTTATCCTCGCAGAAATCACAGTGTATTGAAAGAAGTTACGAATTATTCTATCTAAACTCACTCTAATTTCCTATATTTGAACATGTTGTGCAACGTCCTATTTTCGAAGTCGCTTTGAAGTTGTAACTATCAAATTACTATATAGACTGTTGTATAACGAATTGAAGTATTGTCGTTTTGGATTTGGCCATGTCTGGATAAATCAGAGTGTAGGTTCTACTGGGCTGTTTGGGTTTTATTTCAATTTTCTCAGAGATTAAAGGATTGTGCTCGACAGAGTTGGCATGAGGGTATAGAATCATGTCCCATGTTATGTTCTTATTGTACCTCCAAATCAATGCTTGACCCAGAGAAATAGTTTAGTAGTGTACACATTTTAAAATTTAGAACTGCATTATCAAGATTCCGTTGTTCGTCACGTGACATGTCTTGGAAGTTGAGAATGGGCGACACGAAAATGTACCAGCTAAAAAGGTTTTGTAATTATGAAAAATAGCTATTATTGTATAGAGGATAATTTTCCATTTTGTCTCTGTCTGTCCACTCTATACAGACCTAGGCAATGAATTGTTGCCAAACTGGTTTTGTATCAATCCTTTATTCGATGGGTTTTATCTCACTGATGAGCACAAGTAATGTGACTTACTTAAACAACTTAGCCTCATTCATTTACTTTGCAATGAAAAGAAGAGTGGACTCTCTCCGTTAGTTAAAGTCTCAGTAACACTTTTTCTCTATGGGCCTATGACCTGATGTTATGAAAACAATGATTGAGTGATTGGTGCAGGGCGCGTTCAGGATGTTTGAGAAGTCCCGCAGAACATCGAAGGACTATCAGTGATGATGAGATGGGTCTTCCGTTTACTTGGAAATCAATGGAATAGTTTGTGAATCCACGTATAAACACAGGGGCACGTGAATGCCCATTAAAGTATGAGAAAGAATAAAGAATATAGCTATTAAACCTTGTTGCGTGTACATGTATTTTTTCCCTCTTCTCTTCTTTCTTCCCCTAAGTTTTCCTCGCTTTGTGCATTGAGATCCGGCGGTTCAGTGTTAGCATATATAATGCATGCAGTATGTAGTGCGCCCTTTCGTGGTGAACTATTCATACAGGATTTCTGGCTTGACTTCAAAATTCCGTATGCTGCCATAAAGCAAAAATCCGGAAATTGCCGAAGGGTGCGTGCCTGTTCGGAAATATTCGGAAAGCAGAGTCAAGGGCTACCTCTGGCGAGGCGTACATTGAGAGAATAACACAACCGCTCATACCTCAACAATACCCGTTTCTATAGTCTGTTTTTCTCCTTGTCTGTGACACCAGCTATTGTGGGAAGGGAACCTGCTAGCGCAACTCTCAGTATCGACTCTGCTTCATCCTATACAATAATTACCAGAGTTCCATTTACTCGATACATACCACTGACCCAAGCAGAACTCTTGAGAACTTGAATGGCCACGGATAATTTAAAATCGAGTGTGGTGGATTATCGAGTCTGGGACTTGATAATCCCACAAAGGATTCAGGTCACGTGCAGAAGCAAGAAAGAGGGTGCATTTTACTACACATATCTGACACAGTGGGCAGTCCGTCATGTCTCAAGCGAGCAGAGCGTATAGGTAAGAGAAAGGCAGACAGAAAAAAATCTTGTAGACAACAAAACTTATTTAGTTTTTATCATATTAGTATTTATTGTCCCTCAATATATCCCTGTGTTCTGAGCGCGCATCTCCCCGTAGTGGCTCCCAGGGTCAGAAATGTCCAGCAGTGAGAGATTATATCCGTCGTCTTCACTGAGTACGGTGGATTCCCTGTCGACGTACGGGTTAAAGTGCACAGTCAAAATATTCCTCTCCAAAATCTTGTGCCTCACCTTACCTTTCCGTCTACATTGCCAGATGAGGCTCAACACTACAACAACAATAACAAGAACCACAATCAAAGAGCGGTCGAATCCGGCAGAAACTAACTCACTACACTGCGCAGACTCAAAGGGTAACGCATTCAATCGCTGGGAAAACCTGGCCTGGGCTACCAAATTCCGAATAGGTTTTGTACGAAATAGGAGAGACACAAGAGAAACTATTGTAAATGATTTTATTTTTTAAAAATTCACCGACTTGAACCAAGTCTAACAAGGGGAATAATGTGTCACTATGCATCACTTGCAGGAGGTTATTACTGGCGGTCAGTTCATTGTCAGTCGTTACAGTTAAATTCACAGATAAAATTCTAAGCAATCGTCGGGCTACATCACAAACCATATGGTCCAGAATATGACTTCTCGTACCACTATTTTCGTATAAATAAGGATTTTCTTTCATTCGTTGATATCACAACAAGAATTCATGTTAATTCGCCAACTGTTTTATTCTCAGTAGGTTTGGGTGCAACTAATTGTAGAGCTTCATATGTTTTTACGTATGGGGGATTGCAGAAAATCAAGATTAGGCCTATAGTAAGTTTTATGAAGACTTGTTGTTAAGGAGGGCTCATTTTTATCAATAGGTGATTTTAGGGATCATGTTTTACATCAGGAACCACAGTGATACTGTGAAAATAAATAAATCAGACAGGCCGAATCATGACTCCAGCACTATGACACAAAGAAAATACGAACAACACAAACATATTCTACCCACAACAGATCTGGTTGTCATGGCAAATAGGACGGAAACGAATAAAATGCCAGCAAGTATGATTAATAGGATAATTTATATTGAATTCAAATGTCGCCATGGCACTAAATTGGCCTCCTGTACCCCTTGCGGCTCGACTAATAGCGACGGATCTTTTAGTCCACCCTTACGGTCTGACAAAAGATAAATAGCTCAGCACGCATCCTACATAGACAAACGTGTGTTTGACAAGTTACGATATCAGTAAGATGTTTAGAGTCTCTGTATTGTAAACTGCATTAATATTTAACTTCGGCGGTTCACGACCAATGTCAACTTGTATACTGCAGAAATTGTTTATAAAGTCTACTTTTTACAAACAGATCTTAAACAATTTAAAATGAAAAAGGATATACGTTTAAATGGTATTAAATAACTGTAATGAAAATTGATGATTTCACATTACACAAACAGCTACGCCAGTCCGTGTATCTCCTCGGCTACACTAGTCTATTTTCTAACGTTATTTCTACCACTTCCTACGCTTTGCTCAACTGTGGCGGGCAAAATGCGGCAAGCGGCGGAAATAGCTCCTTAGCTGGTTAGTCTGCTAAACAGGTTGATTTTTGGCTCGATCTATCGATCCCGTGGTCGATATGCCCGCCACTGCAACCTAAATTAGTATTTAGGTTGCAGAGTGGCGGGCATATCGACCACGGGATCGATAGATCGAGCCGAAAATCAATCTATTTGGCAGAATAACCACCTAAGGAGCACCTGTGGACAGAACACACACGACGGGCTTTCTTGTCCACTGTGATGGGCAGCGCGCCTTACGGCGGACCTGTTGAGGGCGCTTGCATGTATGATTACAACCGTGACAGACTGAGCTTGTTGATCAAGTTGCATAATAACGTGGAGTAAAATACCGAGTTGACGCATCATTTTTGAAAGCGACATGGCAATAAGGAACACGTCAATGATCTTTGGGCCTCTATATTGCCGAAAATGGCTTGTAACTTTTGGATGTATTGAAATCAGTTTCGACGGATCGACTCTCCCTGATTCCGGCTCAATCCAATTCTGATGCCAACTTTATAGTAGCCCGCTTGATTTCAAAATGGCGAATCATTCCTGTGAAACATGGTCAGCATGGATCCCAATTCATCAAGAGATTTAGGTTACCTGGTATATCCTTTGAACGCATATTGCTGCAAACCAAGGAGGACCCTAGTTTCGAACCATGCTGCTCAGGTAGGTATTGTTGGTGATTTTCGTAGATGTGGTCTCAGTTAAACGCGAGTAAAAATATTGCCATTAATTTAGTTAGGAAGTGGCTATTCGCTCCGCTGCGGTGCGTATAGTGCGTTGCTGTGATGTACCAATGGTCCTACTCCTCCTTATCGCGTTTTTCTTCCGGTGTGGGGCTTGCCTCCGGGCCGCTCTCTCTCTCTCTCTCTCTCTCTCTCTCTCTCTCTCTCATACACTTCCCTCAGTAGCCATCTCCACCTTTTTTCTCCATTCACTTACATGCATACGCACTATGCCATTATTTACATATCGCCTGAGCCTCACCTCTCGCATCGTCAAAACAGAATCAATTTAAAAAAGTATCGTCTCATGCTTATTGCTATATGCAGTAAAGGGCAAGCAACTCCACTCATCGTGCATGTCGTGGTTGTTTGTGTTTAGTTTGTTGCAAGTGTAGGCTTTGCTGTTTTGTGTACAGAACTCATTAGCCGCTGCAGGGTGAATATGAAATCTACAGTCCTTATTCGCACCACTGCAGAGCCAATAAGAAATTTACAGTTCTTATTTGCACTGCTGCAGGGTGACTAAGAAATTTGCATTACTTATTCGCATGGCTGTGGGTCTAATAAGAAATTTACATTTCTTACCCGCACTGCTGTGGGGCAAATAACATCACTGATGATATTCTGTTACATTTAGCATAATTATCTGCAAAGATGTCATTCACAGTGGTTTGAATTTATTCATTCAATATATAACAGATACTTATGATGACTGTAGGCCTAATGACTTATTTTCTTAATTATTCTTAGGGTAATTGTCATACAATATGTGAAACTGTAGCTCACCAGCTCAGATTTTGTGTATTTTGCAGATTACCAAAGAAGAGATCCGATGTCCAAGCCATAGATGAATGCCGGAAAAGGATGACTTCAACAGTGCTGAAGGAGAATGTGATTTATTAGGGGAGTATGGTTTTGATTAATATTGTATTCTTTGTTCGCTCACAACAAAATTTGGCCTTCCTACCAAATTGGAATGTCCAGTTTGATGGAAAATAATTTTCTTGCATGAATTGGACATATCAAAGTTCCTGTTAAATTTACCAAGCCTTTCAGTTTCTGGTGAGAAATGAGCCAGTCCATTTCTTAACAGGTAACGCTTTGGCCTTGGTGTTGATTTGACCAAACCAATGGGACACATTGAATAACTACTGAAAGTTTATGCGGGAAGGTTGAATTAAATTGTTGTTCTCCTTTCTTGACTCCGTTTTTTTATAAATGTGAGACCTGATTGATTTCTGCAGTATTGTTTTAATTCCTGTTCATAGCAAAACACCAACTCACCAGTAAGTATGCTTTTGTCTTACAGATTATGGAAGAAGAGTTTGGATGTCCCAGCCAAATATGAAGGTAGACTGTATCACTGCCAGAAAAAATGTAATTTATCAACAGAGTACTGTTTTTTTCTTTATTATTATAACATTGTAATTTGCATATTTTTTGTGGCCACATTTGATTGAATGAGCTGTGACTATAATCAAACGGACCTTGCCAATGACAAGCCTTTCTTCAAGGTCACTAAGTTGATTGCAATCTATACTACAGATTACTGAGTGTTTTTTTATTTTGCAGATTACCAAAGAGAGATCCGATGTCCAAGCCATAGATGAATGCCGGAAAAGGATGACTTCAACAGTGCTGAAGGAGAAAGTGATTTATTAGGGGAGTATGGTTTTGATTAATATTGTATTCTTTGTTCGCTCACAACAAAATTTGGCCTTCCTACCAAATTTGGAATGTCCATCTGTTTGATGGAAAATAATTTTCTTGCATGAATTGGACATATCAAAGTTCCTGTTAAATTTACCAAGCCTCACAGTTTCTGGTGGGAAATGCGCCAGTCCATTTCTTAACAGGTAACGCTTTGGCTTCGGTGTTGATTTGACCAAACCAATGGAACACATTGAATTACTACTGAATGTTTTATTATGGGAGGTTGAATTAAATTGTTGTGCTCCTTTCTTGACTCCGTTTTTTTTTATAAAATGTGGGACCTGATTGATTTCTGCAGTATTTAATTCCTGTTCATGGCAAAACACCAACTCACCAGTAAGTATACTTTTGTCTTAGAGATTATGGAAGAAGAGATCCGATGTTCCAGCCAAATATGAACACCAGTAAAGATGGACTGTATCTTTGCAAGAAAAAAATGTAATTGATGTTATTTATTTTTTTGGTCTACTTCAACAATCTAATAGCCGATGCTACAATAAATTTGTATGCTTTATTTGGTCTGTATTCGCGTTTGGTTTACTTCAACAATCAATTGTTCACATTGCAATGATATTTCTCATGTTGAATTATGATGAAAATTCTGTTATCTCAAAATGTATGCTTTCTTTGCTCTCAGAAAATAAACCTTCTCATTGAAATTCATTTGCTCATCCATCATTTCATTTAACTGATATCAACTTTGATAATCACTCACTGTGATGCAGTTCTTAACATCTACTTATTTCAACTTTTTCAGGAAGAAGAAACAACCAGTCAAGTGAAGAAGGACTAACAAAAATTCAGAGAATCCCGAGAGTAAATTATTTGAATTATTGTCTTAATGCTGTCTGGAAATGTGATCTCGAACATCCTGTTTGCTCATGCCGCAATGCTTGGTTGTTTGTCGGCAGTAATATTGGAAGTACTGTCAAAAGCTGTAATTACGTCAAGTGTCATCACCTCATGATCACTGCTACAGACAGTGGAAAGATAATTTTTCAAAGACAGAGTAAATTTTTCTTTGATTTTTAGTCGTAATTGTAGCAATACTTGCACATGTATTTCCCTTACTAGATAGATATTGTACAATACTAGTTCAGACATGACCAGGATGCCAGTGCTATAATTATACAATGCAGTGTTTGGAAACTTCCCAGACTCATTTCAGCTAGCTCATGATTTGCAAATGGCTGATGTGTGTCTCATGCAATCACCACAGCTGCAGTAATCATTGATAGCACCACAAATCCAACAGTTGCGTGCAAGTGTCATGAGAACACCTCCAAAATTCAACCCTCTGACCTTAGCAGCATATCAATACCCTAAGCAATAGTAAACCCATGCAAATGCAGACAAATTGAAAGTATCAAAACTTAAAACTATAAATATTACACCATTGGTCTATCTATGGTAAAGATTTCATTTCATTTCTTCCATGTATCATAAGACTTTCATGATGTTTACTTGTGTTGTTTAAATATGTGCATCAAACCTCATTAGCATAGACTCATTTTACCACTAATTTCCATATAGCAGAAAGAACAAGCAACAGAAGATCAACCAAGAAGAAACAATGAAGTCCCCTGAAGAAGAATTTGAAGTATTGCAGGCAATATGTAAGGTGATGGCATTCCTTGTACTTGTACTGGACACCACTACTTTTGATATGGTATCATTCACTAAAAAGGGGTTGGTTCAGAGCTTGCGTGCCAAAAAGACCTCAAAAACTTCTACTTCCTTAGCGAAATGGTGGATCATAGTATCATTGCTTCATATCTTAGTGTCATCGTTGGACTGCCTAGTCTTTTCCTCCTGGATGTCCGGTAAGCAGTATGATTCCCTTCCTTGCTTGAATGGTGACACACTCTTCAAAGCCAACTGGACCCTGAGACCTGATTCCTAGTCTTCAGGGATGGCTCCGGCACCGTGAGCTGAAATTGGGCCGTGCTTGATAACAATTCATAAGACAATGGCAAGACATCTTTCATTTATTTATTTATTTTTATATTTTTGTCACATATTTTTCTGTGCAGTAGGGAAACACTTCCACATCACACTATATCACAACCATTGCTTAAATTTCAGTATTCTTGTTTTATGTCACTGTTTCACTGGTGAGTGTCTTGTCAATGTATCAGTGATGGGCAGGTCCTGTAACTTACAACTGTGGATGCCATACAATTAATTACTGCAGTATGGAACAACTGCAGTACACTGATAAACTATTATTGCCGAGTATATCCCTCCCCAATGACTGTGTATTGATTACTTGGTTATTTATCCCTGTTAAAAACATTGTCCAGCTTAGCAGAAGATCTCGCAACCCTGCCAGAGGAACATTCACCCGACAAATACAAACAGACTCTTGATACCCAGTGCAAAGTGATACCACCAGCTACTACATGAAGCAACTTCTACTGCACAACTATCATAAGATTCCTGTTGCAATCAATGGCAAATTGACATTTTCACCCATCTGGGAGACAATCAATGTGTGAACAACTATTATATAAGCAGCGATATACCTATACCACCAGCTACTTTATGAGGCAACTTCTATCTGCACAACACTATCATAAGATTTCCTGTTGCAATCAATGGCAAATTGACATTTTTGCCCATCTGCAAGACAATCAATGTGTGAACAACTGTTATATGAGCAGCAATATAACTATACCACCAGCTACTAAATGAGGCACCTTCTATCTGCACAACACTATCATAAGATTTCCTGTTGCAATCAGTGGCAAATTGACATTTTTGCTCATCTACAAGACAAGCAGTGTGTAAACAACTGTAAACCAGCAATATAACGACCAAATGACCTTACCGATTGAGAATGCATCCACTGGGAACTTTCCTGATATGTGTACTTTGTGAACAGCAGTATGAGTTTATATGGAAGTAACGATCAATGACAATGACTCAGAGAAGACTGCACTACATGGCCTCCATGACCTTTGTTGAATCTATCTAAACAAGACTGGATTTACTGACAGCACGTCAAGTGAGCAGGATTATCCCAACAAGACTGAATAAATAAATGTGACTATTGGTGACAATTATGTCAGATAACATCTTTCAAATTCTGAGACATGTGACTGAACACCAATCCATTCTACAAGGATTGCACCATTGAAATAATCCAGACAGAGAGCTTTGTCTACACAGTCATACCATGCATAATTCCCATCAGCAGATCATCTACCAAGGACATATGTTTGTATTTTCCTAACTGGACAGCACCGAACTATGTGTTTTCATAAGCTGCTCTACAATGACACTGGATGCCCACCAGTTTCACATAGGCTTCAGGACCTCGGCAGACAGATCTGCCTCAACAGTTTCTTTTGCCCAAAAGACTGATTAAGACACGTTGTGGTAAAGTGACAACAATTATACAGGGTTGTAATTACGGGGTAGTGATCATGCTCAGCTTAATATACAGTATTGCTTACCCATCTATTCCCTTGAAAACTATTCAATTTTCAATATGTGATCTTGAAGGTACTGTCTCTGTCCTTGTGCCTACTCCGTCAACTTAAAAAAAAAATTACAAGGCAAGAAAAATAGAAAGTTTGTTTCTCATCCTCTCATCCATCAATTCAGACCTGCTGCGCCAACCTATCTATTTTTGCTCATGAAAAAAAAGAATATATATATATATATATATATATATATATATATTATATATATATATATATATATATATATATATATATAAACAAAAATACATGATGATAGTCAATAACACAGAACTGTATAAAACAGTACTGTAAACAAAATAATGACACTAACATTCCATTTAGGATTGTACACATATGTCACTGTAATAATAAGTTGTCAAAACTGTTCATTGGTGCACTATAGTCAAACACAGAACTGTTGCTATATAAAAATGCTAAAGCAACACTGCTGTGCATTTATCTCTGCGTGCATTCCCATGTTGTTTTCATGTTTTTTTGCACGTTCTTGTTGGGTGAAGAATAAAAAAATGAAGGAGGAAAAAACGGCGTCACAGCATCATTTTTGCAATATGTCTAGGATGAGAAACAAATTTTGTATTTTTCTTGGCCCAAGCTAAAAAAAAGTTATTGTAGGCAGTCCCCTGTGGACTAGCCATATGCAACCTTTAACATCGAAACAGTCAACGAAAAGAGAAAAATACAAATGTACACAAAAAAAGTCTATTTGCTGCTGTAGAGTTTATAACATAGGTGAATGTCAGTTGTCATCCGTATCAATTTTTCTGTAACCACAGAGTTAATTCATCGGTGACTGCCATTTTCACCTGTATACATTGTTTGATGCATCAGAACTAAAAGATAAAGTCTTTCATAGGCAGTCCCATGTGGACAAGCCATATGCAACTTTAACTTCACAATAGCGGACAAAAAGAGAAAAAAATACAAATGTATACATAAAGTCTATTTGCTGCTGCAGAGTTTATAACATAGGTGAATGTCAGTTGTCGTCCGTGTCCATTTTTCTGTCATCACAGAGTTAATTCATGGGTGACTGCCAATTTTCACCTGTATACATTGTTTGATGCATCAAAGCTAAAAGATAACTTCTTTCTTAGGCAGTCCCATGTGGACCAGCCATATGCTACTTTAACACCAAAACAACGGACAAAAAGAGATAAAATACATAAGATACATAGATACACAAAAGAGTCTATTTGCTGCTGCAGAGTTTATAACATTAGGTGAATGTCAGTTGGCGTCCTTGTCCATTTTTCTGTCATCACAGAGTTAATTCAATGGGTGACTGCCATTTTTATCTGTGTATACATATAAAGTCTTCATAGGCAGTCCTGTATGGACCAACCATATGTAACTTTAACATCAAACAGCAGACAAAAGAGAGAAAAATACAAATATATACATAAAGTCTATTTGCTTGTGCAGAGTTTATAACATAGGTGAATGTCAGTTGTCGTCCGTATCCATTTTTCTGTTACCAGAGAGTTAATTCAATGGGTGACTGCAAATTTTCACCTGTATACATTGTTTGATGCATCAGAACTAAAAGATAAAGTCTTTCATAGGCAGTCCCATGTGGACCAGCCATATGCAACTTTAACTTCACAATAGCGGACAAAAAGAGAAAATTAATACAATGTATACATAAAGTCTATTTGCTGCTGCAGAGTTTATAACAAAGGTGAATGTCAGTTGTCGTCCGTGTCCATTTTTCTGTCATCACAGAGTTAATTTAATGGGTGACTGCCAATTTCCACCTGTATACATTGTTTGATGCATCAGACCTAAATGATAAAGTCTTTAGTAGGCAGTCCTGTATTGACCAAACATAAGCAACTTTACTTCACAATAGCGGACAAAAAGAGATAAAAATACAAATGTATACAAAAATGTCTATATGCTGCTGCAGAGTTTATAACATAGGTGAATGTCAGTTGTCGTCTGTATCCATTTTTCTGTCATCACAGAGTCAATTCAATGGGTGACTGCCAATTTTTATCTGTGTATACATATAAAGTCTTCATTGGCAGTCTTGTATATGGACCAACCATATGTAACTTTAACATCAAAACAGCAGACAAAAAGAGATAAAAATACAAATTATACAAAAAATCTATTTGCTGCTGCAGAGTTTATAACATAGGTGAATGTCATTGTCGTCCGTATCCATTTTTCTGTAACCACAGAGTTAATTCAATGGGTGACTGCCAATTTTCACCTGTATACATTGTTTGATGCATCAGAACTAAAAGAAAAAGCATTTCATAGGCAGTCCCATGTGGACCAGCCATATGCAACTTTAACTCACAATAGCGGACAAAAAAGAAAAAAAAATACAAATATATACATGAAGTCTATTTGCTGCTGCAGAGTTTAAACAAAGGTGAATGTCAGTTGTCGTCCATGTCCATTTTTCTGTCATAACAGGGTAATTCAATGGGTGACTGCCAATTTCCACCTGTATTGTTTGATGCATCAGACCGAAATGATAAAGTCTTTAGTAGGCAGTCCTGTATTGACCAAACATACGCAACGTTAACTTCACAATAGCGGACAAAAAGAGATAAAAATACAATGTATACAAAAGGTCTATTGACTGCTGCAGAGTTTATAACATTAGGTGAATGTCAGTTGGCGTCCGTGTCCATTTTTCTGTCATCACAGAGTTAATTCAATGGGTGACTGCCAATTTTTATCTGTGTATACATATAAAGTCTTCATAGGCAGTCCTGTATGGACCAACCATATGTAACTTTAACATCAAAACAGCAGACAAAAGAGAGAAAAATACAAATATATACATAAAGTCTATTTGCTGGTGCAGAGTTTATAACATAGGTGAATGTCAGTTGTCGTCCGTATCCATTTTTCTGTCATCACAGCGTTAATTCAATGGGTGACTGCAAATTTTCACCTATATACATTATTTGATGCATCAGAACTAAAAGATAATAAGTCTTTCATAGGCAGTCCCATGTGGACCAGCCATATGCAACTTTAACTTCACAATAGTGGACAAAAAGAGAAAAAATACAAATATATACATAAAGTCTATTTGCTGCTGCAGAGTTTATAACATAGGTGAATGTCAGTTGTCGTCCGTGTCCATTTTTCTGTCATCACAGAGTTAATTCAATGGGTGACTGCCAATTTCCACCTGTATACATTGTTTGATGCATCAGACCTAAAAGATACGCTCTTTAGTAGGCAGTCCTGTATTGACCAAATATATGCAACTTTAACTTCACAATAGCGGACAAAAAGAGATAAAAATACAAATGTATACAAAAAGTCTATTGACTGCTGCAGAGTTTATAACATAGGTGAATGTCAGTTGTCATCTGTATCAATATTTCTGTTACCAGAGAGTTAATTCATTGGGTAACTGCCAATTTTCACCTGTATACGGTACATTGTTTGATGCATCAGACCTAAAAGATAAGTCTTTCATAGCAGTCCCATGTGGACCAGCCATATGCAACTTTAACTTCACAATAGCGGACAAAAAATACAAAAATACAAATACATGTATATACACAAAAGTCTCTTTGCTGCTGCAGAGTTTTTAACGTAGGTGAATGTCAGTTGTCGTCTGTATCCATTTTCTGTACAGAGTCAGTTTCTGTCAGTAGTTGTCTGTAACCCTGTAACCATTACCTGATGCATCAGAGTTAATTCAATGGATGACTGTCAGTCATTGTCTCTTTCAATCTTCTGACACGAACCTCAGAGTTAATTCAGCAGGTGACTGTCATTTGTCATCTGTATCCTTTGTCTGATGCATCAGTGTTTAGGCAACTTCCACTTGTGTTATCATGTTAGTTCACAATGCATCTTGTGTGCACTTTCTGTGATTTGAACTACCTATTTACAGCCAGATACACAACAGAATGTTGATTATCCAAATGTATCAAGGATGTACATTTTTGAGTGAATATTCAAAATTTTAGTTTATCAATCTTGGTGGCATCATCGCCTAGTGGGTTGGGTACTTGACTCATTTCAGTTTATCAGCCTTGGAGGCATCATGGTGTGGTGGATTGGGTATGGACTCAAAATCAATGAATGATGAGTTCAAGATCCTGTTTGTCCTGAGTAGTTTTTTATTTTATTTTATTTTATTTTATTTTATTTTATTTTATTTTATTTGCTTATCAACAGCGCCATCAGGCAGCCACTTACAGACAAAAAATAAAAAAAGAAGGATAAAATACACGAAACTTTAAACAGGCATAAAAGCACTCTAAAAATCAAACAATGACAAAAATAGTACTTACTATCAAAGGATGGCAAGTTCAACACTTGTGCACGGTGTTGTGCCCTTGATCAAGCATGTGCAATATAAAGTGTATATTTGTGTCAGTGCAAGATGGTTGTTTATATGCAGATGTCTGTATTACCCAGCTTTATGATGAAAGTGAATTCTTTTGTAGTAAAATTCAAAATAGTATGAGGAAAACTTCTCATGCATGTTTAACCACAATGGCATTGCCCTATAAATTAGTTTTGTATATTCCCCATGTGACAAGTCATTCTAAGTCATCTTTTGGGGGGTTCACCAAATAAATAATTACCCCATACAAGTATAACCATCTTGCACTTACACTGTGACACAGTTGATGTGTTGACAAGACTAAGGTCTTTGGAGTTACTACTCCAAGGCAGTACATTGTCTGAAATGATGACTTACAACACATGGTTTTGTTAACTTGACACTTCAAGTCATTCAAGGTATATGTTGTTATCAACTTGACTGTTCAAGTCATTAATTACACCATGACTAATTGACATGATTAATGCACAGACATTCTCTTTGTACTTTTTCTAATCATGACGACACTACATGACTGATAGTAGTCAGACATGTTATTAATGTGTGGAAGCAGCAAACTAAAAACCATTCACATTATGTTTTGCTGGCCAGATGGAAAGAATTGTTAGGTTTTCTTACAATGAAAAATGGTATATAGAAGAGTTCCATATGCTGAATTCTCTGAATCATATATCTATAGTTATTTAAACGGTCTTTTAACTCAAAGCTCCAAAGAGCTAGTACATGTACATATTTATTCTGAAACTCAAGTGTTTTGGAAT
Source organism: Ptychodera flava (assembly GCF_041260155.1). Taxonomy (NCBI): domain Eukaryota; kingdom Metazoa; phylum Hemichordata; class Enteropneusta; family Ptychoderidae; genus Ptychodera; species Ptychodera flava. The sequence goes on along the minus strand of NC_091937.1, from coordinate 19,124,915 downwards.
TATTGAAATTCATCTATTTGAGAGTCCAGTGTCTTAGCAGCTGTAGGGGATTTTCCAGTGTTGGTATGAGATAGCTATGATCATCTCATCAACAGTGAACAACTTGAACAATTACATTTACTTTCCATGTAACCCGTAATATAGGCTACCACATATGTATGAATGATCTTCAGTGTTTACTTGGAGGTTGATCACTTTGAAGCACATCATTTTGTCAGTTCAAGATAGTTGTCCAACGTATATGTGCCAACATTTGTATTTTGGCATCTGTGTTTGAAATTTAATTCTGTAAAAGTAGAATTCAAAACATTTGTGAAACATGTAGTAATACATGTTCATCTATGAGCTCGCCCTTCACTTTACTTTGTTGTAAACCTCCCCATGTAACAAGTCATTCTAAGTCATTTGGGAAGTGGGTCTTTGAACATATAATTTAAAGTAAAGCATTTTTACACTGACTTTATGACATAGTTCACATGTTAAAAACTACTGTACTGTCTATGGAGTCAATACTCCCCAGCAATGCCTTGTCTGAAGTCAATACTCCCCAGCAATGCCTTGTCTGAAGCCAATACTCCCCAGCAATGCCTTGTCTGAAGTCAATGATGACATTCAACATCATTCTATTACTGACATGATGCTTCAAGCCATACAACTTGCAGATATTCAAGATTTGCATCAGTGCGATGGCATTATCTTTGTTAATTTTTGACCCTGTCCATATCACATGACTGTGTCAGATACTACTCCACTTAATGTTCTTTGTGTATTTTAACCCTTTTCATGATAGACAGTACCATTTGCCGATCTGCCAAGTCGGTAAAAAGTGGTATTGAGCCAAAACTCATCTGTATTAAAAACTGTCACCCACTTGGCGTGGTCTGTCATAGCAGCTTTAGTCCATAAAAATCATGTTAGCAATATCTATTTTTTGAGGGGCCTTCAAATATTCAACTTTTTTAAATTCATGAACATTTTGTGCTTTAGTAGCTTTAATAACAAGTTTAACCCTTTTCATGCTAGACAGTACCACTTGTGTCTTCCATCTGCCAAGTCAGTAAAAAGCGGTATTGAGCCAAAACCATCTGTATTTCCACCCACTTGGCTTGGTCTGTTATAGCAGCTTTAGTCCATAAAAATCATGTTTCCAGTATCTATGCTTTCAGGCGCCTTCAAATATTCAATTTGTTTGTTAAAATTCACGGACATTTTGTGTTTCAGTAGCTTTAACAAATTGAACCCTTTTCATGCTAGACAGTACCACTTGTGTCTTCCATCAGCCAGTCAGTAAAAAGCGGTATTGAGCCAAAACCATCTGTATTTCCACCCACTTGGCTTGGTCTGTTATAGCAGCTAAAGTCCATAAACATCATGTTTGCATAGTATCTGTGCTTTCAGGGGCCTTCAAATATTCAATTTTTTTGTTCAAATTCTCCACATGGATATGTTGTACTTCCGTAGCTTTAACAAACTGAACCCTTTTCATGCTAGACAGTACCACTTGTGTCTGCCATCAGCCAAGCCAGTAAAAGCAGTATTGAGCCAAAACCATCTATATTTTCGCCCACTTGGCTTGGTCTGTTCACAGTCCCTCCACCCACTGTGGTCTGTTATAGCAGCTTTAGTCCATAAAAATCATGTTTGTATTATTTAAACTTTCCGGGCCTTCAAATATTCAATTTTTTGTTAAAATTCACCATATGGACATGTTGTGCTGTAAGTTTTGACCAATTTGACCTGATGGTGAAATATGAACTTGGCAGGATAAGGCTTTAATGAAAGTAACAAGCTCATGTCATCCACATTACATTACCAGACAGATGGAAATTTGCAAGCGTTCTTGCAATGACAGACAGGACTTCCATATTCTGGACAAACTTGCAAGGGGCCACAAGTGGCCACAAGTAATTGTTTACATGGTCTTTCAACTGAAGATAGATTACATGTACATATATTTATTCCAAAACATGGATGTTTTGACATTATTGCAGTTCATCAACCTAAGATATAAATATCTTACAGCTGCAATGTTTCCTTCACTGATGTCATATTTGACAGCCATGATCACCTCTCAGTTAACCATCTGGACATCATTATTTCTTTATGATGTGTGCATGATTTCCAATGCATTACACCAGTGCATACATGTATTTGTGTTGATGCAAGATGGTTGCTTATATGCTAATGTCTGTACTATACAGCTGTATAATTAACACTTTTGTAATATTAGTGAGGTCAGTCACAATTTCATACCAAAAAAATGCACTCCTGTGGCTTTATATCATTCGTATGACTGATCCTCATTACCAAAAATCAATTCCTAAGTTGGTGACTTCGTGCGAGTCCCTGTTGAATCCATAGAATCCTTAGGCAGAAAGATAAGGTAATGAGTTTAGCCAAAACTCACTACATGTGCACTTAAGGTAGTGACTCGGGTTCCTTTGTAAATTTTAGCGATTTTGTGATTATTTCATATTCTGAACCCCTGAAATATGATCTTTTATTAGAGAAAACTGTGAGATAACATTGTACTGGAAAATGTCTTAAATTTTAGTGAAAACACGGCCTTCTAACCACTGCGCGAGTTATTATTTTCTTTTTGTTTTAACGGTCCGGATTACTGTCAGCGTTATCGTTATACCTTGAGGAGATTATGTAAATTTTTACGCACCATGTTGCGCATGCGCGCACGTCTTCATAAGAGACGCTATCCAACATGGCTGATGACTGCCGGCAGTATAAGCAGTGTAGAAAACGCAAACGGGGGCTGAAGAAGCAAAATGGAAAGCTGATGGACGCGATGTTGTGTGTTGGCCGCTACAGCTAACACACAGCATCGTACACAGGGCTAGGGAGAGAGTTGCCGACATCGACGGTTATTTACGAAAAGTGAATAAAAGACTGGCATTTTTGGAAGCGATCGAGTAGCTGAGGTAGGCAGGGATACGACTTGGCCCAAGAACGCTGAATTTCGACAGTAATTTGGCTTTTTACGTCAAGTCCCAAAGGGATTTGAAGTCACCGACCCTACGTACGGGTCTTTGCAGGGTTGTGGTGAGCGAGGCGATTAGCTGTAGCGGAACACATAGCATCGTACGCCGGGCTATAGATTACACTGCCGTCCAAAGAGAATCTATTTAATCTTCACTGGAAAATATGGTTCTATAACAGCAGCCCATATCTTGGACAGTCTTGGACTTAGTTTGTCCATGGATGTAGGAAGCATGGTTTGTCCAATTTGTCAATCCGACACTGTTATGTCGGTCTAGAGCACAGCAACGTACGCGAAACGTCGCTTCACGATCCTTCCCTGTCAATTTCTATCTGTGGTCAAGAGAGTGTCGCTGGGTGTCGCGATATGTCGCCGTTTCAATTTTACAATGAGTGAATCTGTCGAGTATCGCCTCAGTCGTTTATTTTAAGTCATGAAGAATCGCTTTTACGTGTAACTGAAGTTGATTTTGGTTTCATACCCGAGGCCATAATAGTACATGTCACAGTGGAAAGCGAAATAGCGCACGAAAACCCGGTCATTTTTTATGGTGAGCAAAAGGACTGCAGCAGATCACATGTGAAAACCACAAAAACAAGTGCGACTTTCCCGCATTCCTTGAACTTCTCAACTACAGAATTTTTTAGAGCATCGAGAGTTGGTCGTCTCATCTCCGAAAGCAAGCAAGCAAGCAAGTGACGTCTTGTACTATAGGCACAAAAATCGGCACTAAAATGAACTGGGCAACCATTTCACACTTGGTACGTGCATTAATTACGGGCTGTGAGACCGGAAGTCGAGCGCTAGCGAGAGAGCGAGCGCGCGTCGTCGGCAGAACGCAGACCTGTAAACCATTCCGGCTGTATGATTTTTTAAAACTTTTCTCGTCTTGTAACCAGACTCTAACCGTTACCAAACAGTGTACAGTTAATATAATTATAAGCTAGATACATATTTGACAAACAGATTATGCCCTGAATTATCTCTCTAGTGTTTATCGTGTAAATAGTACCCACGCTTACGCTGACCAGCCTCACGTTTCTACGCACAATTTTCATCATTTTTAGGCGAACTAATGTTTAGGACTTGTCAGAAATTCTCTAACCTGATGCCCAATATTTAACCTAGACCCAGATCGAATAATTTTTTTTGAAACGCACAAAAATCCGACTTTTTTCGGCGATTTTGTGTGAAAAATGGGACGTTTACACAAATCGTCGATTTTCTCAGTTCCGATTTTTGCTATGTATGCGCACCTTCAAATGAGTGTAAGTCGGCGACGCGTGGGCGGATTTCCCCGATTTTTCGCATGCTAACACTTCATGAATAGACCTGAAAAACCGTGTCTTAGATTTTTGATAACCCCCCTGAAGTGACGATAACTTGACAAACGTGAACAAAAGCCGATAATTTATGCGAAAATCCGACAGTTCACACTTCGAAGGCTCACTGTGCAGAAACAAAAGCGAATTTCAAAAATCCAAACACGGTTTTTCCCCCTGTATATCCAGCTGTCTAGTGCCGTTAACAGATCACTTAGGGGTGCTGCCAATTCTTACTTATACTCTTTTAAGTGAAAAAATTCAAAATCACATGTTTTTGACTTAAACAAACATACCAATGCATGTTTTGACAACTAAACAAAATTTTTACCTTCTTCAAATATAGACCTATTAGAAAATGTACCACATGTTGGGTGTGAGACCCTGTTTTCTATGTGAAACTTTTGATTGAAAATATGTGTCAACCAAACTGAGTCACTACCTTAAAATGAAGAGCCCCATCTAAGTAACAGGACCAACCACATAATTCCGACTGATCCATTAGTTCAGTTGGTAGAGCATCCAAAATGTATTTAGGGGATGTGGGTTTGAGTCCCGCATGGGTCACTTTTCATTTCATTTACTACAAAATAAATAAAATTCGTATAGTGAGGTGAGTCGCAATTTCAAACCCCCAAAAATTTACTTTGTTGGCAATTCTTTATCTGAGACTTAAATGTCTAACCAATAGCAAGGCCATCTTCAGTGTTGGTATTAAACGGCCATGTCAGATCTCATCATCATCAATAAACAACTAATACTTGGACAATGACAACTATTCATGATTTCTTTTTGAAATGTTAAAATCTTGCAGTACACTTTTGCAAGTATAGTTGGTAGCCCATTAGGGAGCCGTCATTATTTATGGCCTGGGGGGGGGGGGGTCAGAGGAATCTGAGGGGGGTCACTCAAAAAATCGAAAGCTACAAGGGGGGTTGCTCAAAAGTGGAGAACAAGAAAGGGGGAGCTACTCAATTTTGTTGACATGTATTGAAGCATTTAGTGGAGTTATGAATTAATACAACAATAATAGTAAAGATATGTATATTCATACCCGGTATTTGTGTACACACACACACACACACACACACACACACACATAATATATATATATATATATATATATATATATATATATATATATATATATATATATATATATATATATATATATATATATATATATATATATATATATATCATAATACAGGTGGTTTCAAGTAGAAACTAAAATCTCATTACACTATGTGTTTCACGTTATTGTGATCTTCAGACGAGAATGATCAGCTATTCGACGTGGCAAGCCTTATGTTAGAGGCTAGTACTGAGTACATTTTTCAGTATTTCCTGACTAAAGATTGATATACTTGCCTGATCATTAATGAGAAACGTCTGCTTTCTATATTCTACATTGAATAGGTTACCGATAGGGGAAAATGTGTAAAGCAAGCTTATTCTGATGCTATAAAGTTTAAAACCAGTTGAATGCCTTGACAACAAACCCATCTTTTATTGCAGGAAAATAATAATAAATAATAAATGTGAATAAATGTATGTCTGTCGCTATTTTTTCGGTTTCAAAAAATATAGTTGAAATCAGTGAACTGAAATATAAGTTTTGGAATACTGTCTCAGATTTATTTTCCTTTGAGTTTTTTATACGAAAAAAATACTCCCCAAGTGCCACCAAATAACACCATTTTAATCTCTATTTTCAAAAGTTCCAATGGCAGGAGGGGGAACCCCCCTCCTGACCTCCCCCGCGACCGCTTATGCGGTCTCTTATGGTGCTTTCGCACCACATCTTCCCCCTCTTGAAAAAAAATCCTACAGAATAACTGCATGTCACCAGAGCACTGGATACAGACCTGTACATCAGCCCCTGCCACAGAAATTGGAACCTCCTTCCGACAAAGACCTATACCACAGGGTTTAATCAGGGTCTGTACAGGGCCTGTCGCAGCAGCAATCCATTTTACTGTATAGATATTTAACTTTCCCAATTTTTTGGGGGGAGGGGGGGTCACTCAAATTTTCTGTAGCAGAGAGGGGGGTTACTCAAACACGTCATGGTTGGCAGGGGGGTTACTCGAAATTTTGGAGTTTCGAAAGCAATTCCTCCGACCCCCCCCCCAGGCCATAAATAATGACGGCTCCCTGTTATATGGGCTGCCCCGGACATACCTGTGCTTTGTGCACATATTGTGTCTGTGCAAGAGAGTTGTACTGGTAAATGTAACATCTGTGTTAACAGCTATATGATCAGAACTTTGTGAAACATGTAGCTATACATATTTAATTATCAACAGTCTTTTAAGACAATTTATGTTCCCCCATGTAACAAGTCATTCTAAGTCATTAGAGGGGAGGGCTGTGTCCTTAAAAAGTATTTGTGTTATAACCTTGTTGCACTGATACTTAAAACAAAAAAAACCAAAAAAAAAACAAAAAAAACCTAACATTTTCAGTCACTGCTACTCAACAAAACAGTCAGAAGTCGTCATTGATATGACACTTCAAGCAAGCAACATGCCTTGATTCAAGAGGTTGATAATATATATGATGGCTCCTCCTTTTTAAGTTTCTGAACGCAATGACATCATGTGATCATGTGATTGATATTATGTAAATTACTGTTCCGAAGTAGGTGCATGCTGGATGTACTTACTACATTATTGCTTGTAACTATGTAACTCAAACGAGCCATCCTTCCCATTTGAAATAGCTATCTTTAACCAACACTGGCATGTTACTTCAGCATGGAAGACTACCAAAGTCAACTTTTCTCATGATGACATTGAACTTACCGATGCTCATTTCATTGTATTACACTTTCTAGCATTCTGCAAAACACATATGGTGCACCAAAGACTCACTTACAGCAAATGCATCATAATGTTTACATGTACTTGTCAAACCAAAAGAAAACATCAGAATGAGAGAGCCTGCTGCTAAGATGATGACACTATATAAGTTTATACTGTCAGTTAAGATACATTTGGATAATCAACATTCTGCTGTGTGTATCACTACTGCAAATTATAAATTGATGATCAATAAGTTTTTTATTATTGCTGTTTTGAATTTTTTATTTTCGTTATTGGCATTATCTGATTGATTTTGGGAATAGTTTGCAGTGAACTGATGTGTGAACTGTAGACTTCATTGGTCATTTGCTTTTATCATTTTGAAACATGCATGCAAATGAAAAGCCAGAATAGCTGTTCCTGTAACAATATAGTCATCTATGACTCCTAATGGTATATGGATTTATTGGCTAATGTCCATAGGGATTTAGCATAAAAAAGTTTTCCTTGTAGGGATTGGGAAAAAGAAAAATATATGTCATTTTTTGTGGGTTACTGAGGGGGAAAGGTTTGCTTGAAGAGGGTATTGGCAAGCTTTTGTTGTGGGTATTGGAACCAGTTTGTGTATGGTTTGGCTGGGGGGGCAGGGAGAGGGGAAGGTTTATTGTGGGCATTGGAACGAGTTTGTGTAGGGGTTGGTTATGGGGTTGAGGGCGAGGGTATTTGCAAGGTTTTGTTGTGGGTATTGGAACCAGTTTGTGTATGGTTTGGTGGGGGGGGGAGGGAGTGGGGAAGGTTTACTGTGGGTATTTGAACCAGTTTGTGTAGGGGTTGGTTATGGGGTTGAGGGAGAGGTATTGGCAAGGTTTTGTTGTGGGTATTGGAACCAGTTTGTGTAGGGGTTTGCTGGGGGGGGGCAGGGAGAGGGGAAGGTTTATTGTGGGTATTGGAACCAGTTTGTGTAGGGGTTGGTTGAAGGGGTGGCAAAATGAGGGCATTGGCAAGGTTTTGTTTTACAAGAGGGAAATGTGGCGCATTTTGAATGTGTGCACAAGGACAGATACAGTACCTATACCCTGGATAACAAGAACACTATTGGTTGTGTTATTATGTGATGTAGTCGTTCCCCACTGCACAGAAAAATGTGTAATTTATTCTATATTTTTTTTAAAAATAAGATGTCTTGCTATTGTAAATAATGACTTGTCATCCAGAGTAGCTCCAATGGATGCGCATGGTGCTAGAGACATCCCTGAAGACAAGGGAATCTTGTCCTTTGGTCCAGTTGGCTTTGAAGAGGTGATGGAGCTGTTCAAGGAGGGAAGTAATCACATTGTTGCCATGTGGATGTTCAGTTCTTGGAAATCATCACGTGGTGGAGCTTTAACACCCAGGGTATGCGGCAGTGATGCTAAGGTACATTGTTTTGTAAAGGAAGATCTTTTGGCTTTCACATAATGGTATTTTGTCACAAAATTTGGCTTTTTTTCACACAATGGTGCACTTAAATTGCTGTGTTTTCACGCAATGCTTGTTGAACCAGGGAGTTTTGGCTTTTCACCAAATTGCCAGGTAGACAGTACATGTGCCAGTGATGCTAGCTCCAATATCCAGGTGTAAAAGTCACCTGTGTAAAAAGAATGTCATCATCATGTGAACAAAGTGGGCTTCTTGTAGTCAAGGATGACAAATTGGAATGATTTGACATTAAGTTTGGCAGTTTGACAAAATTAATGAAATTTTGATTTTTTTACATTTAGATTGGCAGTTTAACAAATTTATAATATTTCTAACTGTTCTAAAACTGTTCATCCAAGACATCAAGTGACTCACTTTGTTTTGTAGGGCTGATTGAACAAATCCATTGTCTCAGGCAAGAGGTACTGAAGATTGTCAAGTTTTGAGAAAGCAGCAAAAAGAGACTGAAAAAGCCTACTGTCACTCCAGTGATTGACAATTTTATATTGCATCATGTGTTGCTATGCATATGTGTGTTTCTCATTATCACAAAACACATTTTTGGTAAATGAATGAAAAATATCTAAAAAAATATTTACACCAAAAGTGAAGTATATCCCTCTAACACTGAGTAATGGAATTGTTCATGTATTTTGTAGCTTATCTTACTCTTAGACATGTTCGGTAAATTGATTAAATTTGCTTCAAACTTCTGTTTTTCGGCAATATATAATGAAATCTTATTATTTTGACTTCCTTTGGTCATATGGACAGCCTATCTTCCCATTGTACTTTCCAATACACAAACAGGATCTTCCCTTTGTCAAGGAGCTGATGAATTTCATATCTCAGCCCCTCTGCTCTAGGAGCAGTTGTGTGACATCACAGGTCCTCCTGGCCAATCGGCTGTTTGTCTATTTTAAACTATAATTCCTTGCAAAAGTAAAATGTATGTTCTCTCTCATTTGATGCATTTCTGTATTTTACCATAGGTATGCAAATGCTTGTGTGCATTTCTCCCAAGTCCATTCTCAGCATCAACTCAGTCTGAGTTAGTTCAGGTGCTGGGCAGGCAAGCTATATGATCTTGCTCTCTTTCCTTTGAAAAGACTATTGTTCAATACAATAGTTATCCTGTTGTTTCAGACAACATAATGAAACTAGCAAATATGTCCTAACTACATGGGAAATTTGTGAGCATTATGCATGTACACACTGTACTTGTGTGCTACCTATGAATCTAAATTTCTACAGTTCAGGTCTGTCCGAGTCTGTTCAGGTGCTGGTAGAGAGATTTCCTCTCAAATTTCCTCTTGAATTTGTTGTACAGTACAGTATAAATCAACCTTTGACCTCTTGCCAAGGGTTTGGAAGTACTGGTACGGACGTGAGTATTACCTATACTTTGGTGTCTTGCACCTTCAAGTACAGCTCCCTCTGTCTCTCTGTCCGGCTCTCTGTGTCTCTTGCTTTCTGTCCTATTGGTCAAGCAATGACTAAATGTTGTTTCAGATAACAACTGCATGGGCAACCAGTAGACAGCATCATGTACAGTATGAACATATGTATTTTCCAACTGTCCATCTAATGCTGGTAAGGTTTCTTTTGCCATTTGAATTTATTGCACAGTAATTTCTGGGAAATCTTTCGGTTTCTCTCCACTTATAGCGTCATCCCCTTCACAATAATGGAGACTTCTTCATGCCTGGAGACCATGAACTAAGATCTTCAGCTTCAAGGTTTTTCTGCAGAAGTGCTGTGTTGAAGTCATTCTACATCTGTGGCCATGTTGTGAGCAAAGTGGTGTCAATCCGCACCTCAAAGGCACTTCATTGCATTGATCAATACACTGATCAATACACTGCCCCTCCATCACTTGCTCAAGTGTTTGATAATAATTAATGAACCTCTTTCCTTATCCAGTTCTGACTATAGGTCACCAAGAATTTGTATTCTTCTTAATGCCCACAGCTGGCTGGTAACATGGGTGAGGCTTAGATGGTAAAAATGCATATATCATTAAATAAAAGTTTAAAGGGATCTATGCAACTGGAGCATAGTCCAGTTGCTTAGTTCATTTACCTCCAACGAATTCCTTATAATTCTTGCTTTCTTTTCAACATTGATGGTTAATATAATCACCATCCTATTATTTCAGACAAGGCTTTGATTCTTGCTGATGAGATTGTCACAGTTTTATGTGCAATTTACAAGCGACATGTATCCCCAATATGTGCCCTCCTGCCCCCTCCCTCCAACCATTCTTAAGCTCAACTCAGTACTGATATGAGTTAATCAGATGCTGGCAGAGAGCTTTTGTCTGTCATTTAAGACGGTTGCACACTATATGAAGTCACGAAGACCTTTCTATCTAAGCCCTGGGTTTGAAAATATGCTATGGCATGAAAACTGATTGGAGAGCCACCTCTATGGCCATCTGACTGAACCAACTTGTAAATGTGTAAGTGTCAGTCAAGTGTCCTGACACTCACTTCAATACTTTCTCACTGTCTTCCATCTTCATATTCTCTGTTTAGTTCTCTGAAGCATGATCTGCAGAGATGCACCTTCATCTACCATTTCTATTGGTTGAATCCTCCAGTAAATGTGTTAACTTATCTGCACACATTTATTCTGGGAAGGTTTGGTATGTGCTACCTCTATGGTTTGGGCAAAGGATATATATATATATATATATATATATATATATATATATATATATATATATATATATATATATATATATATATATATATATATATATATATATATATATATATAACACTGTGGAGTGTGTTACTTCCATCGTCTATTGTGTGATCCCAGTGGGCTGTCACACACTGCTGGTGCCACAAATGATTTTTATCAGCTGAGCGAACTCGTAACAATGGCTGTGATTGGTTTGTATGATTTGAAGCTGATCACGAAATCCAGCAGTCGAAAGTGAAGGCATTCACACAATGGGTTGTTAGAGAAATGTTACCACGCTGACCTAACCAAGCTTTATGGACCACGACGATGCCCGTTATTGAAGTTGGCACACTGCACTCCTTTCACTTAACTCCCAGTGCTGGCCAGTTGTATTTTAATGCTCAGTCTTGAAGGGCATGGGATCACAGCTTTCATTTTCATGGTGAAAGGTTAAATATCTCACTTAAGTTGTCGATGTTGGCTACAGTGTCTTAGTAAATTATTGTCTCATAGACACTGATTAGTCCCTATTGAATATTGCTTTCTATTCTATCTGGATGGCCGGTACAATAACTATCCTATTGTTCCAGATTACGTCATAAATAATAAATCTAGCAAACGGATGCTTCAATTTTCTGAGCAGCTTTTTGAAAATGGACACTCCAGATTGACAGTCCAGGGAACCATTTTTTCCCATAGGCACATCAGAGAGTTGTGAACTTCTTGTGTTCGATAACTATAATCTTTCCTTTTTGGCAAGATTTTGTTGGGGTATTAATACCAAAGGTCTCTTACCTATTCCATTTTGTGGTCACCCATGTTCTTCTTTCATGTGTCAAAGGATATTTTGGGGCTATCTCTATGATCAATGGAGGTATGGTTTGTCAATACAAAACTGAAATTCAACTATGGGAAATTTTAAAATGTTGTACAGGAGACAGTGCATTATTGTTAATTTTTGAGTTAATTTGTTTTAGATAGGTTTCTTGAAGTCAGGGGCAATATTGACAAACTTACTGATTATTTTTTATTTGGCTTATTAACATTATGAAATTGTAAAATTATAAATGATTTGAATATGGCTTTATTAAAATTATAAAATGGTAAAAATTACAAATGATTTTCATATGACTAATTAAAGTTATGTAAATACTGGTACATTGGATAAAGTTAACCTTTGGCTTCAAGTATCCTCATACTATATGGAGATGGCATTCTTTCTTCCTTTCTGTGGCATATCTGAAGATTGTAAATTTTGTTAGATAGTCAGGTAAATTTAAAATCAGTGACAAAATTATGCAAATGCATTGTGATTTAGATTTTTAATATCCAAATATTACAAAATTGTTGTTTCCAATCAAGTCAACTTCGTTTTGCTCTCAAGGATATTTTTGATGTGGTTTACATTTCGGCATTTGTTCAAATTGATTTCCAAATTCTATCAATAAACTCTATTGATCAAATTATATTCTGCAAATTCTAAAATGGAAACGATAGCAAGGTAGTTACTTAGATTGTAAAAGTCCTGCAACCAGAGTTTTTCACCCAAAGAGGTTTTTATCTCTGAGCAGGACTTAAGGAATTCACAAATGAAATAAAATACTGAAATGCATATGCTAGTTTTCTTGTTATTATTTTGGCTCCAGATGTAGGGATGGGACAAAGTGTACTGTCTGTCAATTGACCTACAGATGTGCGGAGTTCCCTCTCAACCAAGCTATGACTAATGTCAATCAAATGTTGGGTAAATCAAAAAGTTCAAACACTACTTATTTTTGCTCATAATTTGTTGGAATATTGTAAATTGAACCAAAGGCAATTTTGGCAGCCATTTTGTCAGAAAGTGTCGTGATACATGTATACACAGTTGACTGACTTTATTCAAACTTGGCTTGAGTGCAATTCACAATATCAATCATTACAACTTCACTGTGTGTGTTAATGTAATCCAATACCGCAATCAAACTGCATATGTTGACATATTCAAAGAGACATGGCTGGACAACAGATTTAAACTTTTTACTTAGAGAATATACCATTCTACATTATAATACATTCACCATTGAGAACAACAGTATGTTGTATGTACTTAAAAACCTGTATGTACATGTTATGCCCATTCCCTAATAGTTATGGTTTCCAAGTGCCCCAAACCCCTGCCACTGCATATGCCTGTTCACTATTCAACTTTTTAAGGGACTCATTGAACCAGTGCCAGGATATGTCTTACCCTCTGTACATGTCATGCACAGACTGTCCAGAAGCTTGTCCAAGATGGCACAGATAGAGCAGCAGGGGGATGGGGTGCTTGGAAACAGTAACTGTTACAGAACAAATGTGCCATAAGGCGGTTTTAGTGCATGCAAAATTCCATCTATTCACAGGCGTTTTGTTGAAGCGAGGTCAAAGATCAATCTGGTCATGTGACATTTGGCAATAAAATGTGCTCCCAGACTTATCCCTGTGTACCAAAACTCAGACCTCTAGCTCTATTGGCTAGCCATGAATAAGATATGTGCATAATTAATGAGGTTCAAGATGTGTCATCACTTAGTGCTTCATTCAACCAAATATGAAGGATGTAACACTGGCAGTTACTGATTTATAGGCATATTTTTATATCAAGGTCAAAGGTCATCCTTGTCACTTGATATTTTGGCAAATTACATTGCATTCATAATTATATCTATCCACCAAAAATCAGACGTCATGCTCTATTGGTTAGCCTAGAATTAGATATGTTCATAATGAGGTACAGATAATGAGGTACAGGACAATGTGAGGGTCAAAAGTCAGGAAAAACCACCCAAATTTAGGTGTAGATTTTTTTCCAACTGGTCATCTGACAATAGATGTAGTCACCAGCCCTCCAGCATTATCACATAGGCCAGAAAAAATATGGCAATAGCTTAGCTGCAGAGGCATACAGCTGGTCAAAGGGCGTAGAAATTCTAAAAAATAATACTTAATATCTTGGACTTGAAATTGACATGGCCAGTAACCTTGACATTTTCATGTAGCAGCCTGGTGTATGGTCTACAAAGATTCTATGCAGAATCGAGATAAATTCAAAGTTCAATCCAAAATGGGTAGCAGGTCATGTGACCCATTGTTGTGGTCATTTCATCAAAAAACTTTCTCTCATTTAGTTTCACCTATGTGCCAAATTGTGAAAAATTTGGTGCAAGTGTTTCAACGGTTGCTGAGATACACTTAAGTAAGTCAAAGGTCATTGAAGGTCATCCAAAATACTTCGGAAAAAACTTTGGTCTCTTACTTACCACTATCTAATAGCCTCTGACGTAGTTAATGAGATACATTGATTTTGAATAATTAATTAGATATGCAAAGGATCAATTTAATCACATAAAGATTTTCTCAAAAAAAACGACAGGTTCAATGACCTTGAAATTGGTATATAGCATCTGGGTAGTATGGCCCTAAAAGTTGCTGAAGAGATCTTGGGTTGATCAAGTTTTATGCAATTTAGATGGAATAACAATATTTGAAGCCAGGTCACATTGTCCACCAAACTTTACAAGGTTGGGTGCACAAGTACTCAGTTGGCCCAATAAGCCCTGCAAGTTTGAAAAGTTGCAAGCAGCAGTTTAGGAGATCCAGCTGAAGAAGCTACAGACAAGGAAGAAGGAAAATCTCAACTCCAGCAAAAGCATAGGGACCCAAGCCCCAGTGGCCTTGGACCGCCATAGTTTTGCTGGAGTTAATATTAAAAGCGCTAATAAAATTGAATATTGTAAATCCCTTTAATTAAATCATAATATATGCATTTAATTTCCAAAATACTTTTGAAGCAGAAGTTATAAAATCTGTCAGTCTCAAGTCAATTCTTGCTTTCATCATCAGCACTATTTGACAGAGTTCATTCAAATTAAGTCTATATGCCGACCATTACCTATTCAACCTATTCACAGTTTTGTACCAAATTAGAGAAATTACAAACATGTGGCCAGTGGCCACAATAAGAAAAATGGCTATTCTGTTAGAGGGCCTTTAACATGTGAAACGTTATAAGACCACCACACCGCTCTGTAAGGGTGACCACTGAGACAGTTTGGATTCCATCAGTTTACTTAGTTGCTGTGAGTGTTGTTTTTGACACTAGGGAAGTAAGTTCAGTGTTGTACTTGAATTTAACCTTACCATCAGCAGGCTCACTTTTACCAAACATACATGAATTTTGCAGTTGCTGTGATTGTGGTCACAGTTTCTAAGGTATGCTTCTCAGTTTTGTAGTGCTATTGACTCAAGCACTCTGTACAGTTGTGAAATATGCAAAACCACTCATTTGCATATTGCAAGGGCATTGTCTTTTTTGCTAGAATAATATGATATTGTAATTCATGTATAACCTTGAGCACCCATTACTATCACTTTTTTCCAAAAATACAAGTTTTCCTGTTGCTATTGGTGTGATAATGGTTGCTATGGCAATTAGGATATTTCCTTAGAATTGTCTAACTGTAATTTATTGACTTTTCCTATTTTACTTTATTCATGTTTTATTTGTGAACTGCTGACCTTTCATTGTCAGCTCTCTGGTGTCAGCAATTCAGAGCTGTTCAGATAGGTTGATTCTTCATCTGTGTCCATCATCTGTCATCCATTGTCTGCCATCACTGGTCTGACAGCTTTCAAATTCGATAAATCTTGTCAATAAAGAATGTTATTTGTTTGTTTATTTGTTTGTTTGTTTACAAATATAGTCAATATTTGATACTTTAAAATGTTTCTAATACAATTCCGTATATGAAATAAAGCATACCCCTCGTTTGACAAACATAAATACACAACTGTTTATTGTTTCTTTATGTACATGGAAATAATCATACATATGTAATAAACAAATACGTATAAACAAACAAATAAACAAACAAAGAGTCTGAGTGCCCTGTGATATGATCCACATTTGTCATGCATATTTTTCCTATGAATTGTTGATGCAGCAGCATCAATGATCGACGAACCATTCATATTTTAACACATTGAAAATGAAAATCAAAAGCCAAAAAAAGGAGTCAGTTTGAAAACGTGAGAATGAAGGGCTGTACTTTGTACATTTTTGAACATGTAAATTCTGAATGGGCTGAAGTATGGAACTAGTGAAGTAATAGGGTGTTGTCGTTGTTGTCAGGCCCAACACCGTTGCGCTAACATTACCAGGACAACACTCAATTGACGAGTATGCACCTTGAAAGTGAAAGACTTAAACTTGTGTACAAACTTTCAACCATTCTCTTATCAAATCAACAATAAAATTGTGATATTTGAATTCAAAGTAGCCACCATTCCTGCATTAACTCTATAAGGGAGAGGGTTAATAAATTTTGGATTTTCAGAAAAACTAAGGCAATGAAAGTTTTTAATTCTCCAACAGCTTTAAAATGAGCCCTCACAAGTGGTTGATCAGAAAAGAATTGTAGAAACTTTACAGTCTGACTATCAGTCCCTGAGGAGCATTGTACCTTAAAGCCCTAATGGCTGCAAATTTTATGCATTATTTTCATGATTTTATTTTTGAACCAAAGTTGGTTCGTGTAAATGTGCTAACTGAAGGACATGTGTAGAAGTATCACTGCTCGCTGATTTGGACCATGCCTACATGTTTTAACAGGTTGGATAATGAACAGGTGCCACCACACTCATAAAATGGCGCCCCCACGGAAAAGTACAAAAACACAGTATTTCCTGCACATACACATCGTGATCATACCAGAAACAAGCATGATGCCATTTTCTTGAATGCACAACACACAATGGCCAACATTTTGTTGTTGTAATCTTTCTTTTCTCTGTCATATGATTAGTTTTTGAAAATGGCGGGAAATCTAAAATGATGTTAAAAGTGTTTGAATTTACTTGCCACTTGGGACACCTATGTTCAGTCTCTAGTGGGTCTTATTCAAAGAAAACTCTTGGAAAACGGGGGAAATTTTGAGATCGGTTTATTACACACTCACAGCTATTGGGGCTTTAATAGATCACTACATTTAATTATCAGATCTAAGCATACTGTCAGTGCAGGACATGACACAATATGCTCAATTAGCATGAGGGACGGGTGTGGTGGTGGACAAACCTTTACATGTATGGAGAGGATGGTTTTGCTAAGGATGCTGGGATTTTTTTTTAATGTTCCATGATTCAACATATTCCCAAATAGCGCTGATCGCAAATGACGTCACTGTTCTCTCTCATTAATATGCATAAATAAATATTTGTCCGCATTTTCCGCATAAACGACGAAAATAAAACCTGCCAGTGTTAGAATGGCTATTTAGCGTCACACTTATTCGTATGAATTGATGACTGAGACTACAAGCTGCAACAACAGCCGCCCATACAACGACAAAATTTGTCCGAATTTCAGCATATTTGTCCGAAAGTCGCGCGCGTGCAGCTATATTTAGTAACAAACCCGAAATCGCGACCAACGCTATTACCACTTTTAACAGATAATACTTATAAATAGATATCTTTTCTCAAAATCAACAACTTACGGCTGCAAACTAATATTTGACCATGTTCCGCAGTTGTTATTGATTTTGTACCTCCCAAGCATCTTCCAATAGTGAATGACATGACAGGAAAATTCAAACACAAGAGTTTGAAGGGTGTAGAATGTCACTGTACTTTCTGCTTGAAGGCGTGCTCTGTGATACATTTTGTAATGCAATGTTGCAGAAATTGGATATCAAGAATATCACCAGTTTTCACCAAGATTTGAAAACAGTGCAGTATCACAAAAGAGTGTATTCATTCCAGCAAGTTACCCAGGTATGGTGTACTTTGACCCCGGGACTTTGACTGTATCTTTGAGTACCTCTGAAGTGATTTTGATTTTGGTTTGTATGTGCCCACTCTCTACATCTCCAGTGTACTCCAGTTATCTTCATTTGAATTCTTTTTGATATCTCTCAATACTCTCCACAGTGGCATTGAACGAGGAAGGGATTGTGTTCTGAAAGTCTCTCTTGTGCACCCGTATTGTCAATACCACACAGGCAAATTAAGAATAAATAGTTTAGGAAATGTGATATTAATACCATAATTAGGAAATATTATGAAATGCTAATATTATCAATAAAACCGTTTCAATGTTGCATCAGCGTATTGCATCAGCGTTAAGCTACTTTTCTGCCAAACAACACTTGGTAAAATCCCTGAACGTGAATTGTATTTACTGCACAGTGCACACAGTCAGTGTAAGCAAAGTTACAGGTCGACTACCCCACAGGCACATATACCATCGCTACGCGAAGCCGGCCTGTGTACCGGAGGAGAAACAGGCCGGCTTTGTGTAGCGACGGTATATGTGCCTGTGGCAAAATCTACTGGAAGGAGGGTGTTTTATCTAGAATCAAATAACTATTCTGGAAATTACCTTGATGGGCAGTCACTTTACTTCCAGGTAGTCAATAACTTTGTTTCGGTGTAGAAAACATTCAGAAACATAAATCTTTTATTCTATGACGTTATTATTGCGTCATAAAACTGTCTCATCAACATCGTATCTTGGCAAGCTCATGTCATTAATTGTAACATGTTCTAGGTTGTGGCTGTGGTAAGCAAGCTGCAGGCAAATTATTCTTTTAGATAACCAATGGATACTCTTGTTATTTTCACATTTCTTCATGACAGATGGAAACAATGAATATACTGGAACGTGAAAGGACATTTTACGTAAAAAGCTTATTGTCAAGAGGTGATGATAATGGAACACAATGAGTTAGAAAACAAAAACGATTTATTTGGATCGAAACTTTCAATTTAAAGAATCTACTCAAGTATGCTAGCAGAGTACAGTGCCCAGTGTACCCTTCACAAGCAGTAAGCTTGATGGCTCTGATAAGAACCGAACCTCGACGTGATATTGTGTCTTTAAGCAACTTACGTTTAGTGTCTCTTTGCTTTAATTTCTACCCTGGAGGGGGTGTCACGGCTATGTTCATAAATACGACATGACAGGCTATCACGTGTATTAACAGTACACTTCTTCTTCGGCAACTATTTCCGAGTAACAAAAGCAGATTCGCTTATTCCATTGTGAATCCAAATGGCCAATGCAGTAGATAATTCACCGAACATTTGATATCTGCCGACCAAAGGGAGGGGAAAAGGTTAAAGCAACCAAATTGACAGGTTTTTCTGAAATATTTTTGAGGCGAAAAGGGCGGGTTTAAGTCCAAGCGCCGGAGCGGGCCGCAAGAAAGGGAGGTTTCCCCTGTCATATCATAGGCGTAGACAGTCTCGCTTCTGTCTATGGTCGTAAGGCAATTTTGACATGCTTAACCGATTTGATAAGTCGTCCTGGGGAAATTTTATCAATGGTTTAATAAATGGAAATGGAATGTTCAGGATATTGTGCAAGACGAAGATCACACCAATTTGATAAGGAAATTGTGCTTTTAAGATAGCATATTTTACTTGTCTCAAAAACAAAGATGATATATATTATATATATATATATATATATATATATATATATATATATATATATATATATATATATATATATATATATATATATATATATATGAAAAGGTTTGCTTGAAAGACGTTAGGGCCAAGAAGGGTCGATTAGAATTCCGCTTCAAATTCTTGCCGTCTTGTTCTTTTCCGTGATTTGAGGTATTAAGCGTAATTAGTGATACAGCACTGAATTAATACGGCGAGACAGGTTTTCCGTTTAAATATCTTCAGACGTAGAGGGCGCCAGAGGAGTAAAGTTTTTTGAGGCGTCAGACATCGTAATTGTTTTCCACAAGTACAGTCATGATGCACAGACGGGAGACTGCCTGATTGACGTCAGAGTGATTTCTGTTCTGTATTTGGAATGTTTCAATGAAAGTATCATCGGTGCGGCTCTCTATAAGTTTGCTGTAATGTGATGGATAACTGTTTTCTGAGCCAGAGCCTTGCAAGGAACTGAGAACTGCAGGCTTGAGATCCGCTCTGTGTACCACCATGACGGCCAAGATGGCTGTGCAGTCTGCTGTCAGTGTACAGTCTGTGTATCGCAAGTTGTGTTCCTTATATGGCTAGGAACGATCCAAGTTATCTCTGGCACACATTTATTATGTGTAATAATTTTGGATATACCCCGGTATACGTGGTACCAAAAAGGAGGCGACGGTGAGTCAAAATAACTTGTCTCCTAATTCCTCTGTTGACTGTTGTGGCAATATCAATGCTCAATACAAATAGATGAACAACATTTTGCAGTAAGCAAATGTGCTAGTCTTGCATGAATTGGGTTCAAAAACCTTTGTTACAAACAGTATGAGGACGTAAGGTAACATAATGTAAAGGATTAGGTCTTTACAACATGAGAGTAACATTTGGCTTCGCTTGACTAGGATTTAGGACTACTGAAAATGAACAGCTACTAGATAATTTGACCTTGCGTTGAGCCCTGGCTGGACATACTTTACTCTAGACATGTAGCTAACTACTGGGAGGCATTTCAGAGTTACTTTTGGAGTATCTGTAGTGCAGTGATTCCCATACAATGCAGCTGATGCCGGTAGGAGTCTTTCGGCTGTTATCTCCTGACTTGGAAACTGCTCCCACAAGGTAAACGTGCAGGCGCCCAGGAATATTCTTGAACTGTGTCTTCTGGTGCTTTCTCAACTTCTTCTCTGAAACCAATCGGGTTTGTAGCTGTACAACCATGGTTTCACGGTGAAGAAGATTGATAAGCACATACAGGCCAAGGCTCCCTTTTCTCCCATTATTCAGTCACAAATGCCATCCCACTATGTCTATCCCAATATCCCATTGTTCGTTCGTATAGACTGCTGGTAGCATGACCATGTAGACAGCGGCATTATTGTTGAGTCAATCCATTGGTTTTGGATGTAGTTGAGCAACTGTTGAAGTCAAATGAATTATTGTCATTTGTCAAGTGAAAACCTTAAATCACTCTGGCTACTCCGGGAAAAATTCTTTGAACCGCTACTCATTTAAGTTTAATTCTGCAGAAGGTGTGAATATGCATACCAGAACAACATAACATGATTCGTATCTTTTGATTGATGTCATTGTGAGAAATCACACGATAATCATTGATTATATTGATTCAATATTTACACTAGGAATTGCTTCTTTACTCCCCTTTGAAATTTAATATACTCCATTTAATTAACCCTTTGAGTCCCATAGCCGTCTTTATAAAATACACCCCAGAAAACTTTTTTCAGGTCCAAATATTTTTTCAAATTTTTCCTAAAATGTTGCAATGACCAAAAACTAATGAAAAACGCTGTCCGGCCGGTCCAAAATTTTGCAAAGAACTGCAGACAAATTGGTAAAAATCAGTAAAGCGTTGCACTAATATTTTGGTGGGAAAAATTACAGCAGTCAAAGAGTTAAACTGTCATTGGTGTTGAAAGTGGCACACAAAGTCAAACATTTTAACATCATTTTAGAGTTTCCGCCATTTTCAAAAACTCTACTTCCAGAATAATGGGATTATTTGCAGATTCTGTGTAGAAGGAAAAATAAAACAACTTTTTACAATTGAGACAGGTTGTCAAAACTTTAAGACATTGACTTTAACAAGACATGCTTTCCAGCAAAGAACACTAGAGTTGTATCAAGGACCTACAGCTGAAGAAAGACTTTCAACATGCTTTGTCAAATGCAGTAGATCACCTGGTACAGTCAGATTCTGAAAATTTCCTGGCAGCAGTTGCAGCATTTAGGACTGTGTACTGGCTCTGTAAAGAAAATATTGCTACACTGAAATATAAATTTCTATTGAACTTCCTAAGATTTCAGGGCTGTGAAAGTCTGTCTAATTTGCAACATGGAAAGAATGCAACCTATGAGTCCCAAACAGCTGTTGATGAAATTATCGATTCACTGGCAGAGGTCTTGTCAAATGATCTAAAAGAGAAAATTTAGAACACACCATTTCTGTCTATTCTTTGTGATGAAACCACTGACATTTCTGTGGAGAAAAAGCTTGTGATCTATGTGAAGTTGATAGACAATACTTCATTCCAACCAGAGACTCACTTTTATGACAATGTTGTCGTACCAGATGGTAGAGCAACATTAATTATAGATAAAGTGTTCAGGAACACTTCTTTGATAAAAATAATATCAGCATTGATAAAATGACTGGTCTTGGGTCCGATGGGGCCAGTGTTATGACAGACAGGGGGGGGGGGAGGGTGTAACAGGTCTCCTAGGCAAGAAAATCCTAGAATAATAAATATTCTTTGTATAGCACACAGATTGGCTTTATGTACTGCACTAGCTGCTTCCAAAGTTGAATATCTGCAACATTATGAAAAATACTAAGTAATGTGTATCATTATTTTAACTATTCATCGTTTGAACAGCTTCTTGGAAATCTATCCTAGATGTACTTGATGCTTCACAGCTGAAATAAAGAGAGATATTTCATGTTTATAGAAGGTTTTCATTTTATGCAGCCTTGTCTGCCATTTATTGCACTCTGTCCTCATTGGTTATCTATTTTGAAAGCGGAGGAAATGCTGACCCTAAAGCAAAGGGTATACTTAAAGGTATACAGTCACCTGTAATCTAAATATGCCAATATACATGTATAAGGGGTGTTCCTTGGTATTTTAAATGCCCATGTGAGGGCGCTCTTTTTAAAAAGCGACCACCTGCTTAAAATCTGTGATTGGCTAGATTTTCTCTTTCCATGGTAACTGTGGCAAAATTGGAACAGGTGACAGTACACGGTACCTTTAAAGGCGGAGCCTCCCTTTAAAAGGACGCCAAGTTATGGCGGCGTTCATTGTGTAAGTGGACACCAAACAGGCAACACGCAGGCACACGCTCCAGAAAATGCAACTTTTTAGTTTTCCCCGGCCGCAAAAACACAGACAGACTGCCAAGCGGTCAGCGCGAAGTTGCTGCCGATCGAACTCTGTGGTTATATTCAAAGTCTAACGCGACTTGAAGACAATTTTTTAGGAAATTCAAGCATTTGTGGTGGGGAATCAATGACCGTTGGCGATTTGAACCGACCGTCAATCAAAAGCTTGCTTAAACTCTGTTTGCAGGATTAGCAAAATGTGACAAAAGGTTGAGATCAGTTTGTGTAATCAATGTAATAGAAATGAAACATCGTACTGGCTAAGCGTTTGACTGGGAGGAGAACTCCACTAATGCGAGAACCTGGGATAGAAAAGTGCGGCTTTAAGAACATTACCACATATGACTTAGTAGCCACAACATACCTCTTGATGGATATCATACCAATATTGACACAATTATCGATGCTTTTCCAGAAGCAAGATTGATCTTACCCTTGTCCAACCAGCTGTCAGTCAAGCTATAAGTGATATCAACACTTTGAAAAATGGATGATAGTGCACATGCGCAGGCACTAAGCAAATCATTATGTTCTGGTGATACAGGCAAAACTTCTTTGGATGGCCATGTCCTGCTATATTTCACAGAAGCTAAGAAAAATCACTTCAAAACAAAAATCAGAGAATCGTTTTGTATTGAAGTAATAAAAAATTTGGAAATTTAACCAGATTCCCAGAAAAAGTTCAAATATGATATCAGTGTTTGCAGTTCTTGGTATATGAGACCACTGTAATTTGTTGATAATAAAGCTGATTGGGGTATATGACAGAATTGAAACCCGTATTGAAAAATATGGTGATGAAGTTATTGTCAAGGATGGTTCAAAGAAACCATCTCTTATTGATGCAGGTGCAACACAGAGGGAATGGGTCATTGTTAAGAATCTTTTTTTACAAGAAGCCTACCCTAGAATGAAACTAACTGAACTGTGGAACATTATCCACACATATCACAGAGATAGCTTTCCTAATCTCTTAACTTGGCACCATTTTACAAGTGGTATAGCCACAAACTGATGACGTCAAAGCCCCATACACAATACACAGTGCCGCAATTACAAGGCATCTGTGTTTTGTGTACGGCGATTTGACGTCATCAGTTTGTGGCTATACCACTTGTAAAATGTTGCCCTTAACTTTGGCAAGCATTGCTTGTGTGCTGCCTGTGCAGACTGCTGATTGTGAGAGGGGATTTTCTGCTCAGAACAACACTAAAACTACATCTAGAAATTGGTTTCATCTGGTGAGAAATTAAGCAAATAATTGAAAATCTCCATTTACCCTTTGAGCGCCAAAGTCTATTTATGTCCTTGTTAGTCCCCACGGACACGGTCCGGGGGGACTTATAGGTTTGGTCATGTCCGTGCGTGTGTGCGTCCGTGCGTGCGTGCGTGTGTGCGTCCGTGCGTGCGTCCGTCCGTTCACGCAGATATCTCAGACATGCCCTGGTCAATTTCTTTCAAACTTTGCACAAGGATAGTACCCTACCCCATACAGATGCACGTCGATTTGTTTCACAATGCGATCAAATTTGGCCGTGTTAGAGGACTTTTTAGTTTTCACCTCCATAGACTCCCATGTATAAGGCAGTCTCCATAGACTCCCTTGTATAAGGCAGTCCATAGACTCCCATGTATAAGGCAGTCCATAGACTCCCATGTATAAGGCCAAGAAAAATAAAAATTTAGTTTCTCATCGTATTCATATTGCAAAAAGGATGCAGTGACACAGTTTTTAGTCCCCACGGATGAAGTCCAGGGGGCTTATAGATTGGGTCATGTCCGTCCATGAGTCCATCTGTGAGTCCATCCGTTCACGCAGATATCTCAGATATTTTGACAAAATGTCACGTGACCTTGGTGACCTTTGACCTCAAATATATATATATGTCCATAACTCGGTAACCACAAGTGCTACACCCTTCATATATGGTATGATGGACAGCTTATGACGCCACATATTGTACCTCATTAATTATGCACATATCTAATTTTGAGCGAGCCAATAGAGCTAGAGGTCTGATTTTTGGTATATAGGGATAACTTAGCAATACTATTTTTTTTCAAAATGTCACGTGACCTCGGTGACCTTTGACCTCAAATATACATATTTGTCCATAACTCAGTAACCACAAGTGCTACTACCCTTCATGTAAAGTACGATGGCACAGCTTATGACGCATCATATAATACCTCATTAATTATGCGCATATCTAATTTTGAGCAAGCCAATAGAGCTAGAGGTCTGATTTTGGTATATAGGGATAACTTAGCAATACAATTTTTTTGACAAAATGTCACGTGACCTCAGTGACCTTTGACCTCAAATATACATATTTGTCCATAACTCAGTAACCACAAGTGCTACACCCTTCATATATGGTATGATGGGACACCTTATGACGCCACATATTGTACCTCATTAATTATGTGCATATCTAATTTTGAGCGAACCAATAGAGCTAGAGGTCTGATTTTTGGTATATAGGGATAACTTAGCAATACTATTTTTTTTCCAAAATGTCACGTGACCTCAGTGACCTTTGACCTCAAATATACATATTTGTCCATAACTCAGTAACCACAAGTGCTACACCCTTCATATATGGTATGATGGGACACCTTATGACGCCACATATTGTACCTCATTAATTATGCACATATCTAATTTTGAGCAAGCCAATAGAGCTAGAGGTCTGATTTTTGGTATATAGGGATAACTTAGCAATACAAGTTTTTTGACAAAATGTCACGTGACCTCGGTGACCTTTGACCTCAAATATACATATTTGTCCATAACTCAGTAAACACAAGTGCTACATCCTTCATGTATGGTATGATGGGACACTCTATGACGCCACATATTGTACCTCATTAATTATGTGCATATCTAATTTTGAGCGAGTCAATAGAGCTAGAGGTCTGATTTTTGGTATATAGGGATAACTTAGCAATACAATTTTTTTGACAAAATGTCATGTGACCTTGGTGACCTTTGACCTCAAATATACATATTTGTCCATAACTCAGTAACCACAAGTGCTACACCCTTCATATATTGTATGATGGGACAGCTTATGACGCCACATATTGTACCTCATCAATTATGTGCATATCTAATTTTGAGCGAGCCAATAGAGCTAGAGGTCTGATTTTTGGTATATAGGGATAACTTAGCAATACAATTTTTTTGACAAAATGTCATGTGACCTCGGTGACCTTTGACCTCAAATATACATATTTGTCCATAACTCAGTAACCACAAGTGCTACACCCTTCATATATGGTATGATGGGACACCTTATGACGCCACATATTGTACCTCATTAATTATGTGCATGTCTAATTTTGAGCGAGTCAATAGAGCTAGAGGTCTGATTTTTGGTATATAGGGATAACTTAGCAATACAATTATTTTGACAAAATGTCACGTGACCTCAATGACCTTTGACCTCAAATATACATATTTGTCCATAACTCAGTAACCACAAGTTGTACACCCTTCATATATGGTATGATGGGAGACCTTATGATGCTTCATACTGTACCTCATTAATTATGCGTATCTCTAATTCTGAGCAAACCCATAGAGCTGGATGTCTGTCATACATATGCACATAGATTTGTTCTGTGATACGATCCAATAAGGCCGCCATGTGGCCATTTTATGACGATTTTTTCATGTCCTGAACTACAGCACAGACATGTATCAAGCGAATTTATTCAAAAGTATTTTTATCACAGACCTAATGAAGAGGACTCTATCCTCTCTGAGGACCTGTAATCAAAGTACCCATTAACAAGTGGGGACTGTGTCATCAACGATGACTTGTTATGAAATAAACTCCAGTTAATTTTTCTCAGATTAAGATTTTTGCGAAAATTTTCAGAAAAAATTGTAGCTAATGAAATATGATATCCATTTGATCCAAAATTATCTAAAATTACAGAAAAATTCATAAAAATTTGTAAAATTTTGCACTAAAATTTTGGCGGGAGAAAATAACAGCGCTCAAAGGGTTAATGGTCCATCAATTGAAAGGTTTCCTTTTGATGTGGCTGTAAAGCTATGGAATGAAAAAAGAGAAGGGCGTCTGTTCAATAACGGCAATGATAATTGAGCAGAGAATACCCTTTCAAAATCAGCCACCATGTACCTTTGTAGCCAAGGCTCTATCAAGCATCATGTCAACAGATATGATGCAGTGTTCTGGAGTAAAGATAACAAAAAATACCTTAAAGTGGTGACCATTTTCAAAAAGGTTCTGCTGTACTGGCACCACGTTAAAAGCTGTATAATTAATATGGTAAAATGTTCTCGAATTAAAGGAAAAAGGATATCTGAGAGTGAGGAGTGTTTTGAGAGAAAAGTTCTGTATCATGTCAAAAGTGTTGTTGTAATGGATGAAGCGTTTGGAGTTTAAACACTCGAACACAAAAATACACCTTGGAGTGATGGTCATTTTGAAAGAAAATTCTCTCATACAATATATTTTTGGTAGACAAAGTGTTGTGGAATTTAAATAAAACACATGAAAAATACTTACCTTAGAGTGGTGACCATCTTGTACAGCAAAAGTTTTTGCTGGACAAATATCCTTTTCTTGACTTGATAGACTGCTTTTCCCACAAAAAATTCAGGGTTTTACCTGCATATTGATGATCCCCCCATTTCCTAAAAATGGCCCCTTGAGACAGGAGTAGAGGCCCACAGTGGCCCCTGCTTTGACATCCCAGGTTGAACACTGTGTTTGTCTATACTGTCAGTAGCAGTGTCATTGTTCGTGTGACAATGCAATTCGTGAAATTGATAGAATTCTTTATCAAATCTTGTCAGTATTTTTTTGTCTCTCACAATTTTTTGGGGTTGTAAATACATGTATTTATGCTTTGAAAGTAAATTACAAGTTTGAGTGGTGTTCATGAACCCTGCAGAAATTAAATTTGTGAGACAGAAAACTTTGGGTTGCTTCAGTACAAGCCCTCCTCTGGTAAAATTGTGTGTTTCAAACTAGAAAGATAGGGTCAGATGATTACAAATGTGTAAAAATATAAAAGAAACTTAACTGAAATGAACATTCTTAGAATAATCATGACCTTTTGAATACCATGCAAAGTAGCAGAAAATGGCTTTTGCTTGATTCTAAACCTTAAGGAATTAGTTTTGTAGGTTTCAGCCACATCTGTGAAAAGGTCACCCCTTCCAGAAGGACATATTGAAAGTGATGACAGTTATAAAAATAATCAAAGGTGACAGTTTCTGATCCTCTAGAGTGAAATATATATTAGTGACATGGGCTGGTAATTTATTCCAGGTGTCCACAACGTTACTCTTGCTGAAAAAAGTGCTTCCATATGCTAAGTGGAACAGTTGGTCTATGAAGTTGGCAGAGCGTCTAATCAGCTGCTATAGTGCTAACACAAGTATGTTACAGTGTTCGTGCACGGCCTTTGATAATTTTGTAGAGTTGAATCATGTCGCCACTAATTCTTCTTTATTCAAGTGATATTAAACTAAGCTGTTTAAGTCTGTTTTGATAATTGCAGTGTTGGAGTTGAGGTATCATTTTTGTTGCGCTGCATTACACTTTTTCTAAGACGTTTATGTCCTTTTGTAGCCATGGCGACCAAGCTTGTACTGCATGTTCAAGCTGTGGTCTCCAAAATTGCTTGTAAAGGCAAAGAGTGACATTTTTTATTGACAGACAATGTTCGTTTGATGAGACACCAAGCATTCTGTTTGCGTTTTTTGCAGCACACTGGCTTGACGGTGTTAAGGTAGAATGAAGTGAGACGCCGAAGTCCTTTTCTTCAGTTGAAAGTCCCAGTGAAATACTGTTCATTGAGTATTCACGGAAAGGATTGTTGTAGCCAATGGATTTACACTTTGATATAATAATTGGTTTATTTACCCGATTTGAAAGGCAGTTACGTAACACAGGAGAAAGTAACAAAGTAGAGGGTAAATGGGGAGTCATGAAATAGCTTACAGCCAGTCTTGCGCAAACCCCTTCATGATAACTTGTCAGAAAATTAAAGTTAGCAAAGAGGGCTCATAGTTTTTCTAATATAAAAGAAGAAAAACACTGAATTAATTACAATATCGTAGAAAATCACTAAATTACGATATGGCAAAAGTGAAACCTGTTTCTGATTGATCAAATGTTGTCTGAAAGTTTGTTTGAAGTGATGTACCGGTAAAGAGTTTGTGGACTTAATATGAACAGGAATGTCTTCCCAAAACTCTTGCTGCAGAAAAGGAAACAGCAAACTGGCCTTAATTTGTCATTGTATGGTATGGACGCAGGTTTTGAAGTTGGCAATTTCTAGTATGGTAGTCATGACAACTGACACTGAATAATCTGATAACGTATGTAGTGAATGCTTGTTAACCAAGCTGTAAACGAAGGTACCTAGGAGGAATTTATGGAGTTTAAAAACATCAAGAATATTAAGTTGAGTGAAACAAGGAGCTGAGTTGTCTGTGGTTGATTTGAACATCATCGTGCATTTTCTTGGCTGCTAAGATACAGTTTAAGTGTGTAGAGTAAGTACTTCCCAGACTTCTAGGCCGTAGCTGATTTGGGGAAGTATAAATGCATTGTACAAAAGTAACAAATGTGTAAAGGTAAAATGGATCTGAGTCTGTACAAAATTCCACATTTCTTCCAATTAATCTTATTTATCTTATCAATATGTTCAGACCAAGAGAGATGCTTATCCAACAATACCCACAAAAGGGGCAACATCAACTTCTCTGATTTGCTCGTCACAGATGTAAACAGAACCTTAGACATTCAGTTTCTTTGTCGGCCTCTAAATATAATAAATTTGTCTTACTCCTATTTATTGTCAGTTTGTTGGAATCACACAACAATTGCATATGGTTTAAGTTAGATGATACAGTAGTAAGGTCAATACAATCTGAACCAGAGTAAGTATGGAAAAGATTGGTATCATCAGTGAACAAACGGGAATAAAAAACCCACAAGAATTTGGAATATCATTTATCTATTAAAAATAAAGTCGGACCCAACACTGATCCTTGGGGTACACCATGATGAATGCTATACTATTCTCTGACACATTGTCATTTGATTGAACAAATTTAAAATGGTTTGAAAAATAACTTTGTATCCAGTGTAGGCAGGGGCCCTAAACCCATAATGCTCAGTTTTGACAACAGAATGTCATGGTTTATAGTGACGAAAGCTTTACTAAAGTCAATAAATACCCCTTAGGCCAGGAAGAAAAATAAATTGTTCATCGGAATCGCCGCTTCTACTTTGGCATATTTGGAATTTTTTTTTTTTTTTGATCGCGGCAAATTCTTACTTCCGCATTACAAATATTTTTAGTACTGCCGCTGGTGGCGCCCTACACTGTGTCGGTTTTCGCGGGCACTGGATTTTGAATGAGACTTCATACGTGTTCGGACTTTAAGTTGACCGCCAACACGTTGTTGTGACGTCTGAATTTGGCGAATCATGACGCAAAGTGGGTCGATGTGGCCAGATTTTTGCTCGTTTTGTAAAGGTTAGTACATGTCACATCATGAGTATTAATTTGATCGCCAACATTCGACGCGATGGCCAACAGTTAGTTCCAGAGACGCTATATTAGCCTACGTTCGGCGATTTGTTCAACAAGATCGTGAACGCAGATGGACGGTGCATCCGATTGAATGAAAATTGCATCAAAAGTATAAAAATTTACGGCAATGACAAAACACATGGTTGTGTCGATGTTAAAGTACGATCTGAATGATGACTATATAACTTCACTCCGATCACAGTACAGTGTTGTTAGACCATTGTGTAAAATGTGTATATATAGACAGTGGTAAGGAGGCCAAAACATGGGGCCAAAGTTAAATGAAAAAACTCAGATGCTAGGTCCCACAGGACAATATTAAAGGACAATACTGAATTGTTGAATTTCAGTGATTTGCTGTACATTTCAGTTTTATTCTGAGAGAATGTTGAAATGCTCAGAATATGTTGTGCAAACACTAACTGTGAATGTAATGGCCTATGTTATTGTTGGGAAATATAGTATTGAATTCAGTTACCAGTATCAGTGTTTCTTGTCTGAGATATTTCTGGTAAAAAGGGAAACAATTATCTTGCCTTGTCTGCATCTGTGCAAAAATGCCAGAGAACCGCGTTTACCTTCGGCCTAAAAAAAAAATAAAAAAAAAAATTTTCGCTCGCCGCTCCTGGGACTTGGTCCAAAAAATCCGATGAACAAGATTTTTTTTTTCTCTGGCCTTAAGTAGAATTTCCTTCATCAATTTCATGTAACGAATAGTTTTCTAAGTTTATCAAAGTTAACTTTTGTGCCATGCTTGTTTCTAAAACCATACTGATGTTTTGTACAGTTTGTTAAAATTATTATGGTATGAGGTGAGCTGCTTGTTAGTCCCCACGGACACCGTCCGGGGGACTTATAGGTTTGGTCATGTCCGTGCATGCGTGCGTCTGTGCGTGCGTCAGTCCGTGCGTCTGTCAGTCCGTCCATTAACTCAGATATCTCAGAGATGCCCTGGTCAATTCCTTTCAAACTTTGCACAAGAATAGTACCCTACCTCATACAGATGCATGTCGATTTGTTTCACAATGCGATCAAATTTGGCCGTGTTAGAGGACTTTTTAGTTTATATGGCCATAGACTCCCATGTATAAGGCAGCTCTCCATAGACTCCCATGTATAAGGCCAAGAAAAATAAAAATTTAGTTTCTCATCGTATTCATATTGCAAAAAGGATGCAGTAACACAGTTTTTAGTCCCCACAAATAAAGTCCAGGGGGCTTATAGATTGGGACATGTCCGTCCGTGAGTCCATCCATGAGTCCATCCGTTCACGCAGATATCCCAGACACTTTGACAAAATGTCATGTGACCTTGGTGACCTTTGACCTCAAATATACATATTTGTCCACAACTCAGTAACCACAAGTGCCAAACCTTTCATATATGGTATGATGGGACACCTTATGACGCCACATATTGTACCTCATTAATTATGTGCATATCTAATTTTGAGCGAGCCAATAGAGCTAGAGGTCTGATTTTTGGTATATAGGGATAACTTAGCAATACAATTTTTTTGACAAAATGTCACGTGACCTCAATGACCTTTGACCTCAAATATACATATTTGTCCATAACTCAGTAACCACAAGTGCTAAACCTTTCATATATGGTATGATGGGACACCTTATGACGCCACATATTGTACCTCATTAATTATGTGCATATCTTATTTTGAGCGAGCCAATAGAGCTAGAGGTCTGATTTTAGTATATAGGGATAACTTAGAAATACAACTTTTTTGACAAAATGTCACGTGACTTAGTGACCTTTGACCTCAAATATACATATTTGTCCATAACTCAGTAACCACAAGTGCTACACTCTTCATATTTGGTATGATGGGACACCTTATGACGCCACATATTGTACCTCATTAATTATGTGCATATCTAATTTTGAGCCAGCCAATAGAGCTAGAGGTCTGATTTTTGGTATATAGGGATAACTTTAGCAATACAATTTTTTTGACAAAATGTCTCGTGACCTCAATGACCTTTGACTTCAAATATACATATTTGTCCATAACTCAGTAACCACAAGTGCTACACTCTTCATATTTGGTATGATGGGACACCTTATGACGCCACATATTGTACCTCATTAATTATGTGCATATCTAATTTTGAGCGAGCCAATAGAGCTAGAGGTCTGATTTTTGGTATATAGGGATAACTTAGCAATACAATTTTTTTTACAAAATGTCACATGACCTCAATGACCTTTGACCTCAAATATACATATTTGTCCATAACTCAGTAACCACAAGTGCTACACCCTTCATATATGGTATGATATATAGGACATCTTATGACGCCACATATTGTACCTCATTAATTGTGCACATATCTGATTCTGAGCAAGCCAATAGAGCTGGATGTCTGATTTTTGGTATATAGGGATAACTATAGGATAGAAATTTTTTGACAAAATGTCATGTGACCTCAATAACCTTTTACCTAAAATATACGTTTATGTCAATAAATAAGTAACCACAAGTGCTATGTCCTTTATATTTAGTAGGATGGGAGACCTTATGACAACACACTTAACCTCATTAATTATGCACATATCTAATTCTGGGCAAGCGAATAGAGCTAGAGGTCTGATTTTTGGCATATAGGGATTAATTAGCAATACAATTTTTTTTTTCAAAATGTCACTTGACCTCGATGACCTTTGACCTTGATTATACATATATATGCATAAGTCAGCAACCACAAGTTCTATATGCTTCAATTTTGATAGGATATTAGACCTTAAGATTTCACATCTTGTACCTCATTTATTATGCATATATGTATTTTTTGGCTGGCCATACAGCTAGAGGTCTGATCTTTTTTCCTGATTTAGAACCATAACTTAGACATGCCTCTTGTTTTAAATTGGAAAAATGACATAAACCTATGTGCGCATAGATCTCAACATATACACTCCAGTGATACTTCTTAATGACCACATTTCCCTGCCCCATCAAGACTAATACTCCTATTACAAGTGGGGACTATGTCATTTCAATGTCCTGTTAACTACTTTTTTGATGACTTTGGTGAACAATGGTAGTATAGACACTGGTCTGTAATTCCCAACAAGTTCCCTTTCTCCGTTTTTCACGATAGGTGTAACTTTGGCAATTTTTAAAGCAGTGGGGAACACACCCGTTGAAAAAGAACTGTTTATAATGTGGGCCAGAGGTCTTGAAATGGCAATGGCTGCATCAATGAGAAGTGTTGGGGCAAATTGTCCCATCCACTTGCTTTTTTGCCATCTAAATTTACTAAAAGTTGGTGTTACTGGTTGGAGAAAAATGAGTGTGTCATTGGCTGACCAAGGTAATTACTAAAATCGTTTGCAGAATATGTTAAAAGACATCTGCCAGTCTTCACTCCAGTTTTGAAGTTTGCCCCAAATCAGCTTCCCTGTAATTTCTCAAGGGGCGATATATCTTGGTGTCGTCAGCAAATTTTTTAGTTCAGAATGAATTTCATAGTCAAGTGTCATTGATGATGATTAGAAAGAATACTGGTCCAAGAAGTGAACTCTGCGGGACACCACTTGTAACGTTTCTTCATTCAGATGATGCTCCATTTATGACAATCACTCACTGCAGCTGTTTCCTATTTGTCAACTAAGCTTTGACCCGTACTTTGTCTATTGTTTACATGCCCGTGAATATGAATAATAAGATTAACAACTCAAAGTATCATAAC
Source organism: Ptychodera flava (assembly GCF_041260155.1). Lineage (NCBI taxonomy): Eukaryota > Metazoa > Hemichordata > Enteropneusta > Ptychoderidae > Ptychodera > Ptychodera flava. The sequence goes on along the minus strand of NC_091937.1, from coordinate 19,090,470 downwards.
TTTACAGCTCAAACGTAAATTATAATCAAACACAAAATAAAATGGAGCACTTGTGGGCCAAAATATCTCGGGATTTGCCAATTTTTTACAGCGCAGGTGGCAGTGCATCACGTATTGCTCAGTTGTGGGGCCCAGTTGTCGTTCGCTCCGGAAATTTTCGCAAATTTGACGGTTTTCTTTGGTTCGTTGATAATATAATGGAAATACATGTAACAGACTCCACTCTGATCATCAACGTTTATTTATGGGCGCGGGCTCAAGGATATCCAAATTAACGGGCTTGGCATGCCTCGCCCGTTAATTTTTGGCTTTCCTCTCGCCATTGCCCATAAATAAACGTTAAGGGTCAGTGCGTCGCCCATTATTTCTATAAATGATTCATTTATGTGCCCATGAATATGAATAATATCGTAAACATCGTAACTTTTCAGCTAAAACATAAATTTTAATTTTTACAAAAATCATAATCAGTCACAAAATACAATGGAACACTTGTGGGCCAAGTTTAGACACTTTTTTTGAAAAATCTCCAGATTTGCAAAATTTTTTCAGAGCACGCAGTACTTACTGACAAGTTCTGGGGCCCCATTGTCGTTCATGTGGGAAATTTTTGTTAATTTTGATGGTTTTGGGCTTGGTTGATAATGTAATGGAAATAACATGCACCATGCAGACCATTAATATTTATTTTTGGCTATCCTCTCGCCCTTGCCCATAAATAAACGTTAATGGTCAGCATGTCGCTCGTTATTTCTATATTTGCAAACACTCTTATTGTTGCCTAATATGTTTATTTTGACCTACATTTATTGAATTTACTCACTTTTCAAGATATCATTGGGTAATCTTATGGATACAAGTCATGAGGAACTGAAGATAAATTGAAGTGAATGTCTACATCCATTGGCATAAACTGATCTAAGGGATGCAGAGAGTGTTTTTGTGGACAGAAGAAATCCACTGATTTCAGTGGCTAGATCCTTTGAAAGTTGGTACACCGTTGGTGAACTGATCGACCTACACTGATAAGAAATTGCAACAAGTATAAGAAGAGGTAATGTGATTGATAATTGGCTACTCAGTGTGAGATGTGTTCATAAAGCCCTTGATGGTTTACAAGTGATGACTACGATAAAAACATTAATTATCCACTCAGATTTTATATTTCGCCATTTTTGCTGAAACATAAAATGTGCGAAATTAAATCACGGTAAAAATGTTACATAACAATAGAATCTATTGTTTTACTGGCAAAAACAGTTAACTTAAATCTGGTGAAATGTCTAAAACATCAAAATATTGAAATTACATCCTTGCAAAAATTAATGATTTTACAGTATATAGCTGAAGACTTGTCCTTGTAAGGAATATACTGACATCAATCTGTGGACGATGTTACACACTTTTGCCTTTTTGATGAGATGGACCAGCAAATTTATCATACTAAATTTTGAGAGCTCTGTGATATGATCAATTTACCCTTTGAGCGCTTCAATTTTTCCACCAAATTATAGTGTACAAGATTTTACCAATTTTGTGAATTTTTCTGTAATTTTTTTGACAAGTTTGGACCAAATAATCATCACATTTTATTTGCTTCAGATTTTTATCAAAATTTAGCAAAAATTGACTGGTGTAAATTTTGATATAGGCGACAAAAATTGACTTTGGCACTCAAAGCATGAAAGAGGAGATCTATGATCATATTGAATTCAAATTTCATGGCAAACAAATATGTAAACATTGTAACCTAAGGTCCAGGTCTTCCATATTGACAAAGCTATTGTGTAAATTTGAATTTTGTTAAATGCTGTATTTGAATATGGTCTTTCACAGCTTTCTGAAACTTGACAGGTTTTAGACATGGTAGAATAATATTATCCGATTTTCTGCCAATTGTAGGATAATAAGAAAACAGTCACCCATGACAGCATAAAAATTGTCTACATCATAAAAAAAAGCAATTTACTACAACTTAAATGCTGATCAAAAATTTCCTGTCAGTGCAATACCAGTAATGTGTAATCTCAGCACTTTTTCAATTTTCCTAGTATCAATTCTTGCAACACAGCAAGGATTCCATAATGTAACAGTTACTGATAAAGGGGAATGGTAGATGTGTATTACAGACAAGATTAAAAAAAAAATGTGAGTGGAAGCATACACATACAGTAGTTACAATTCTGTAGGATAGATACCTACCTTCCAAACCAATTACTGTATCCATGTTTAGCACAGGAGTTGAAATATCCTGTGATTAATTTAACCCCTTGAGTGCAACAGTCAATTTTTGTTGCCTTTATAAAATATACCCCTGTCAGTTTTTGTCAGATTTTTGCCAAAATTTTGGTGTAAAACTGTAGCCAATGAAATGTGATGTCCCATTGATCCAAAATTATCAAAAGAATTACAGAAAAATTTATAAATTTGGTAAAATGTTGCACTAAAATTTTGGTGGAAAAAATTACAGCACTCCAAAGGTTAAGAGTGACTGATATAACATAGAGCACATTACCACATAGTTTGGGAGTGTCTAGAAATAAAGGCAAAACCTTTGGGAGTATTATTTATACAACATGTATGCCTATGGTTGAAGTACATATGACAAACTTTGTGCATTCAACCCAGTCTGTTCTGTGTAGGTTTCATCCAGAAATCATCAGTCAGAAATGGCTGCACCAACTTCATGCAAACTATGACATGTCAACAATACCATGATTACATGAATGTCAGTGTGCTACAATAAAGTAATAGCATACAATGACATAGATTTCAGTTTAGTTTTGTCACAGCTAGGATCATTCACTACTGTAGGCAATGCTTATGTTGTTTGACTGTTAAAACTGTTTAATATCTCACAGTGTCAAAATATCTTTGTTGTCTGTTACAGAAATGAAGAATAATTGCTTTGAGAGCCTGTTAATGTTCTGATATCGCAGGAAGAGTTGAATGTTATCCAAAAGTATACGGCAACTTAAGAGGATCAACCTTGTAACTGCAGGGAGCAGGCTTTGGATTAGAAGTTGGCAGCCATAGACATTGCATGGCCTATGAGGTCATTTCTCGGATTATAAAATCTCAAAGTTACACACAAGTAATGAATGAAATGAAAATAATACTGACTCTGACTGTCCTCTAATATCATTTACTGAAATGTAAGATATTGCAAATGACACAAGGAAATAACAGGTGAAAAAGGTGATAAAGTCTGCAGCCACACATTACACAAAGCCTGCTAGAAAGTCATATTTATAATTGTATCGGTCTGAGTTATGATATGTGGGTCAGATACTTTGTAGGCAATGAGACTGTCATACACAAAAAACATTGCTGTATTTAACCAGTCATATAAAGCTCTTCATGATGTAATTGAGAATGGTTCGGCCTTTGGTAGAGTTTGCATACACTGGTGGCCAAGTGGAGCAATCAATTGTGCAGTATGAGCCAGCTATCTTTGTTTGATTTTGGCATGGGATGGATATCTCGGGAAAAGAAAGTTAACTGTCTGTTTAAAAATAATTTTCAAATGAAGAAAGTGATGTGAAATGAAATTGCAAAGGGTATTCATGTGGATTTGGACCAATTAAAAAGCGAACATTACCAAATTTTTATCCCATGTGTTTCTGCACTTTCTGTTTGCTATGTTTTGAGACTGTGAAATGTGAGTTTGTTGATCTGTCATTGCTGTTTTCTAAAATCATTTTACTGAAATGAATAAATTTGGCATTGTCTTTCGATTATTGCATTTGTAAAGTTTGCCATTGAAAGAAAGCTGCAGTCGTTGTGTAGAATTAGTGCAGTAGTAGTGATAAAATCAAATTACATATTTGTGGTGATTGTGTTTTTCTTTATTACTTTGTCATTCCCGCAAATTCTATGGTCTGGAATCTCTGTCAAATTGTTTTTTCACAAGGTACAAATGTATTATTGTTGTTTGATTGTTGAATATTGTGACTTGAACACTGATCATGCAAAAAATATCATAAAATATCAGTGTTCAATGTCATTTTCAAACACTTTTACCTACGTAGTTGAAAACAAATTGAAAAACCTCTCAGATTGCACCATTACAAACATAAAAAAATGTGTTGTTCTGACATAGTTTCATCTTCACACTTTCTTCAATATTCAAATTTTGATCAATTCAGTTCAAATCCTTCAATTTGCCATCTTCTTAACTCTTTTCTTAATTTTTAGTCCCCACGAACACCGTCAGGGGGGACTTATAGGTTTGATCATGTCTGTGCGTGCGTGCGTGCGTCAGAAATGTAGGCTTTGTCCTTGATTCAGTGAAAAAACTGTAGTGTATGAACTGTGTTGTTTGAAGTGTGTAGGGTACCCATAAGGCAGTCAGTTCTGCATTGGCAATGCAGAACTGACTGCCTGAGCCCCCACATCAAGGTTTTCCAACTGGTTTCCCTACATGGTGCAATCTCATTATGTTAGTTGAAACTGTGCCATGGTTTATTATTTGCTGCAACCCCTGTCGTCATACGTGAATTTTTGTTTTTTAATGCAATGAATTTCGATCAAATGGTGCATTTGCTATACTTTCATTTAGGGAGCTGTCATTTTTTACCAAGAGGGAGGGGATTCAGAGGAGTTACATTAGAAACTCTTAAATTTCAAGTAACTCCCACCTCTGCCAACCATGACTTGGAAAAGTTAAGATCTTTCAAACTTGGTTTACGCTGCCAGATTATCATATATATCTATATCTATATATATTTTATTATATATATTTTTATATGTATGTGTGTATCAATATATCAAATTGTACGTTTTAATAAAATTGTACAATTTTTTAATATAAAGTGATTTTCATTCTTTCCTTTTGATTTTGTAGTATTTCATAACTGCACTAAAATGCTTCAGTAAATTAACAAAAAAATTGAGTAGGCCCCCCCCCCCCACCTCCAAACATTTTGAGCACACCATGTCATGTAGCATTCAATGTTTTTGAGTGACCCCCAGCTGTACATAATGACAGCTCCCTTAGTTTTGCTTGAAGTTTATTTTGCCCATATAGTTTGCCATATCACAATGAACTTGCTTACATTTTTTATGAACGACTTACAGAAATAAATATAAATCTGAAAACACTGAACTTTGAGCAGTGCAAATTCATGAATCTCTGTGTTTACCTGCAGCACTATAAGCATAATAAGAGAAGCATTAAGCTTGTGTATTATAAAAAAATCTTTCTGAACACCTGTATTTGTATTGTTTTTGCCTCTACACTGTTTTTCCTATGCTTTCCTACAGGCGCAACAATGTCAACACATCCATGTGTTTTACACTATTACTTTGCGAAGGGACCGTCACACCATACCAGCTATGTCAGTTATTATATTAATTGTGCCGCCGAGGGCGCCCCATACATCTATTTCGTCAACCTGTCACAAATTTACTTTAGAGAGAATTGTTGGGGGAGAATTCGCGAAACGGTTCCACCATTTTAGGTATATTAGCTGTGGGTCCACAGCTGTGGTATTTTCAGGCGTGATTCCTGTCTCGAACGGACTGGTTTTTACTTGATGGAGGGCTTAAAATTCGTAAAACACTGGTATAGCTAAGGGCACATACAGCTATAGGCAATTGGTTTATACGTAAATTGATTGATTGATATACTACCCTAGCATGAACATAATATTACTGAAATGCTTGGAAACCACCACGGCATTTGTAGCTATCATTTGATCATATTCCTATTGACATTGAGTTGTTTGTCCACGGTAATACAATGACCGTAATACATATAAGGTGACGACACAGTGGGAAAAGGGATCGAAAATAGTCGTATGGTAACTAAATTTAGTCCCACCCTATGTAAACCAAGTTGGCATGTCAGTTATCAACTAAAAGAGGTTGCCTTCGTATCGAATATGATACCATTTCTGTTTACACTTTATTCAATAACTCGGAAACCACATAATTGACAACAGTGCCAATATCTTTTAAGTCAACATTAACATTTCGCTCGAGGAGGCTCCCTACGTTCCCCTCCTCTGAGAGGAGGGGAGTGTAGGGAGCCTCCTTGAGCGACGGAACTTTCAGTCTACATTAACATAGGAAGACACCCACATAGCAAAGATTCAGTTCGGTTTCAAGGCATTTCAGTGTTTCTGAAATTTTTGTTTGATTATTTCATAATTTAGCATCAGCATATCCTATCGCGAATTTCCCGTATCTGTATTCAAGAAATATATGGTGAGATCAGTTCCTGTATGTTCCTGAATGAGAATCACTGATGTAAGTAATGAAGTCACGGAATTCTTAGCTAATCGTTCTTGTAAAACAACACGGACAAATGCTGCTCACTGCATCTTGTATCCTTGATATGCAAGTATTTCTAAAACGGCAAATTCGGTAAACAATTTTCCGACGTTGAATTGAATTCAAATCTCTAAAAGTAATGATCAGTACACTGTACACTGCTATGGTTGGTTATATAAAATTCTGCTTCAGATACGAGGGTTGGATGAAAAGTTTTGAGCCTAAGTATGAAGTCCTACCGGAATGAGTTTCTATGCTATTTATTTTTCAACATAACTAGTCCCTCTTGAGGCCCACATACTTCTGCCAGCGGTGCTGCAGCGCTTGGATCCCTGTTTTGTAAAAGGCATTTGCTTGCTCAAAAAGTCCTGAACGGCGGATATGACGTCATCATCATCGTCAAAATGCTTTCCAGCTAACTGTTTCTTCATGTTGGGGAAGAGATGAAAGTCTGAGGGTGCTAGGTCAGGAGAGTATGGTGGGTGTGGAACGAGTTTGAAGCCGCAGTCACGCACTGTTGCCATGGCAATGACTGACTTGTGGGGTGGAGCATTGTCCTGATGGAACAAGACACCTTTTCTTAAACTTTCCTCGTCGTTTTTTATAGCCTCCCGTAACTGCCTAAATAGGTTAGAATAGTACTCTCCATTGATAGTTTGTCCCTTTTCTAGGTTGTCATCTGAAGAGTTGAAATAAATCCAAACGATCATGCATCGCTCCGTCATAATTAAGCTCAAAACATGCGAAACATGCGAAGCATAAGTGAATTCCATAACGTGACAGACGTGCATTGGGCTATAGCAGAGCACAATAATAAAAATATTACTTTTAATTTGCTGATTCAAAAGCTAATTATTTGGCATTTGCTATTTTGATAATAATCAAAGTAACCCGACAAAGAAAAAAAAAAACAGTTGACATCAGAAATTCCAGTCACTGTGCCATTTAAAGTGGATCATCCAGAGATTTAATTCCTCCTACCTGATACAATTCAAAATTAATTTGGTTTTAGTGAAAATCAGCGTTATTTGTTCCTAACATTGGCACTGTTTAAATAAATTCTATATATTTAAAAGCATGAAATAAATGTGATTTATATGCGCAAAACCTGAAGTCAAAATGAACATGAACAAAATAACAAGATGCTGCAAAATCAGTAATATAATTAACATTATTATAGCATCAATATAATGTATATGAGGAATAATTTCACATTATGCCATAAAGCTTGTGTGCTTTTCACTTTGCTGATTTGACTGACATTGACTGATAATAATAGTGCCCTCAGTAGAGACAACATAAGGTCTGGGCAGAGAAAACTAATATCGTCAAAACATTATCTCCCTTGGTCAAATCACATTAACCATTTTAAGCTTCTGAATTACAAAAATGTATATTAAAAATGTATTTTACAAAATTACAAAAATGGCTGCTAATGCAATGAAGATAGGTTGGTCATGTCATATAGGCCCTCTAAGTCACATTGTCTTTGTAGAATGTCCGTATTTCGGTCCTTGCTGATGGTGCGGGTGATTGTTCACAGTTTGTGTACTCGCTCACGACAGCTATGACTTAGGTGTATCCAAATTGCACACCCGTTACCAATGTTTGGAAAATGTTTGCAAAACGATCTATGGTCGCACTCCCGTAGTTATTTTACATAAGTTGTGATTGATTTCCAACAATATTATCTTTAAAAAACAAAATGGTACTGCTCGCTATCGTGGGACTTCGAATGTCACTCATCTGCTAGAGCTCTCTGGCTTGGCTAGACTGGGAGCTACCCACATGGAATGCGTGCTGACGTCCGAATACTTCGGCATGAACACTGGGAATTTATGGTGTAAACTGAAAATGTGAAAATTTAATGAAATAAGCTAGCTAGCTCGAGCACTTGCGTTTTGAGTATGCTAGCTACTGCTAAGTTAACAAATAGTGCAGGAGGAGCTGGAATCGAAAGGTCTACGACTAGGAGGAGAGCTCGGAGCAGTTGTCTGGTCTTGGATGGTCTTCAGGTCGTCAGGGGACTTCCTCCAACGGCAATTTCCTCCCCTTTCTCCTTCTCTTCACTTCGACAAGAAAAAACTTGGTCCCGGCGATAGAGTCCCCGGCCTTTAAAGGGAGGGTGCCGTCTGAACTGCACGTGTGAGATTTTACAAACAATGCATTTGATGTATGATATCTGGATGCATCACGTCAACATATCTGCAACATTTAAATTCTATAATATTCATTGCTAACAAATTAACATGTTTCAACTTTCATCAATCGCCAACGTAACCTAGATGCAGTGTTTACATCGGTCGTAGGGGTCCCTGGCAACCTTTGAGCAGAGTTCCGATGCCACCCTCCATGATTTAAATCGAGAGGGTTTGTAAGGAATTCTAAGGAATTCTTGGGGCGAAAAGTACAGTAGGGGCGCAATTAGGAGGGAGGTTCGCCTGTTGTATGGGCATTTTGAAATGTTTAACCAATATCATTACGCGTACTTTGGAAATTTCATCAAATGGTTTGATCAATCACCCGGAGGGAAAATTGCGAGACTGGAGCGAGAAAGTGACGCTTTCTCGCAGTTAGTGAGAATCGCTTGCTATTCTCAATGCTATTAGTGAGAATTTTTAATTCTCACTGGTGAGCAGTGAGAAATGCACTCCTTCGTGAGAATCAAGTATAATAAGAGATTCTCACCAGTGCGACTGGAAATTCTCAACAAGCATTGCAAGAATGGTAATTTTTAGAGTGAGAGTGTATCACACCGATCATTCACTGTTGAGAATCAACCAGACTCGCCGTTCATTGGTAGGAATCAACAAGAATGGCCGTTCACTGGTGAAAATCAGTCTGCTTAATTCTCATCAGTGAACAATAAGTCTGGATGATTCTTACCAGTGAACAGCGAATCGGTTGATTCTCACCAGTGAATGACGGGTGTAATACATTATCACTCAGACTACCGACAGTTCCTTGCGCCTTTTCTGTCTTTCAATGGTGTAGTCCCTCGCACATACGATGGTGGGGGAATCGCAAGCGAAGTGCCGAATGCGCAAGCTGCGAGCGCTGTAAAGCGTTGAGTCAATGTATGCCCAGCTCGCACCTTCGGCGCTTCGTTGCGATTCCCCATCGTCGTATGTGCGAGAGACTACACCAATGAGAGAGAAAGGCACAAGGGACTGTCCTGAGTCTAATCATCCCTGAGAAAATTGCCATTCTCACTGTACTTAGTGAGAATCTATTATCGTACATGTACTTGATCTCACCAAGGAGTGCATTTCTCCACTGCTCACCAATGAGAGTTAAAAAAATTCTCACTGACGGTGCAGTGAGAATAACAATCTCACCAATATCCTCGCCCAGTCTCGCAATGCTTTCCAAAAGCGAATGTACGTAAATGAAATTTGCGAGTTCTCTGAGCAAAATGCGTATAAAGACCACTGTAACCTAATGAAGGAATTTGAGATTTCTGGATAATATATTCTGTTGGGGTAGTATAGTGGGGACTTGAAAGTTTTGCTCTGCCTATAAGGGGGGAACCTGAAAAGATTTTTGTTCCCTTTTACTTTTCTACATTTCCGAGTCCAAGGTTTGATAGGTAATTTTAATGAAAAAATGATAGCATTTTATTATTATACACCTGCGTCTGTAACCTATTGAGTTTCGTCGTACAGTAAGTTTCGGTATCAGAGGACGCAGAGCCTTTGACCTCAAAACACCTTCACGTCGATGGAAAAACATGAGAGAATTTAACATTAAAAAAAAAAAAAAAAAAAAAAAAAAAAAAAAAAAAAAAATACTTCGAAACATTCAGTGCTTGCGCAGTGAATGATGGCCATTTCAAAATATGTGAATTTGAGTGAAATTATGCCGGTGACCTACAAAATTCTACCATCTGGGTTAAAATTTCGTTCTATGCGGTATGCGCTCAGGCGCGCTGAACGCATTCCAGTCTGCTTGCGCTCGCTGGCTCAGTTCGCGATGGACATCCTAAAAAACGCAATGATTTCGACTTTTTGTGGTGAAATTTGGCTAAAAAGGTGTATAATAATAAGGTTATTCCCAAAATACCGGGATTTATGTCCGAGTACATCGTGCAGCGGAGGTACACGTAGCGTCGAGGAAATATCGAAGCGCACGAGCGATGTACTCGGACATAAATCCCGGTATTTTGTGAATAACCTTAGGCCTATAATATCACTTTATTGTTCTGACGTAAGTAATAAATAAACAAAATTTAGAACATCTTTGTCCGATTTCAAGACTTTTATTGAGAAAATTTAAAGATGTATGATTTTTCGTAAAAACCAAACAAGTAGGCCTGGTAAAGGGGCAGACACTGCAACTGCAGATAGTTTTTCACTTTTTCTAAGCAATATATCATATACATGTACAGTTCCTTGCTGTCTCCATAAAGCATGCTGAAACATACACAAATCAGTCTGTTGACAAAACCTCTCTATATAAATTATCGGTGATAATTAAATTAGATTCCAGCCTGAAAGTATTTTGTCAATGGTACAATGCACAGTACACACACACAGGCTCTGTTCGCAAGCTGAATACTGGACAGTTCAACATGCTGTTGGAAGTAGAACAAGACTCAGTTGTATAAATTGAACAAAAAAATTGTCAAAATCATCAAAGTGAGCTACTGCCCTGCTACTGCCTACGGGCAGTGTCACTGTCACTGCATACCGGCAGTGAAAGAGATAGCTCTGACTCTGATGTAGTTGAAGAAGAGTTTGGGTCATATGACGCTCATGACAGTGAAACCTATATACACTGGCACAAAAGATCAGGCAAAAAGCAACACTTCGAAGACCAGGGCATACGAGAAAATCAAATATCAAAGAAAAAAGATTGAGTGGCCATGCTCGATTTTCTAAATTTTCACACTCTTATGGTAAAATAACACAAAAGTAAAACTTTGAACACTGTAGAAGAATGACACAAATTTGCAATGTCCAATGATACCCGAGTATATTCTGACCATCAGCGACGAAAATATAAGTTAGGGTGTAATCAGAGTTCTATGAGTAACATACCCTATGTGTAACTTACGGCTAAAAAGTTCTCTTGGTAACGTGCTCTTTCTATACCCTGGCGCGCACTGCATCATGGAAACGGTAAGTCTCGTCAGACAGGAAATGGATGGACTGTGGTATAATATTAATATTGTATCACAGGTAATCCAGGCTCAAAGTTATTAATTTTAATAAAAATATGGAAATTAACATCATTATCATGCAACAAAAATTAAAACCTAGTATCGTCACCTTCCCTATATACACACTCTTCCCTATATATATATATATATATATATATATATATATATATATATATATATATATATATATATATATATATATATATATATATATATATATATATATAGTAATATATATATAGTATATATATATAGTATATATATATAGTATATATATATATATATATATATATATATATATATATATATATATATATATATATATATATATATACCATACTCTCTGTGCCCAAGTTCAGAGGTTGCCATAAAGCCATTATGGTGATAACCGGGAGGGCACATTGTATACATTTTGTGTTTTTTGTATATATATATATATATATATATATAATATATATTATATATTATATATATATATATATATATATATATATATATATAATATATATATATATATATATATATAAATATATAATATATACCTTCCCGATATATGTATATAGGGAAGAATGTGTTTAATAGGGAAGAGTATTTTACGTGACGGTTGACAAACCCTGGTTTGAAATTTTGCTGTAAGTGGTGGTGATGATGATGATGATGATGATGATGATGATTCCATATTTTTATTAACATTAATAACTAGGAACCTGGATTCCCTGTGATAGTATCACTTAGCATGCTCCTAATCCGACCACGGGCCAAATATTCACAGAACGCTGGGCATCGCGGCCGAGTGGATAGCTTATATAGGCAACGTTTCGAGTACCCATGCTAGGGGACTGGTCAGTTTCTTCGGGCTTGGGAGCCAGTGAATTCATGGGGAGGGTGTCACCTGTTTTTGACTTTGGTGATGGGGGGGGGGGGGGGGTTCACTGTGTTTTTGAAATGCTCAAAAAAAACAAAATCTGCTCCCTGGCAGCTAAAATATGTCCCCTGCCCAAACAAAATTAAAATTCCCCCGCCCTCAAAAATGCTTCCGGAATAGATTTTTCGATGGATAGCTGCGTTGGCTGCATCTGTAGAGTAAAGGAAATTGAAAAAAAAGCCTGTGTAACACATTGCATGCATTGGTAGTTCCAAACACCCGTGGAGCAGACTACCCATGCCAAACGCCTGTGGGTTGATTTTCGCAAATCACGACCTCGACGTCGATGGCGCACTTCAAGCGAGACTACACGAGACCAGCGCATTATCAAGTTCGCGCCATTGTCAGTTTTGAGTTACGCGTATCCGAACATTGCTAGTTTGTAATTTGTGACTTCTGTTTACCCCTCAATAAAATTGTGTTTATACTAGGGATGCTACACGGCTTTCGTCAGAAGATCCGTCTTTGTGGGGACTGAACATCGACGCTCCGGAACTTCGGAAGTTGATCTTTACCTCCAATGTGTCTCGGTAAGTCATATTTCGATTTTGATAGCACCGCGTATACCTTCTAGTGAAAACAGTCATTGGCAGCCCTATCTTTCGCATGTCATACACGTGTGTAGCTAAGTTGTTTATACGTCATGGTAAGAATCAATGATGAACCCAATGTGCTCAGCCTGAAGGCTTGTGTATGATGATTTGACGGAACAACTGTTTCATTGCTGAAGGTTGTTTGTAATTAACACTGTATAGGTATGGCAGACCATTCATATGCAAATGAGCTGAATACACATTTTCTGTGGTTTCTCAACCATTACCACCTAAGTAACCCAAAGAGGAACAAAAATGGAGGTTGTAACCTTCAACACCGTCAAGAACCACTGCCAAAGTTGACATCGTCGAGCATCAGGAAATACATAAATCAGGGGAAAATTAGAAACTGTTCATAAACTTACCAAAATGTTAATTTATTGACCCAACAGACATGAAAACAGTACAGTGTGAAATTATACTTGTGACCAATCACAAGGATGACACAACCAACTGTTCCTCTGTTGGGTCAAAGGTCAAAATGCTGCAATCAGAAATCGCTCCAACACATTTGCGTGTGATAGAGGCAATTCAAACATCTGTTTGTTGAATAAATAATAATTTTGAGCACTGTGGACAATTGTAGCTACTTTATTAGATTACTTAATGGCACATGGAGTATAAATAAAATGGCCCAAATACTAGGTTCCAACCAAACTTCCTAAAATATGTGTTATTTCAACTGATTTTATGGTTTATCAGTACATGTCTATAGAAGAGTCATAAAATCAGTTATTTTTGTGAACGATCCACATGTGAAAGGTCAGAAACATGCAATACAGAAAGGACTTGCCTTGGGAAAATAATGACAATCCTACCAATCCATAATCTAATAACACTAGGTAATAATGACTTCTATGGCACTCCTTTGCATGGCACACACCTGTAAGGATAAAGATATTGATTAGTACACATTGAAAGTTGGTTGGATTGTCAGCTTTTACTATTACACTACAAATGTGCAAGCATATCCATTACCATTATAAGAAAAGTGCCTTCAAATATGATTTGTGATGAACATTGGTGGCATCACCTGAAAAGGAATAGTTATGTTATTATATTACATATTAAAAATGCTACATTTTGTCACTCCTATGTGCACATTAACACATTTTATCAATACTGATATTGATATCTGGAAAAAAATCGAAATTAGAATCCTAGAAAAGAAAAAAAAATAAATTACAATCGTAGAACACAAAATGGATGAGTGCCATGGCATGTTTATGAAGAAAAGCTCATTATTTTGATGGTCCAGTACAAGAGAGGCGTAACTTCTATATATAACTATAGAAGTTACGCCTCTCTTGCACTGGGCCATTGATGTTCTATATATTTTAATAGATCAATGTATCCACTCAATGTATGGCCAATTTACAATCAGACGAAACACGGTGTTATCACATCATAATCAAAAAGGTAGCTTGTAATGTACACACAAAATAGTGCATCATGTGCTCATTACAAGTACAATAAATGTCTAATGGTGGGAATGTACAACTGGAAATATATACTTCCAAGACTGTGAGTGAATGACAGCTTGAGATAGGGGGTCTTCTTTGGCTGGCTGCCACCTGAACTGTAAATATTGTCCAAAATCATACATACAAATCAGGTACAGTAAAGTACATAAAATGGTGTGATAAAGTGGGTCTTTAACTACAAGCATATTTTCAATGTCCCTTCGTTGTAGTCATCCTGCAACTGATATGTATACGGGCGCTCAAATCCATCATATTGAATGTTGTACCAGGAAGGAAATCCTGGTACCACGTTCAGAATCTTGCCGCGATATGTAATACCATGTGCAAATGTGTGGTTCACACTTTTGCCCACAAGAAGTGGTGTGCCAGGTCTGGTGCTTTCATCTTGAAAGTCTCTTTCAGCATCATCTATTAGAGAGGCAACGGCAGTTATCAGTTCCTCTAGTGACTTGGGCCGATATTTGCCAGATGGTAGTCTGTAGGTTACATTGTAAACTTTAGGGTCATGCACCTCTTGCTGCAGAACACTCTGCCGAAACTTCAGCTGAGTGACCAGCGCCTTGCGCTTTTCTCCAACAGTAGGAATTTCTGCCAGTCTGTCAGTCATTTCTTGCCTGGACTGCCATAATCCAAAATCGATCATATCATCACTCAGCTTCAGCTTCGTTTGTAGCTGCTTTCTTTGTTTTTTTGCCTTTTCTTCCTCCTTCCTCCTTAGATTGCGAATTCTGGCTTCTTTTATTTCTTGGCACCTTATTTTGAATTTTCGTCTGAAGTCTTGGCCTTCTTTTCTGGCACTCTGTAGCAAATTGTCTCTTTCCTGTTGAGGTAAAGACTCAAGCCAGTCCCCAGTGTGGTTGACACTGTACATCACAAATGCCTCGTTTGCTAAAGTACTGGCATTGGGTCTGTACCTGAACAAGAAATCAACAACACCAAACACAAATTCAGGCTTCATTTTGGTTGTAGCTGTTGATGAGGCCCTCTGCCACACTAATTCACTGGGCGAGTGTAATGGACCTCCTGGCAAGTGATCTAATACTGCCCACTTTAATAATGTTGATAAGCCAGTGAACACAGACTGCGCCATGGAGCATGCCATATTATCAACATTTTCGTGTGGAACCAAAAGAGCCTCCAGGTACTTGTCTGTCTTCGTTTGATTGGCAGAGAAAGGATGGTCATGACCAGCCAGGAAGGGGTCTGAATTGGCAGCCGCATGCTGAAAAAAAATCATCTAATGCCACATAAACCTCATTCAGCTTCAAAATGTGGTCGGCATCATTGACTAGCCTCCAGAAAGGCCCAGTCACCAGCTTGTCAATGAGTCCCGAAACATTTAAGGCAGCGATGTTAGTCTCCTGTTGGATAGACTCCAAAATTGACCTCTGGAGACCATTGCTAGCACCATGCATGTTAGCAAGGAAATGAACAATATTTTTTTGGTGATAATAACAATGTGTCGCTAAAAAAAGAATGTTGAAGCGATTTCCCCGGAAAGTGGTGATGGTGTTTTTTTCATTGATGGTATGGAGGAATGTTGTAAAGTCGCTGAAAACTCCACACCGCTCATTGCCTCCCCTTGCAAAACACTTGGCAACCATCCGAATTACATTTACTGGACCACCTTCTGTACTTCCATCATCACATACTGACGTTGATGTTGTCCGTTCATATTTTGATATTAATTCGGCCGAGCAATCAGCAAAATTAACCGACAAATGCAGTCCACAAAAGAAATTTGTGATTCTTGAATATGCCGCCTGTTCCTCTACTGTGAGGTCAGCCCAATTGCTGAGGTACTGTGGAATTATTTCCCGTCTGTAGTCAGAGAGCAACGTATTAAATACTATGTTATTTTTGGTGCGATCACTCATGGTATTGGATATCTGGGAAGCTATCTATTGACCGATATCACTTTTTTGATTGATGTCTTCCAGATCAGACAGGATTCCCTTGAATGTTGAAAACAGTAATTTAGCACTTTTATCAACCATGTCGTGAAGGCCCAGTACATATGTCAGCTGTGTATTCGACAGCATGTACGTATTGAATGTTCTGCCAAATTTTCTTGTCTCATCTTGCTACAGAGTGGTATCCTGCCACTCTCGCCCAAACATTCACCTTGTTGCTTATGGCAGACAGCCATTCTTCCATCCAGAATGGTGTCAACAGTTCTTCGTGAAGGCAGTTGGTTTGGTGTCTTCCCACACAACTTCAGAACTGTTTCAATGACAGCTGGAATCTTGGCCGAGGCAACCATGTGTGTACTTAGCTTCATAACACACTGCATCACATCTGTTGTGTATGCTCGGGTAGTGTTGTCGTATAATTGCAACTCACTGGTATCCTCAACCAACAAAGTGAGATGATGATTCTCTGTGCTCAGAATTACTTACCTTTAATCTAAGGTCATTACACTGCTTCTGCAGTTCCTCATTCTGCTTGCAGGTGTTCCTGAAATTGGCCTCGGTGGCAGCCAGCGCTTTTTTCAGGCGTCGCACATCAGCTCCCATACCTTGGATTCGATTTTTCAAAGTGATGTTGGCCAATACACGTGCCTTGTCCCTTTTGGTTTGCATCGTTGTAGATTTTGTTTTTAAAACGGCCACCTTCCTTTGTGCAGAGGACAGTTTCTTTTTGAAGCCATGCTTGGCAAGATGAGCTGCCTTAAGTCGCCTCTGAGCAGCTTGCAACTTCACCTTATATCTTGGCTTGCTTTCTGCGATTGTTCCTTCATTGAGGTGGAGTGTTCTTTCAAGTGCGATAACTAATGGCACAATTGCTTCACAATGGAGCCAGGCACCATCTCTTCCTTTTTGGCCTTGGCTTGGGGATTGCGCATTGTTGGGGAATCTCAAATATTTCATTCAGAAAATGACTCTTCTTCTGCCCACGCAATGCTTTAACTCGGTTTTTCAAACGATACAGTTTGCTTCTCAATGCTGTGGGAGTTATTTCGCTCTGGTTCACACTAGTTGATATGGCAAAATTATTGACAAGTCGACCAACAAGAGAAGCAGGTTCGTCACTATTTCAACAACAGATTTTCTTGAGCAATTCTAGTGCTTGTTCATTTGTAATAGTAATAGTAGTCATTATGAGTACTTACCAAGACACACTTGGTAGAAACTACACTCCGAAGTCTTCTTGACACTGCAAATAAAGGAAGGAAATATTGTAAAACATGACACAGTGAATAAATACGCAATATTGAACATGTGTGTCAGTGTAAAGGTAGTCATGTGAAGCAGTGAAAAGGAAGTAAAATAACAAGCACCCGGATGTTACAATAATTTCAGCTACACACACTGAATATAACCAGTCACTAGTGGTCACAGCACTACCAATAACAGTGGTATGTGCACGCTCCTACACAATGAAACGGCTATATAAATGAAATAAATTCAGTACCTGCATCACTTCCCACATGTAAATGGCTTGCAACCTTAATGAATACAACAAGCTTGTACCTCTATCATCACCAAGGATTTAATGTTGGCCACAGCACCTTTCAAACCACCTTCCCAAAATGACACAGATTGAACAGG
Organism: Ptychodera flava; assembly: GCF_041260155.1. Lineage (NCBI taxonomy): Eukaryota > Metazoa > Hemichordata > Enteropneusta > Ptychoderidae > Ptychodera > Ptychodera flava. The sequence continues at coordinate 19,072,480 of NC_091937.1, read as the reverse complement.
TACAGCTGAACACATTACTTTTATATTAACACATAATTACACATGTATTTTAGATTTGACACAAAATTTAACTTAAACATGCCACAACACACACCTACAGTAAAGATACGGATTACTCAATTCAGTTGAACTATGTACCCAAATGATAATTAACTTACAACAGATAAATGACTACTGCAGCACAGTTCTAACTGACTACTGTTGTGCACCAAATTTCAATTTCCCCCTGAAAATAAAAAAAAAGGAAACATTAACCAAACACAAAAGCAATTATTATTAGCTATATATACTGCTGTTGGAATCTGAGTCAAACTAACCAGCATGAAAGCAGAATCAATCAGATGCCTCAGAGTCGCTGAAATCTGACATAGTAACAGAGCCTGTGCTGTCAATGGAAAACACCCTGTCCATTTTCCAGTACACACACACGTCAACAATGTGCATATCTCTGTCTGTTTTTATGTACCAACTCAAAAAGAAAGACCCCAATTTTCCTGCATGTGAAACAGCGTTTGGTGAGATCAATGTCTGCCAACATATTTTGTATGACAGCAATGACAATGTGGCACATGCTGCTAAATAATAATTGCCTGATGTACCCTATAAGTCGATGGTGGACTCACACATGTGGTGGCATTGGCTGCATGACAGTGTCATCCTCAAGCATTAGCAGTATCATATCCCATCATATGTTAACTTTGGGACCATTCAAGTCCTGCCTTCTTATAGCATGAAAGTAAGTAGGCATTTAACTGAAACACAAGATTTTCAGGCATGATGAATTATTCAAGCATGCATCCCAAATTAATGTGAGTTTAATTTGGGGTAATCAACTGACCAGTAACATTTGTCGTGCCGGGCCACACTTCCAAACAGCTTTTTGAATACTGAATGTGTGACAAAGGGGTATTATGGTTAGGGTGACCGGACAATTTTTAAAACTGAAATTTTTGGCCAAAATCTTGATGACACCTAGTACCTGTTGAAAGTGTTGGTACAGAGTCAAAATCTGAAAAAAATAATTTAGCTAATTAGCATGATCACAATTTGGCAGCCTCTGGAAAATCAAAGTTTCCAAATTCTTTCCCTGAGAATATTGTAATGAGGAATAATGAGACACAGTGTGACCAAAAATTGCATCAAATATTGTTAAAATGGCTCAAAGATGACGAACTGTACAATAATGAGTCCGGTGAAAGGTGCACTGATAGTTTCCAATTTATTTTTGTGAGAATATTGTATGGGTTGATCAGTCCAGTGAATGAACATGGAAGATTGACCTCACGCTGACCTTTGTGTTTACAGTATCATGGATACAAGCCATTGTTTATGGTCAGAGACAGGTGCGCACGGGTGAAAAAGCATGTTGTTCAAGTACGGCACTACGAACTTTACTTCCTGCTTTGGTAAAACCGTGGGCGCTAATTTGCGCTGTATAGCTGAGCCTTTTTAGAGCACAAAACAAGTAGAAAAATATCTAAGGTACAATTTGCCCGCATGGCCATTCCTTCCCTTCAGTCATTTAAATCAGGTTTTCTGATTTTTTTCATTTTTGACAACCACCATTGACGACGTTTGCGATTACTTCGGGAAGTATACTAGCATGTTGGTGTCTGCAGTACTGATGGCAGCCATGTTGGTTTTCAGAGCGACTTCGCATGTGGAGACGAGAAATGAGCAAAAACATCTTTTTTTCACATTAGGGCTAAAAAATCCTCCATAACAGTTACTATAATTGAATATGACATGCGTTTCGTAAACCTTACTTGATATACTTACGTTTATGCCAAATTCTAGCAGTGAACATTCAAGTATACGAGCACGCGCTTCCGTAATACAACTCCTTACTTTCTGGAGATTTAATTGCCAAAGTACAAAGGTCAGGTCTGCAGCGCCCTCTACAGACGTCCCACGTCGCTACGTCAACTTTCCACTCCAATCATGTAGGAGTGACTAGTAGTAAATGCCCACTCAGCGTGTGTGTGTGTGTGTGTATAATATTACTATAATTGTTTACAGATGGAATTCATTTGTCAAAAATAAGCAATTGCAATATTAATAATGCTGTCTGATTGTTATTTGTCATGTTTACACTCGTCCGAAGTTGTCGCAATACCCGCACATTGACAAAACTATATATCTTGGAAAAAAATCTTCACAGTGCCACATGATGATCCTCAGATCATCATACAAATTGCAATAACTCCAAGGATTTCTTGTCTGAATTTTCAACCTCTATTGCAATTCATTCATGTGAGGTTCTTTTATTTTTAGCTCTCATTTGGTATACAAAAGAGAGCTTATCGTATAAGGTGAATCATTTCATTTGCATCTCATTTACATGTCGTCTGTATGTACGTAAGTATGGATGTGTATGGATGGATGGGTAGATGCATGTCCGTTAAAATCAAAAACTAATATAAACCGCAGCAGCTACCATCTTAGTATATGGTGTACAGGTGCACCCCAGGGATGGAGATATGAATTTGTTCAAAGGAACATGTCGGCGTCAAAAATATGCAAAAGAGGTAAAAAAAGGAAAAATCCTGCAAAGTGCTAAATCTCAATAACCATTGGTCAGATTTGGTTGAAACTTGGTATGTAGGTTCCTTTAGATATTCTAAATTAGGTGTGTACAACTTTGATGAAATTTGCATGTTTGTATTTTTTGGGAATTTTTTCAATTTTTAGTCCCAATGGACGCAGTCCGGCGGGGACTTATAGATTGGGTCCCATCCGTCCATCTGTCAGCAGTTGTTTTTCTCTGTCACCCCGAGCAGATTTCCTTCAAATTTTTGCAAGGATAAATAAAGTACTGATCAGAGCCATACATATGCACGTCAATTTATTTTCAATGTGATCCAATATGGCCGCCAGGCAGCCATTTGGTTGCAAATTTTTCATGTTTTTGAACCATTACTCAACTGTCCCTAAACCGATTTCGTGCAATGTTGGTACACAGATTAAGTACTATGGCATATATATGTATGTCAATTTATTTTGCGATATGATGCAGTATGACTGCCGGACGGCCTTTTGTTGCGAATTTTTTCAGATTTTTAGCCATTACACAACTATCCCTTGACCGATTTCATTCAATGTTAGTACACAGATAAAGTACTAGGGCATGTATATGCATGTCAATTTATTTCACGATATGATGCAATATGGCCACCGGGCAGCCATTTGTTATGATTTTTAGCTCCGCTGTCAGTGACGCGGAGCTTATCAAATAGGCTGATTTTCCATAATGGTCTGTCGTCCGTTAACAATTGCCTTCTCGCCTCTAAAACCGCAAGTCCGATGGCTATATGCAGTTTACTTTTGGTGACTTCAGTTTGATTTGTTCAAATTGTGGTGAAATTTTGCATATTTGTATTTTCAAGGCAATTTTTGTCGTTTTTGGTCAAAAAATCTTTAAAAATCTTCTTCAAAACTACAGGTCAGATAGCTTTGATATGTGGTACATTATTGGTCCCTAGGGATGATCTATTTCAGATTTGCTCAAATTGTTCAGAAATATGCAAATTTGTATTTTTAAGGCAATTTTTGTCATTTTTGGTTAACAAATTTATTTCATCAAAACCACTAGTCTGACAGCTTTGATATTTGGTGTACAGGTTTATAGGGATGAGCAAAATGTGATGTATTCAAATTATGATGAAATCTACCATTTTGTATTTTTTAGCCAATTTTTACCGTTTTGGATCAAAAAATGTTTTTCTCAAAAAGTACTGGTCTGATAGCTTTAAAATTTGGTATACAGATGAACTAAGTGGTACATATCGAAATTATGATGAAATCTACCATTTTGTATTTTTGAGGCAATTTTGCCATTTTTGGTCAAAAAATGTCTTTCTCCAAAACAACTCGTCTGACAGCTGTGAAATTCGGTGTGCAGGTTTCTACAGATGAACTAAATGTGAATGTTGAAATTATGATGAAATCTGCAATTTTGTATTTTAGGGGCAATTTTTGGCCATCTTTGGTCAAAAATTTGTCTTTTATAAACTGCTTGTCCGATTGCTTTGATATTAGGGATACAGGTTCCAAGGGGTTATTTCAACATGATATATTGAAATTATGATGAAGTCTGCAATTTTGGGGGATTTTTGCGCAATTTTTGCCATTTTCGGTCAAAAAAATTGATTTTCAATAGTTACTCATCTGATAGTTTTGGCTGACACGTTCTTAGGGATGATATTAATGTGATATGTTCAAATTATGATGAAATCTTCAGTTGTGTATGTTAAATTTGCAGGTATTTTTGCCACTTTTTCTGGCTACTGAAGATTTCCAACTTCTTCATCAACATGTTTCAAAAATAGTTATTATCTAATAACACAGTGGAGCTATATCTGCCGGTAGGTCGCTTGTTTCACGTTTTTGAACCATAACTCAACTATCCCTGAACCGATTTCGTTCAATGTAGGTACACAGATGAAGTACTGTTGCATATATATGCACGTCAATTTATTGTGTGATACAATCCAATATGACCATCGGGCGGCCATTTTGTTGTGATTTTTTCATGTTTTTGAACCATAACTCAACTATCCCTGAACAGATTTTGTTCAAACTTGGACACAGACATTGTGTTGTAGTGCACATGTGCATGTCAATGGTATGAGTGGGGACTGTGATATCAGCAATGACTTGTTTAGTCTTCTCTTAAAGGGTTTGTCTGAGTGCTCTGAAAGTTGGTATCCATGTTCTTAGGATGACCTCAGTCAAGTTTGTAAAATTTGTAGTGAATGTTTTGTATTGTAATTTTTGGGCGATTTTCCCAATTTTTCTGTCAAAAATTTTGTTTTGCTCTAAAAACTACTCATCTGATGCCTTTGATATTTGGTATACAGGTTCATAAGGTTGATCAAAGTGCAGGGATTACCCTGGCTCAAGAACGGCATGAGATAAAATCGCACATGAAAAAAAAAACGGTGGGGAGAATTTCAAAGTCTGTGGGAACGGAACCGGACCTAACTTTGCCTGATTTTCTGCATATTGGTTAATTTTCATAACAATACATTCAGTGAGACAGTTTTCGGACGACCTCAGTTTTCAGACATTTAATGACATGCTGTTCGTTATACTCACTTCGCTCCGTTTTGATAGCGTTTTACAAGTCATGCTACAGCATATTAATTAAGTCAGGCCCCGTCCCGTTTTGGATTTTTTTTGGTAGAAGCTATTTCGGGCGCTACAAACTTGGTGAAGTTAGCCTCACCGTACGATACGAGGTGTCGAACGCAACACATAGGGACAGCCCGTGTCCGATATCTAAGTGCTAATACACATTGAAATATAGTTGCGTCGTCCGTGGATTAAAAACGTAACTAATTATCACGAAATATTTCCATATAGTTTTCTAAACACATTGAAATTGAAAATCGGGGTTCGAAGTTTCAAAATATCAATATTTAGCCCCTTATCACATTCAAAATACGACGTCCAATTACTGCGATGGCAGTCCGATTACACGCACTCAACATGGGAGAAAAAATCTGGCATCTTTGAGTTTGACCCCCTAAATGCCACTTCTGTCGGTGTTAACAGTTAAGTTTGAGGATAAACACAATAACTCGTCATGTATGAAACGGCTTTCGGCGAAATTCACTACCCTGTCCGAAAACTGTCACACTGAGTGTAGTTGTAATCGGAGGCGATCGAATCCTTGCTGCGGATCCGTAGCCCTACCACTCCCTTTGCTGGTTGTGCACTCCCCCAACAACCAGCAAAGGGAGTGGTAGGGCTACGGATCCGCAGCAAATCGAATCCATACTTTCTAGTGCGGGAGTAACGGAAGTACAGTAGTCAAGAATGGTGCATTTTCGTTTTTTCTTCGCACTGCCACTCGTACTGGACACGAATATTCCTTCGAAAGCGCCATTTTGAGCGACGACAATACACTGTACAATGTACATCAGCAATGAACACTCGCTGTATCGACTCCAATGATTTGTCAATGAACGCAAAACTTCCTGTTGACAACCAATCACAAACGCTGTTGAAACGGGTAACTCTGCAACAGCTTTTTTCTTGCGTAATTATAGCGCTCTCTACGGCGACACAATGAGTGGTTCTATACTGAAAACCTGCCAAATTATATTACCGATGAATTTAGATCGCGTAAAGGTATCACGTACGCGCCATTTGAATTATCGGCGCGACTTTTTTGCCCAATTGATTATTCTGAATGCAATTTTTCTGATTTTTGAGCGTAAATATCGCGTTATCGCGCCCCAAAGTGATCCCTGAAAGTGTGATATATTCAAATTCTTATGAATTTGCAATTTTGTATTTTTGGGCAATTTTTGTCATTTTTGGTCAAAAAATGTATTTCTGAAAAACTACTCATTTGATAGCTTTGATATTTGATATATATTAATACAGGTTTCAGGGGTTTATCTTAATGTGATATATTGAAATCAGGATGAAATCTGCAATGTTGTATTTTGGGGCAATTGTTTGCAATTTTTGCAATTGTTTTGGTCAAAAAATGTTTCACAAATTGCTTTGATATTGAGTAGAAATATTCCTATGGATGTTGTTGATTTAATATGTTGGAATTATGACTTCTTCAATTACATATTTTTGCAGCTATTTGTGCCATTTTGGTCTGGCTGAACTGAAATGGGCTTATCAAAGATTTCCTCCTTCATCAACATGTGTCACAAAAAGTTATTCTCTACATAACACAAAGGAGCTCTATCAGCTGCCAGGTCGCTTGTTTTAAATTTTCAGAGAAATATCTTCAATTTCCTATTTTTGTGAAGCTTCCTAATTTTTGACAGAAAAACTTACAGAAATAGTCCACTGTATTGATTCCATAACTTTTTCAGGTTGTGTTGATATGAACAAAAATAATAAATATTATATTTTAAAAGATTTTTTGATTTTTGGCAATTTTATACCTACAGGAACTAAGAATACATAATGTGGTGATTTAATAAGTATTTCATAAGGTAAACTGTATTTGGTGTTAAAATGCGGTAAAAGAATCATTAGAAAGCACAGCTGAAGGTGATTTTAGCAGGTTTGGTTCCCAACAAATATATTCCAAAGTATCTCTTTATTTAAACATTGTTTATACCAAGGGGTGGACCATTTCATATCCTGATGGGGACCGGGAAGATTTTCAGAAAAAAAAATCCCAGCAAATGTCAGTGAAAAATGAATCTGCCAGAAAAGGCTTGACCAAGAGAAAAGGTGGAAAAGTTGAAAAAATACTGTACAGTGGATCAGGTAAAAAATAATGGTACCTCATCAATCTTCCTGAACCTCCTCCCAAGGATAACAAATGGTTCATTCCCATGTCTTTATGCACACATTTCACAGTGCACTGTATCTCAGTTGAAGATTCCAAGTCAGGTCAGTTTTTGAAAGGAATAGTCAAGTTTACCACAGTTGAAATTCTAAATTTGATCTCAATGCTGTCACCCTTGTGACATATTGGTTGTGTAAGTTGTTGCAAAAGTGGATGCACCAGTTGCACTGGAAAAAAACAATGTTCACGGTGGAGCTGCATGTTGCCAACACAGTTTTTTTCAAAGCAATATCTCATCAAAGATGACAAGGAAACCCCCTCCTCAATCTATATATTTTCAAAAAGCAGAGACTCTAAAGTTTAGTATTGTAGCAGTAGTTTACTCAAGGATAAAGTGGGTGTATATTTGGGGTAAAAAACCTCAATTTTGGTATTAATGATAAAAATTAATTTAAGTAAAAAACTTGACGCTATTTTCTGAAATGTAATATTTCACTTGAAAGAAGAGTATATGTAGAAAAAAACGACTTTTATTTTGCATTATCTATCCTCATTCTAAAATGGCAAGGGTTGAAAGACTGACACTCAAAAAAGTGATTAAAAACATGATTAGCAAAATTAAAATGCCTCTTATTCAAAATGTAAGAACTTTATTGCCAAACAAAATAGTCGTTTTGTTATATAGCATTTAAAGAACATAATGTGAAAATTTCAGAAAATTTGACCCAGCCAGAGTGGAGTTAAATTCTTTGGATATTTTGAAATTGGGAGGAAAAAGAAGCCAGGAAATTGGGTGATTTGCATACATTAGCATAAATTAACACTTCTTCATCATGCAACTTACAACTGATGGACAAGCTAAAAGATGAACCCAGCCAATATTAATCATGGGTTGAGAATTTAATTAAAGTTGAGTGAATATGCCCAATATGATATTCTTGAAAACCTGGTCCAATTGCAAAAGATTGAGAATTGCTGCACATTTTACCTGTGTATTTGTGGTAGATACATGTACATGCTCAACTGCAAATTAGTATTTGTTCAAATGAAGTCAACGTTACTAAAAATGCTAATGAGCAACAAAAGTGAAAACTTGGTGAAAATCTCAATAAACATTGGTCAGATTGTCTTGGCAAGGCAGCTAACATACCATATTGTACAAAAAGTGTTGCATGGAAGTCGCTATGAGTGAATCTAAAAGAAGTTATGGTATACAGATCTTGTAAACAACCAGTCTTTCATTTTCAAGATGCAGGATAAAATAAGTACATTCATAATAAGTGTCATCTGTATAGTCTGTAAACTTTGCTGCTTAATCCAACAAGGTCAGGTTATTAGTCACCAACTCTTACAACTGTGGATGTAAATATGACAATTTTGTCTGAAAACAACGTTTCCAACTTTGGTTTGAAAGGATTTTGTTTCTTTCCATAGTCGTATTGTATATTTATAGAATTATTTGTCTGTGTAAGTCAAGTAATGGCTTCTATACAAATCCCAGGTTTGATGCTTTGAAATCTAGTTTGAATAGCTTTGAAACAGATGTACATATCTGATGCTTCAGGCTTCTGATATGTCTGTGTTTGGAAATTTCCTCATTTGTCTATGACACTGCACTGCTTGTTTAACTTGGTGGCAGTTTAGGATATACCATTATCAAGTAGGTTAGCAGCATCATTAACACTGGTAGCTCTGAAGAATGACCATTATTACATTTTACCGAAGTCTTCAATTGTGCAACCATATACCATAGAGAGACCAAATATTGCATACATCAATTCTAAGCATTACAATATTATTAGGGACACCTTTGTATGGCTGATTTCATCACTGGTTATGATGTACTAGGTTGCATGGTATTGTGTAAGTGTATGTAATCAATAGTTGCAAGTTGTCAGCTATTTTATACTTCAATAGACGGTGCATCAAAATTTGTTCAAATGCGCTTGATTATGAATATCACAAAATAAGGTACATAGAAGCTATGAAATATCATGTATACACTCATTCTGGCTTGCCACATGTAACCAACTGTGAGCAAAGTGTCATTGACACTATTTTTAATGATTTACATTTTCCTTAGCTCAGGTGTTAACACACGTGAGCTTATGTTGCAGCGATGTCTGTCTGTCTCTCTGTGTGTCTATCTGTCTGTGTGTGTGCCCGATATCTCAAAAACAGCTCATCAGATCAGAATCAAAACTGGTACAATAGATTTGGTTTATTAGTCCCCACGGACACCGTCTGGGGGGACTTATAGGTTTGGTCATGTCCGTGCGTGCGTGCGTACGTGCGTCTGTTCACGCAAATATCTCAGAGATGTCTGAAGTAATTTCATTCAAACTTGGTACAAGGATTGTTTCATATGTCATACATATACACGTTGATTTGCTTTGTGATACAATCCAATATGGCCTCCGTGTGGCTGTTTTGTTACGATTTTTCATGTACAGAGCCATAACTCAGGCACATCTCAACCAATTTTATTCAAAGTTGGTACATACGCACGTCAATTTACTTCACAATATGATTCAATATGGCCGCATGGCAGCTATTTGGTTACAATTTTTTCATGTCCTTAGCCATAGTTCAGGCACGTTTCAACCTATTTTATCAAAAGTTGGTGCAAGGACATCGACCTCCTATCATAGATATGTACGTCAATTTGTTTCACAATATGATCCAATATGGCTGCATGGCAGCCATTTTGTTACAATTTTTTCATATCCTTAGCCATAATTCAGGCATGTTTCAACCTGTTTTATTCAAAAATGGTACAAGGACATTGACCTCCTATCATAGATATGCACGTCAATTTGTGTCACAATATGAACCAATATGGCCGCATCGCAGCCATTTTGTTAAAATGTTTTCATGTCCCTAGCCATAATTCAGGCATGTTTCAACCGATTTTATTCAAAGTTGGTACAAGGACATTGACCTGTATCATACATATGCACGTCAATTTGTTTCACGATATGATCCAATATGGCCGCATGGCGGCCATTTTGTTACAATTTTTTCATGTCCTTAGCCATAATTCAGGCACGTCTCAACCGATTTTATTCAAAGTTGGTACAAGGACATTGACCTATGTCATGCATATCCACATTGATTTGTTTTGTGATACAATCCAATATGGCCGCATGGCGGCCATTTTGTTACGATTTTTCATGTACGGAGCCATAACTCAGGCACATCTCAACCGATTTTATTCAAAGTTGGTACAAGGACATTGACCTATATCATACATATGCACATCAATTTGTTTCACAATATGATCCAATATGGCCACCATTTTGTTACAATTTTTTCATGTATGGAGCCATAACTTGTGAAGGCATGTCTCTACCGATTTTATTCAAAGTTGGTAGAAGGACATTGACCTATGTCATGCATATGCACATTGATTTGTTTTGTGATACGACCCTATATGGCTGACGTGCGGCAATTTTGTTATGATTTTTTCATGTCCTTAGCCATAACTCAGGCACGTTTTAACCCTTTACACCCTGACCCCCTGGTGACCTATGACATCATACATTTTTTTTTCCGAGCCGGGTTCAAAGGGTTAACCTATCTTATTAAAAGTTGGTGCAAGGACATTGACCTCCTATCATACATATGCACGTCAATTTGTTTCACAATATGATCCAATATGGCCGCATGGCGGCCATTTTGTTACAATTTTTTCATGTCCTTAGCCATAATTCAGGCATGTTTCAACCTGTTTTATTCAAAAATGGTACAAGGACATTGACCTCCTATCATAGATATGCACGTCAATTTGTGTCACAATATGAACCAATATGGCCGCATCGCAGCCATTTTGTTAAAATGTTTTCATGTCCCTAGCCATAATTCAGGCATGTTTCAACCGATTTTATTCAAAGTTGGTACAAGGACATTGACCTGTATCATACATATGCACGTCAATTTGTTTCACGATATGATCAAATATGGCCGCATGGCGGCCATTTTGTTACAATTTTTTCATGTCCTTAGCCATAACTCAGGCACGTCTCAACCGATTTTATTCAAAGTTGGTACAAGGATATTGACCTAGATTTGTTTTGTGATACAATCCAATATGGTCGCATGGCGGCCATTTTGTTATGATATTTCATGTACGGAGCCATAACTCAGGCACATCTCAACCGATTTTATTCAAAGTTGGTACAAGGACATTGACCTATATCATACATATGCACATCAATTTGTTTCAGGATATGATCCAATATGGCCACCATTTTGTTACAATTTTTTCATGTATGGAGCCATAACTTGTGAAGGCATGTCTCTACCGATTTTATTCAAAGTTGGTAGAAGGACATTGACCTATGTCATGCATATGCACATTGATTTGTTTTGTGATACGACCCTATATGGCTGACGTGTGGCAATTTTGTTATGATTTTTTCATGTCCTTAGCCATAACTCAGGCACGTTTTAACCCTTTACACCCTGACCCCCTGGTGACCTATGACATCATACATTTTTTTTCCGAGCCGGGTTCAAAGGGTTAACCTATCTTATTAAAAGTTGGTGCAAGGACATTGACCTCCTATCATACATATGCACGTCAATTTGTTTCACAATATGATCCAATATGGCCGCATGGCGGCATTTTGTTACAATTTTTTCATGTCCTTAGCCATGATTCAGGCACGTTTCAACCGATTTTATTCAAAGTTGGTACAAGGACATTGACTTATGTCATGCATATTCTGCTGATTTATTTCGTGATAAGATCCAATATGGCCGCCTGGCGGCCATTTTGTTATGTTTTTTTTTATGTACGGAGCCATAATTCAGGCACATCTCAACCGATTTTATCCAAAGTTGGTACAAGGACATTGATGTCTATCATACATATGCATGTCAATTTGTTTTACGATATGATCTAATATGGCTGCCTTGTGGCCATTTGTTATGATTTTTGTCATGTTCTGAGCCATAATTTGGATATGTATCAACTGATTTTTTCAAAGTTGGTACAAGGACATTGACCTATCATGTCATAAATATGCATGTCTATTGGTTTCACAGTCCAATGCAATATAATGGCTGCCTGGTGGCCATTTTGTTACGATTTTTTCATGTACAGAGCTATAACTCAGACATATTTCCACCAGTATCATTCAAAGTTGGCACAAGGACATTGACCTATGTCATACATATGCACATCAATTTGTTTAACAGCATGTAGCAGTATCATGTTAATTATTGAATTTTCGTAATTAGTCTGATATGTCAAGAAATACTGCATCAAATTTCATGAAACTTGGTACAGATGTTAAGCTCACATTGCTTTAACAGTGAAAAAGACATTTATCAGTGTCAAGTTAATTAATTTGTAGTTGCGTATTAATGAACTTTCCTAATTAGAGTGATATATCCACAAATACTGCGTTAAATTTGATGAAACTTGGTACAGATTTTGATCTCATAGTGTTGTAAATACAAATCAATGACACTTAGTGGTATCATTTATATATATAAATTAATTGCTAGTTTGCATAAAATGTACATAATGGAATTGTGTTTTTAGGGTGAATGTCCAAAGTATGCATCAAAATTTATGAAATATGGTACCAGTGATAATCTGTCAGTGTTAGGATAGGATGCAAAAATGTTTGGCAGCATCCTGTCGATTAAGTACTAATTAATTCATTTTAATGACCTTTTGTAATTAGTATGGCGGCTTACATTGGTTTTATGTTTTCACCACCATGGAACTCATTTTTGGCTATTAAGCCCCATCTGTATCGCAGTATTTTTAATCACAGACCTAATTAATGAAGAGGACTCTTTCCTCTCAGAGGACTTGTAATTAAAGTACCCATGAACAAGTGGACCAAAGGCAATTATGCTTGCTATATAAAGTGGTGATACAATGACAGCAGTCAAAGAAATTAGAATTTTTATTTCAGCTAATTACATATTTGTATACTTAATGACCTTTAGAATTAATCTGTGGTGAATATTGTTCATTATGTTAATCAAAACACTTTCAATGAAGTGCAAACATGTGCAGTGGTAAAGGTTTAAATTTACACATAACTGCAATATATAATGAATTGTGAGCATTTTCAGTTCATATCTGGTTTTAATTCTAAAGGGCTAAACGTTTTCTCTTCCTACAAACCACCAGTTTGATTGGTCTGTGTAGAAGCTGGTTGATGGTTTGTGAACAGCCATAGTAAAACAGTAAATATCAAATTGCCAATTCTCAAATAATGTTAATTCTATTGTTTCTTCCAGGGCCCAGACACTACCTTGCACAAACATCAGCAAGGTCATTGGAGGTTTAGTGCTGCATTTGGACCTAAGGTTTGTATGGATTGTAAGTGGTCGTGACTGTTTGCCAAGGGACCCATGTGGTGAGGGGGGTCCAAAATGATGTTTGTGAAATTTTCTTGAAGTATGACAGTATTTTGAACTTACAGTGTATTCACTATTTTTGAAATCATCTGCTTTTTCAACATGCTACAAGATACTTATATTCAAATTTTCTTCCCAGGAAAACATTCTGCCGTAATTGTAAAAATTTTTCATTCAAATGAAACAAATAAATCTCAAGAAATTCAAATACCAATGCAAACATTTCTGTAAACTTATATCATTTATACATTGTTTGTTACAACTGGAAACCGGATTTGTTTGCAAATGCCACACACCATACCCTATTTTATGCAACAATTCTTACAAACACTCACAAATTTAAATTTTTACAACAAAACTACGCATTGAACAAACTAATATTGACAAATTGATTTGCCCTGTATTTAAATTTTCTTTACCCATGTTCTCCCATATTAAAGCATTTTTTTGAATTATTCATTATTTGGTACTTTGGAAACATGACTGTTTAGAATGCCACAACAAGCCCTTTGTTTCTTGCAAGAAGTCAAAAAATTTGGCAACAGTCTTAAATGGAAATTTCCCTTGATCACTTTGGCACTCATTTTACCAAAATTGTCCCAAATATGATCGACTTACCAAATTGTCCCAAATATTATTTGCTTATCCGTTACTTTGGAAGTGCCACAGCTGACCTTATTTTATGTAACTAGTCTCATGAATTTTACCATAAACGTTTACTACACATACGAATATAACAAATTATTTTATTAATGTTCTCACTATCTTATTGAAATGACCCACAGTCTGCAACTATCACTATTTGTAACTGATAATACAGGTTTGGTATAAATAGATTTCTTTGAATTTGTACCACATGAATGAAAACGAAAAGTGAAACAATTGAAAGATAAAACTAATCATTCATGTTTGGTCTAAATGGAGAAATAAAAAATTGTTGTTTAAATGCGGCATTGTGCTCTTCAACATTCACTTTCACTTCTTTACTACCAAATATTACCATCTAAAAAATAATCCATCTTGAAATTGTACACTTGAAATTGTACAATGAACAAATTTGGCAGATTCTCGCAATTTTCCCATACATTTGAGCACAATTCTGACTTTATGCCATCAACAATTGATGGTCAATGTTTTGCAAATTGTTATGAAAATTGAGATTTCAATTATTCTTACAACTTTGGCAACAAACGAAAATGAGAACTACTCTTAATTCTGGCATGTACAACTATTTGCACTCAATGAAAACATGACTAAATTAAGAAGTGCCTCAAAATGCCTTTGAAGGGCTTTATTCACACAAATTTGGTATTTTATACTTTATCTACATGATGGCAAATCTCCCTGTGCATGTGACTTAAACTAATCCTCAAAATGTTGATAATAGGTGGATGCATGGCAATCGCTATGTGTCTGGTATTACTGTACAGGATACTGGAGATGTTTTAATTTCCCAGGATGAATTTGTCAATCATTTGACAGGAGTAATATTGAGACTGTGACTGTATTATTGAAAGCTTGCTAGCCTACATTGTCTCAACAATGTAATGTGATCAATAATGATGTTTACAGTCTCTTTTGATCATGTCGCTTTTGTTGTTTTTCGTCTCCATTTAAATTTTCAAAATTCACTCTTGTAAAGATGGTTGGCAATTGCACCTTGGGATATTGCCTCATTTCCCACTTCCTGGGCATGTGATACCATTCGCATAATTATTAGCATATATCCAGTTATTGTCAACATTATATAATTGAATTGGCATATATTTTCTACCATATTTTTGCATGTTTCCCCTGTTTATTTGTTTAATACAGTTTTCACATGCACTTTGATCAATTTATCATTTGGCTTTAATTAAAATTATCGATGTCTGAATTTTAAAATTTACATTGACGGTCAATTGACGATTATACTCTAAAATAATATATAATGTTTTTGGTTGCCCATTATTTCCAAAATTCACTCATGAACTTCATCACTTGCAGTTGTCTTGTTTGAAGAGCACAATCAATTGCGCAAAGTTTATCCGTGCCACACCATTGTATTGTTCACATTTTGTTCGTTTTAGCTGCCAAATTATTTTTGGCTTTTAATGTTCTAGATCTGACTTTTGACCCAGTTTGAAATTTACTGCAATATTCTAAAGTATTGTTCTGAAATTCATTCAAAAATTTACCAAAAAAATGATGCATTAAAATAATGCATTATCACCAGGTAACATCTTTCATTGTCCAACGTTCAAATGAATTTTCAAAATTCAGTCTCGCCAAATTTAAGTTTCAAAATACAATCCTGGTTGTGGTTCTACTCAAAAGATACCATATGATTTTGCATATTTCTTTGTCTTTTTGCATATATCCAGTTCCTACCCAATGACAGTATGTGAACTATTCAAATTCAACCCATAATCCCTCAAAGGTCCCCAAGGTAATGTGGCACTTTCAACAGGTCATGAAATTAAGCATTACAAATTTATTTGTAACTATGACTCCAATTGATAAAAGACATCATCTGGCATATATGAAGTCCCTGCCTACTGAAATTTGAACTCTTCAAATTAAATTAACTGTCTTTTACGATCCCCAAGGGATGTGGCATTTTAAACATTCAGTTTGTCAAACTAAACATAACATTACAAATTCTCTTGTAATCTTTTCGGACATTATTTTAAGAAATGACATCCTTAGCCCATTTCAATTCCACATGTGTAATACAAGAACTATTCAAAATAATTAATCACACTTCAACATCAAAATCCCCCAGCTAATGTGGCATTTTCAATCATAAAGTCATCAAACTGAACTAAATTGAATTAACTTTCAATAATAACTCAATTTATAATTGATGTTGTTACGTGAAGAGAAAACGAACAAAAGGGTGAACTCAGCAGTTTACGTTTAAACAAAATTTATTACAAAAATAAAACTAATTGCTAAGTCAGGGATAGAGTACAAGCTTTAAAAGTGTACAGACTACTTATCTCAGCTGGGACGGCAAAGCTCCAGTCTCAGAGTTGTAACAGTCTGTCGGATGAATGTACAGTCCTATGGCTTGCAGGCTTGAAGTTGCACAAAGTCCACAGTATAAATCCAGCGTTGGCAGTGAAGGTCTTGAAAAGTCTTGAGAGTGACTACTGCTGGAGTTTAGTAACACACAAGAGACACGATCCCAAAGTCTGACTGGAAGCTGTGCACGTCCCTTTTATAAAGGCATATAAGAACAATCTAGAACTTTTATTGACATGCTAATTACTGTTCTAAAATTATCTCTCTTACACAACTAATCAACTTTCCAGAACATTCCAAACATGACTAATTGAATTCAAGGTTGTGAGGTCATCAAGGGCAGTGACCTTGGGAATGTTCTAGACTAATTGAACTCAGGTCATGATGAGTGTGGGGGGAAATGACCTACATAACACACCCCCTCTTCAAAAGGAAAATTTTTCAAAGAAAAATCTTTCTTTTGCAAATGTAATCTTGAAAAAGATTTAAGTACTCAATTTTTTTTTTTTTTCTCTAAAGTAAAATTTCTTGACAGTGAACAACAATAAACTCTAAATACGAGAGAGACAGTCTGCAATTAAATTGTCTCTGCCTTTGATATGTCTAATATCAAGATTAAACTCCTGTAACATTAAACTCCATCTTAGCAATCTCTGATTTTTGCCTTTAAATTTCTGCAGAAAAACAAGAGGGTTGTGATCAATATAAACCACTATTGGCTGATTTGAAGAAGTAACATAAACTTCAAAATGCTGTAAAGCTAATATCAAAGATAAACACTCTTTTTCAATTGTAGAGTAGTTTCTCTGGGATTTGTTAAATTTGTGTGAAAAGTAGCAAACAGGATGTCCCATGACTATCTTCTTGCAATTTGTTGTTGGAAAACTTGAAATGGCACTGAATTTGGCATAAAGTATGCATTGTAAAGTCCAGTTATTTTTATTGAGTTCGATAAAGTCATTGTTCGGCAAATACTTGGCTTCCTCCTGGAGATATTCCGCTTTGCAGGATTCAGTCCGTCTGGGTGTTGTTCCACTGGATTACTGTCGCAGACATCTTCGTTGTGATGGGTGATGTTTGTCCTCGTTGGAACATCTTGAAATAGGTGTTTATATTCGTGGAGCAGTTCTTTCACCTGTTGTTGTTGTTCTGGCTGGAGGTGTGCCAACTTTGTAGACTCCAGCTTCTCCAGGATTTCTGAGTTCTGAAGCTTGACCGAGCCCAGCTTTGAGTTTAGAGTATTTTCACTCAAGTCAGTTTCAGTATCACTATCTTCATAATGGTTTGAACTGACTGCACTGACAGGCTGAGTTATAGTAGGATTATCCCTATCCAAATATGGCTTAAGCATATTTATGTGACATAGCTGTTTTTGTTTTCGCCTGTCAGGTGTTATTATGATGTAATTTAAATCACTCAATTTCTTATCAATTAGGTATGGCCCAAAGTAACGAGCATGGAGTGGTTTGCCAGGAATTGGAAGTAGAACAAGAACTTTTTGACCTGGTTCAAACTTCCGTTTTGAGGTGTTTTTATCATATTTGATTTTCATTGACTGCTGAGATGACTCAAGATTTTCTCTGGCTAATTCACATGCTTTAGAGAGTTTCGTACGAAATCTGACACATATTGCAAAATATTCAGACAATCATCATCGTCTGATAGGAATTTCTCTTTAACGAGCTTAAGTGGGCCACGGACTGTATGTCCAAATACAAGCTCAAATGGGCTAAAACCAAGAGACTCCTGAATTGACTCTCTAACAGCAAAGAGCAGAAAATGAATTCCTTCATCCCACTGCTTCTCAGTGTCAAAACAGTAGGTCCTAATCATGTTTTTCAAAGTTTGATGAAATCGCTCAAGAGCACCCTGACTTTCTGGATGATAGGCGGATGACCTATACTGTTTAATGCCTAGCTGATCCATTACTTGTTGAAAAATTCCAGACATAAAGTTGGAGCCTTGATCGGACTGGACACGTTTAGGGAGGCCAAATAAAGTGAAAAATTTGACTAAAGCTTTCACTATAGTCTTTGTCTTTATATTTCTCAGTGGTATGGCTTCTGGGAACCGAGTTGATGTACACATAATTGTCAACATGTACTCATTTCCTGATCTTGTTTTGGTAGGGGCCCAACACAGTCTATTAGTATCCTACTAAATGGTTCTTGAAATGCAGGAATTGGTTGTAAAGGGGCCTTTGGAATGGTCTGATTTGGCTTTCCTACCATTTGACATGTGTGACAAGTTTTACAGAAATGTGCTACATCCTGCCTGAGATTAGGCCAATAAAAGTGACTGAGAATTTTATGATAAGTTTTCCTTACTCCCAAATGACCAGCCCAGGGCGTTTCATGGGCCAGGCGCAATATTTCAGCACGATAGGGCTTTGGAACCACAATTTGATGTTTTATAGCCCAGTCGTCATCAACCAAGACATCTGGAGGTCTCCATTTACGCATGAGAATACCAGATTTTGTATAATAGGAAACAGAGCTATCTGAAGTTTTATCTTCATCATCTACCCTGTCAAACAAACACAAAATATCTGGGTCTTTGTGTTGTTCTGCAATGAGATTTGATCTAGAAAATGTCTGACTTTGGTCAGCAGTTTTACTGGAAGTTGCAAATCCACGAGGGATAACGGAATGATCCGTGTCAAACACCTGACTGAGAAAGGTGTCATTTAAGTCAACGTCTGTGACATTATTTTTGAGAGTATTTTGATTCTCAGAAGTTTTCTTTGACATGGCTCGAGTAATGGCACATGAAGGAAATAAATCGGGTATCTCTTGTTCAATTGGCTCTGGATCCTGATCTAAACTAGGATTATCAGTCACAAGTGGATTAGTAATGACCTTGTCCCCAGCAAGGTCGTTTCCAAGAAGAAGGTGAATCCCTTCAAAAGGCAAAAAAGGCCTAATACCTAAAGTCACAGGTCCAGAAACAAAGTCCGAAGACAAATAGACATTATGGAGAGGAACAGGAATGTAGTCATTACAATCTACCCCCTTAATAAGAACTTTAGAACCTGAAAATGACTTTTCAGAAAACGGCAGGGTATCTGCCAACAAAAGAGACTGGGAAGCCCCGGTATCTCTTAAAATTTTGACAGGGGTAGCGGAAGAAAAATCACTAGAAAGTGATATAAAACCATTATGAATAAATGGTTCGAAAATACCCATAATGCTATCTTGAGAAGAATTGACCTTGACCTCATTAATTGGGGATAAGAGGGGTTTAACCTCAGAAAATGTGTTGCACACATTATTAGACTCTAATTGAGTTGATGAAGAAATAAAGCCGGTTGGCTTAGATCCACTTTGACCACTTTGACCTTCGCGTTTTCTTTTCAATTTGAAACACTCTGACATTAAATGGCCGTCTTTCTTGCAATAATTACAAGAAAGTGTACCGAACTGTTTGTCAGAAGGAGATTGAGACTTGGGATCTGATGATGTGGAAGTGTTACTTGAATTCTGTGAACTGTTGTCATTTGATTTTACTTTTGTTTTCTACTCTCCTTTGAAAAATTCTTGATGAAAAGGACGAGTTAAATTTACCTGCATTGTTTCTGTATGAAAAGGACTGGGATGGTTTGCTGAGAAATGAAGATTTGTGGGTCAATGAATAATCATCGGCCAAACGTGCAGCAACCTCTAATGTATCTGCCTTTTGTTCATTGATAAACGTCTTGATGTCACTCCGAATGCACCTCTTAAATTCTTCAATCAAAACAAGCTGTCGTAATTTGTCATAATTCTGACTGACCTTTTCAGAAGAGCACCAACGATCAAACAGTTGTTCTTTTGTTCGAGCAAATTCAACATAAGTTTGATCCTTCACCTTCTCACAATCCCTAAATTTCTGACGGTAAGCTTCAGGCACCAACTCATAGCCCTTGAGAATTAATTCCTTCACAGAATCATAATCTGAAGCCTGCTCTACTGACAACTGAATGTAAATTTCTCTGGCTTTACCCACCAAAGCACTCTGCAAAAGCATAGACCAGGACTCCTTAGGCCAATTCAGACTCTGAGCAATTTTCTCAAAATGGAGAAAATATTTATCAACATCCTTTTCTTGGAAAGGGGGAACTAACCTGAATGCTTAGTGATGTCAAATTGTCTGAAGGGAAGAATTTTCCTGACTTTCCAAGCTCTAAACGTCTCATTTCTAACTGCAGTCGGTGTTCAGCTAATTCTCTTTCCTTTTCTTTTTTCCTCTCTTTCTTTCTCCCTTTGTCTTTCTTCTTCCTTTCTATTCTCTTTTCTTTTCTTTTCCTATCCTTCTTTTTTCTTCGTTCTTTCTTCTCTTTCTTTCTCTCCTCTTTCTTCTTTCTTCTTTCTTTCTTCTTCTTTCTTTCTTCTTCTTTCCTCTTTCCTTCTTCTCTTTTTCTTCTTCTCTTCTTTCTTCTTTCTTCTTCTTCTTTCTTTCTTCTTTTCTTTCTTTCTTCTTTCTTTTCTCTCTCTTTCTTTCTTTCTTTTTCTTTTCTTCTTCTTTTCTTTTCTTCTTCTTTCTTTTCTCTTCTTCTTTCTTTCTCTCTTTCTTTCTTCTTTTCTTCTTTCTTCTCTTTTCTTCTTTTCTCTTCTTTCTTCTTCTCTTCTTCTTTCTTTTCTTTCTTTCTTTCCTTCTCTCTTCTTCTTTTCTCTCTCTTCTTTCTTTCTTCTTTCTTTCTCTTCTTTCTTTCTCTTTCTTCTTTCTTTCTTCTTTCTTCTTCTTTCTTTCTTTCTTTCTCTCTTCTTTCTTTCTTCTTTCTTCTTTCTCTTTTCTTCTTTCTTTCTCTTCTTCTCTTCTTCTTTCTCTTCTTCTCTCTTCTCTTCTTTTCTTCTTTTCTTCTTTCTTCTTTCTTTCTTTCTTCTTCTCTCTTTTCTTTCTTCTTTCTCTTCTCTTTCTCTCTTTCTCTTCTTCTTTCTTTCTCTCTTTTCTTCTTCTTTCTTTCTTTCTCTCTTCTTCTCTTTCTTCTTCTCTCTTTCTCTTCTTTCTTTCTTTCTTTTCTTTCTTCTCTTTCTTTCTCTTCTTCTTCTCTTTCTTCTTTCTCTTTCTTTCTTTCTTCTTCTTCTTTTTCTCTCTCTTCTTCTCTTTCTTCTCTTTCTTTCTTCTTTCTTTCTTTCTTCTTCTTCTTTTCTTTCTTCTCTCTTTCTTCTTTTCTCTCTTCTTCTTCTCTTCTTCTCTTCTCTTCTTCTTTTTTCTTTCTTCTCTTCTCTTCTTCTCTTCTTCTTTTCTTTCTCTTTCTTTCTTTCTTCTTCTTCTTTCTTTCTTCTCTTTTCTTCTTCTTTCTTCTTCTTTCTCTTTTCTTTCTTCTTTCTTCTTCTCTTCTTCTTTCTCTTCTTTTCTTTCTTTCTTCTTCTTCTCTTCTTTCTTCTTCTTTCTTCTTCTCTTCTTCTTTTCTTCTTCTTTCTTCTTCTTCTCTTTCTCTCTTTCTTTTCTTCTTCTTCTTCTTTTCTTTCTTCTTCTTCTTTCTTCTTTCTTCTTCTTTCTTTCTTTTCTTCTTCTTCTTTTCTTTCTTCTTTCTTCTCTCTTCTTCTTTCTTCTTTTCTTTCTTCTCTTCTTCTTTCTCTTTCTCTTCTTTCTCTTCTCTTCTTCTTTTCTTCTTCTTTTCTTCTTTCTTTCCTTTTCTTTTTCCTCTCTTTCTTTCTCTCTTTCTCTTTCTTCCCTTTCCTTCTTTTTCTTTCTTTTCATTCCCTCTCTTTCTGTCTTTCTTCCATTTCTAATCTTTCCTGCCTTTCTTTTTCTTTCTGTCTTTCTTCCATTTGCAATTCTTTTTCTTTCATTTGTAATTGCATTTGTATTTTTTCTTTTTCTAATGCCAATTTTTTAAGCTCCAAATCTGCCTGAATTTCTAATTCTAATTTTTTGAGTTCGAAGGAAGACTCAGGCTCATAATCTTTTAAGGCAGACTCTTCAAAATGGCCAGAATTAACTAAATGTTTTGCAATCTTGAATTGAATTTCTCGCTTGCGCATAGATCTTTTGACTTCTACTTTAAGGAAATTGGCCAGTGCAATGAGGTTGTCCTTTTTGAGGGAATCAAATGCGTCCTGATCAAGGTCATCCATAAATTCGTCTGGCTTAAATTCCGCCATGATTAAATTTCGCTGAGTTCACAATATACAGTAGTTTTGAAAAGGCTGGCAAAATGTTGTCAAACGGCTCAAAATATTCGTATCCCGGACAAGCCCCCAATTTGTTACGTGCAGAGAAAACGAACAAAAGGGTGAACTCAGCAGTTTACGTTTAAACAAAATTTATTACAAAAATAAAACTAATTGCTAAGTCAGGGATAGATTACAAGCTTTAAAAGTGTACAGACTACTTATCTCAGCTGGGACGGCAAAGCTCCAGTCTCAGAGTTGTAACAGTCTGTCGGATGAATGTACAGTCCTATGGCTTGCAGGCTTGAAGTTGCACAAAGTCCACAGTATAAATCCAGCGTTGGCAGTGAAGGTCTTGAAAAGTCTTGAGAATGACTACTGCTGGAGTTTAGTAACACACAAGAGACACGATCCCAAAAGTCTGACTGGAAGCTGAGCACGTCCCTTTTATAAAGGCATATAAGAACAATCTAGAACTTTTATTGACATGCTAATTACTGTTCTAAATTATCTCTCTTACACAACTAATCAACTTTCCAGAACATTCCAAACATGACTAATTGAATTCAAGGTTGTTAGGTCATCAAGGGCAGTGACCTTGAGAATGTTCTAGACTAATTGAACTCAGGTCATGATGAGTGTGGGGGGAAATGACCTACATAACAATGTCATTCGGCCAATATCTACTGATATTTAAACCATTACAATGACTTCTCATTGACATTTACATCTCTATTGGGCATTTGGCATCATTCATTTGTTTCTGTTGCCCTAATCTCATTCACCATATGTTATCATGAATTTGTCATACTCCAAGAAAGTCTAATAAACATCAAGGGGATTAACTGTTTCTAAATGAATTTGAACCTCGGAACGCGATTAAAATATACAGAACACGGATCATCAGAACCACAATTAATACATACAGAACACGGAAACTCGGAACTGCAATAAACCTACACTGAATCTCGGAACTGCAATAATCATGTTCAGAACATCGGAACCACAATTATCACGTATGGAACGCGGAAACTCGGAACTGCGATAAACCTACATGTAACCTCGGAACCGCAAATAACATGTACCGAACATGGAACATCGGAACCGCAATAATTACTGTACGGAACATGGAAACTCAGAACCGTGATAACCTACGCGACACCTGGTAATATCAGAACCGCAAGTATTATTTACGGAACACAGAAACTTGAAACTGCAATAAACCTATACGTAAGCTCCGATCCGCAATTAACATGTGTGGAAAACATGAAACATCGGAACGCAATTACTACATATGGAACATGGCAACTCGGAACTGCGATAAATACGCGGAACTTCGGAACCGCAATTAAAATGTACGCAACATGGAACATCGGAAACGAAATTACTATGTAAGGAACACGGAAACTCGAAACAGCGATAAACCAACAAGGAACCTTCAAACCAAAATTAACATGTACGGAACACAGAACCGTGATAAGGGATATGAAACATTGTAATCGCAATTTTTATGCACTGAACTGAGGAAAATGACAGCTATAAACCTACACGGAACTTTTGAACCGCAATTAACATGTACAGAATATCGGAAACGCAATTATAAAATATTAAACACGGAACCTTGGAACCGATTAAACATGTACGGAAGACAGAACATCAGAACCGCAATTATTATGTACGGAACAAAGAAACTCGGAACTGCGATAAACCTACACATAACCTCGGAACCGCAATTAAGATGTGCGGAACATTGGAACCGCAATTGTTCCGTATGCATTACGGAAACTCGAAACTATGATAAACCTTCACGGAACCTCAGAACCTCAATAAACTTGTAAAAAACACAGAACATCGGAACAGCAATTGTTACGTACTGAACACGGAAACTCGGGACAGCGATAAACCTACACACAACCTCGGAACCGCAATTAACGTGTGCCGAACACGGAACATTAGAACCGCAATTATTACGTACTGAAAAGAACCTCGGAACCGCATAAACATGTACACAACAAGGAACATCGGAACCGCAATTATTACGTACGGAACAAGGACACTCGGAACTGCCATAAACCTACGCTGAACCGAGGAACTGCAAATAACATGTACGGAACATGGAACATCGGAACAGCAAAAATTACATACGGAACAAAGAAATTCAGAACTGCAATAAAGCTATGCGAAACCTCAGAACCGCAAATAACATGTACAGAACACAGAACTTTGGAACCACAATAGTTACGTACAGAACACTAAACTCAATACTGTGATAAACCTACACAAAACCATGGAACCGCCATTAACATGTGCTGAACATGGAACATCGGAACCGCATTTATTACGTACTGAACACGGAAACTCGGTACAGCGATAAACCTACACATAACCTCGAAACCGCAATTACGATGTGTGGAACATGGAACCGCAAATGTTACGTATGCATTACGGAAACTCGGAATTGTGATAAACCTACACGGAACCTCGGAACCTCAATAAACATGTAAAAAACACGGAACATTGGAACCGCAATTATTACGTACCAAACACGGAAATCGGGACAGCGATAAACCTACACATAATTATAACCTCAGAACCGCAATAAACATGTACGGAACACAGAATATCGGAACCGCAATCAGTACATACGGAACACAAAAACTCGGATCTGTGATAAACCTACACAAAACCTCGGAACCGCAATTAACGTGTGCCGAACACGGAACATCAGAACCGCAATTATTACGTACTGAAAAGAATCTCTGAACCGCAATAAACATGTACAGAACAAGGAACATCGGAACCGCAATTATTACGTACGGAACAAGGACACTCGGAACTGCGATAAACCTACGCTGAACCGAGGAACTGCAAATAACATGTACTGAACATGGAACATCGGAACAGCAAAAATTACATACGGAACAAAGAAATTCAGAACTGCAATAAAGCTATGCGGAACCTCAGAACCGCAAATAACATGTACGGAACACAGAACTTCGGAACCACAATAGTTACGTACGGAACACTAAACTCAAAACTGTGATAAACCTACACAAAACCATGGAGCCGCTACTAACATGTGCGGAACATGGAACATCGGAACCGCATTTATTACGTACTGAACATGGAAACTCGGGACAGCGATAAAACTACACATAACCTCGGAACCGTAATTAAGATGTGTGGAACATTGGAACCGCAAATGTTACGTATGCATTACGGAAACTCGGAACTGTGATAAACCTACACGGAACCTGGGAACCTCAATAAACATGTACAGAACAAGGAACATCGGAACCGCAATTATTAGGTACTGAACATGGAAACTCGGAAATCGCGATAAACCTACACGGAATCTCGAAACCGCAATTAAGATGTGCGGAGCATTGCTACCGCTATTGTTATGTATGCATTACGGAAACTCGGAACTGTGATAAACCTACACGGAACCTTGGAACCTCAATAAACATGTAAAAAAACACGGAACATCGGAATCGCAATTATTACGTACCAAACACGGAAACTCAGGACAGCGATAAACCTACACATAACCTCAGAACCGCCAATAACATGTACGGAACACAGAATATCGGAACCGCATTTATTACGTACGGAACACATAAACTCGGATCTGTGATAAACCTACACAAAACCTCAGAACATTAGAACCGCAATTATTAAGCACTGAAAAGAATCTCTGAACCGCAATAAACATGTACAGAACAAGGAACATCAGAACTGCAATTATTACGTACTGAACATGGAAACTGGACAGAGATAAACCTACACATAACCTCGAAACCGCAATAAATATGTACGGAACACAGAACATCGGAACGGCAATTATTATGTACGGAACACAAAACTCAGGACAGTGATAAACCTACACATAACCTCAGAACCGCAATAAACATGTACGGAACACAGAATATCGGAACCGCAATTATTACGTACGGAACACATGAACTCGGATCTGTGATAAACCTACACAAAACCTCGGAACCGCAATTAACGTGTGCCAAACACGGAACATTAGAACCGCAATTATTAAGTACTGAAAAGAATCTCTGAACCGCAATAAACATGTACAGAACAAGGAACATCGGAACCGCAATTATTACGTACTGAACATGGAAACTCGGAACTGCGATAAACCTACACATAACCTCAAAACTGCAATAAATATGTACGGAACACAGAACATCGGAACGGCAATTATTACGTACGGAACACAAAACTCAGGACAGTGATAATCCTACACATAACCTCAGAAACGCAATAAACATGTACGGAACACAGAATATCGGAACCGCAATTATTACGTACGGAACACATAAACTCGGATCTGTGATAAACCTAGACAAAACCTCAGAACCGCAATTAACGTGTGCCGAACACGAAACATTAGAACCGCAGTTATTGAGTACTGAAAAGAATCTCTGAACCGCAATAAACATGTACAGAACAAGGAACATCGGAACCGCATTTATTACGTACTGAACATGGAAACTCGGAACAGCAATAAACCTACTAATAACCTCAAAACCGCAATAAATATGTAGGGAACACAGAACATCGGAACGGCAATTATTACGTACGGAACACAAAACTCGGGACAGCGATAAACCTACACATAACCTCAGAACCGCAATAAACATGTACGGAACACAGAATATCAGAACCGCATTTATTATGTACGGAACACTGAACTCAGAACTCAGATAAACCTACATAAAACCTCGGAACCGCAATTATTACGTACGGAACAAGGACACTCGGAACTGCAATAAACCTACGCTGAACTAGGAACCGCAAATAACATGTACGGAACATGGAACATCGGAACAGCAAAAATTACATACGGAACAAAGAAACTCAGAACTCCAATAAAGCTACGCAGAACCTCAGAAATGCAAATAACATGTACTGAACACGGAACATCAGAACCGCATTATTACGCACTGAACAAGGAAACTCAGGTCAGCGATAAACCTACACATAACCTCGGAACTGCAATTAACATGTACAGAACTCAGAATATCAGAACCGCAATTATTACGTACAGAACATGGAAACTAAACCTACACAAATTATCGGAACCGCAATTAACATGTGCGGAACACGGAACATCGGAACCGCATTTATTACGTACTGAACATGGAAACTCGGGACAGTGATAAACCTACACATAACCTCTGAACCGCAATAAACATGTACGGAACACGATCATCTGAACAGCAATTATTACGTATGGAACACAGAAACTCGGAACTACGATAAACCTTTAAGGAAACTGGAAACTGCATTTAACATATACGGAATACGGAACATGGGAATGCAAATTATGACATACGGAACACGGAAACTGTGAACTGCATTAAACCTACGCAGGACCTCCGAACCGCAATAAACATGTACGTAACACAGAACATCGGAACTGCAATTATTACGTACTGAACACGGAAACTCGGAATTGTGATAAACTACTCAGAAATCAATACGGAACATTGGAACCGCAATTAATACCTACCAAACAGGGAAACTCAGTACTGCGATAAACCTATGCAAAACCTCGAAACCGCAATTAACATGTACCGAACATCAGAACTGCAATAATTACGTACGGAACACGGAAACTCAGAACTGCGATAAACCTACTCGGAACCCAAGAACCGCAATTAACATGTACGGAACACAGACATCGAATCGGTACCACATTGATTAAGTACGGAACACAGAAACTCAGAAATGCGATAAACCTACATGGAACCTCGGAACCGCAATTATTACGTACGGAACACGGAAAATCGGAACTGCAATTATTACATACGGAACACGGAAACTCAGAACTATGATAAACCTACACGGGACCTCGGAATCGCAATTTACATGTACGGAACAGGGAATCGGAACCGCACTTATTACATACGGAACACGGAAAATCGGAACCGCAATTATTACATACGGAACATGGAAGTCAAACTGCGATAACCTACACAGAACCTCGAAATCGCAATTAACATGTACGGAACACGGAATCGGAACCGCAATTATTACGTACGGAACGCGGAAAATCGGAACTGCAATTATTACATACAGAACACGGAAAGTCAAAACTGCGATAAACCTACAGGGAACCTCGGAATCGCAATTAACATGTACGGAACACTGAATATCGGAACCGCAATCATTACATACGGAACACGGAAACTCGGAACTGCAATTATTACATACAGAACACGGAAAGTCAAAACTGCGATAAACCTACAGGGAACCTCGGAATCGCAATTAACATGTACGGAACACTAAATATTGGAACCACAATTATTACATACGGAACACGGAAACTCGGAACTGCAATAAGCAAGGAACCTCGGAACTGCAATTAATACGTACAGAACACAGAAAATCGGAACCACAATTATTACATACGGAACAACGGAAAGTCAAACTGCGATAAACCTACACGGAACCTCGGAATCGCAATTAACATGTATGGAACACGGAATCTACCACAATTATTACATACGGAACACAGAAAATCGGAACTGCAATTATTACATACGGAACACGGAAAGTCAAACTGCGATAAACCTACACGGAACCTCGGAATTGCAATTAACATGTATGGAACACGGAATCGGAACCACAATTATTACATACGGAACACAGAAAATCGGAACTGCAATTATTACATACGGAACACGGAAAGTCAAAATTGCGATAAACCTACACGGAACCCAAGAACCGCAATTAACATGTACGGAACACAGACATCGAATCGGTACCACATTTATTAAGTATGGAACACAGAAACTCGGAAATGCGATAAACCTTAGGAACCTCAGAACCGCAAATAACATGTACAAAACAGGGAAAATCGGAACCTCAATTATTACATACGGAACACGGAAACTCAGAACTATGATAAACCTACACGGGACCTCGGAATCGCAATTAACATGTACGGAATAGGGAATCGGAACCGCAATTGTTACGTAGGGAACACGGAAAATCGGAACCGCAATTATTACATACGGAACACGGAAGTCAAACTGCAATAAACATACACAGAACCTTGAAATCGCAATTAACATGTACGGAACACTGAATATCGGAACCGCAATTATTATATACGGAACACGGAAACTCGGAGCTGCAATTATTACATACAGAACACGGAAAGTCAAAACTGTGATAAACCTACAGGGAACCTCGGAATCGCAATTAACATGTACGGAACACTAAATATCGGAACCGCAATTATTACATACGGAACACGGAAACTTGGAACTGCAATAAGCAAGGAACCTCGGAACTGCAATTAATACATACAGAACACAGAAATCGGAACCGCAATTATTACATATGGAACACGGAAAGTCAAAATTGCGATAAACCTACACGGAACCCAAGAACCGCAATTAACATGTATGGAACACAGACATCGAATCGGTACCACATTTATTAAGTACGGAACACAGAAACTCGGAAAGGCAATAAACCTACACGGAACCTCGGAACCGCAAATAACATGTACGAAACACGGAAAATCGGAACCTCAATTATTACATACGGAACACGGAAACTCAGAACTATGATAAACCTACACGGGACCTCGGAATCGCAATTAACATGTACGGAACAGGGAATCGGAACCGCAATTATTACGTACGGAACACGGAAAATCGGAACCGCAATTATTACATCAGAACACGGAAGTCAAACTGCGATAAACCTACACGGGACCTCGGAATCGCAATTAACATGTACGGAACAGGGAATCGGAACCGCAATTATTACATACGGAACACGGAAACTCGGAACTGTGATAAGCAAGGAACCTCGGAACTGCAATTAACATGTACAGAACATGGAACATCGGAACGGCAATTATTACGTACAGAACATGGAATCTCAGAACTATGATAAATCTTCAGAGAACCTCGGAGTGGCAATTAACATTGTAGGGAACACAGAACATCGGAACCACAATTATTACGTATAGAACGCGGAACATGGGAACCACAATTCTTCTACCGGGTATATGGAACAGGGAATCTTGGAACTGCGATAAACCTACATGGAACCTCGCAACTGCAATTAACATGTACAGGACACAGAACATTGGAACTGCTATTAAGATGTATGGAACACGGAACCTCAGAACTGCGATTCAGATCTACGGGAACACAAACTCTTTGGACCAAGAGACCTTCTCCTTTGGACCTTCTCCTACCTTTCCTGATATTTCCATGTTCTTTCTTTTTCTTTTCTTGCTTTGCTCTCTCCTTCCTGGGAATTTCTTACTTTCCCATGTAGAATATTTGGCAATTGTTGAGGTAAATTTTAAAATAAAAGACAGGTATACCAAAATTGCAAAAATTGGAGGCAGGAAACAAAGGTACGTTCTTCTGACTCCCTCTTAGCATATTAGCATTTTTTCAAGGATATTTTTTTCCTCTAAAAAAGAGGTTTTTTATCCTGGATTTAGGCTGAACAGCTAATATGCATTTTTTGTTTGGAATTTCTGAAATATGTAGCCTTTTGAAGCATTCAGGCCCCAAAACAATATGCTAAAATTACACCAAAATATTACGTACTATGTCACAGACTCCACAGAATTGGTACTCAAAAGGAATGGTGAATGCAGAACACAGTAATATATGGCGCCACCACACAATAATGTTTAGTTGCACTCATGTAATTCTCACATGCACATAGGCCTAGGCACTAATTGCATTTCACCATTCTTATTGAGTCTGACACTTGCAAAGTCTGCCTGACAATAGTGTACATTTGGCCAACAATTATATCAACTCAGGCTGAATTTAGGTTCCAAATTTAATTTGTTTGGCATTCATATTGACATTTTTGTTCAATGATGCATGTTGTCAGCTTGAGAAGGGTAGAATGGAAAGATCTTGCGGTCTGAGAAGGTTCGACTCCTTCACTACCCATGATTTATGACCTCATGTCAATCATTGGAAATGTTGATATCTGATAAAACACCCCATGAC
Source organism: Ptychodera flava (assembly GCF_041260155.1). Lineage (NCBI taxonomy): Eukaryota > Metazoa > Hemichordata > Enteropneusta > Ptychoderidae > Ptychodera > Ptychodera flava. Next base: position 19,040,708 of record NC_091937.1, on the reverse strand, counting down.
CACAATTGAAGACATATTATCAATCAAATTATAGCATGAATTCGGACAGGAAATCAAACTACAACAAATCTTGGCCTAATAAATAATTTTGATATTTCTGAACTGTAATTGTAAGATTCATGGAACTGCCAAGTCTTCGTATCTCCACTCTTCTATATGCCTTCTCTGGCACCGTGTTTATTTTCCTTTGCAATGTATCATCTCTTGACAAACTTTGAAATTGTGCTCTGTCATATCTCTTGTTGATATCCAAACGTATAGCCCTTGTAGTTGCCATGGTACCTGAAATAATGTCAAGGTCATTTGTGGCCACTAAGAACTTTGAATGTGTTTGCTCCATAATGGTCAATACTTTTCACTTGTGGTTGCTGAGATAATCCAAAGGTCATGCAAGATCATCACAAATTTCAGAGGAAAATCTGTATCTGCCGCCATATTGTTCAATATCTGATGAAAACTAACCATGATTCCTTTGTAGTTTCTAAAATAATTGAAAGTGGGTCAAAGGTTATCCAAAGGTCATTCTAAGTTTTGGTGGATAAAGTTGACACCATATTGGTCAATGTCCATCAGCTATTTATTCAGTGGCTCTTGTGGTTAAAGAGATATTTTAAAGTGAAACAAAGGCCGTGCAAGGTTACTGGAATCTTCCTTCCCTTGTAACTCCTGAGAAAAAAATCATATAAAATCATAAACTGTCAATAATCAAAACAATCTTCTTTCCTTGTAACGCATTAGAAAGAATCAATACGGGTCAAAGGTCACCTCAAGGTCATTTTTAATCTTGAACAAAAGATATAGTGCCATTTTTGTCAGTGCTGAATATTAAACAATACATCCTCTTGCCCTGTAGTTGCCAAGATGCATGAAAGTGGGCCACAGGTCATACAAGGTTATCCAAGTTTCTTTGCCCTTGTTGTTACTTAGATATATGCAAGTGGACAAAAGGTCAACCAGGGTCACATCAAAATGACAAAAAGCAATCTTCAAATCTTTTCAGGTTGGTCAAAGGTAATATAAGTTCATCTCAAATTTTGAAGAAAAAGCTTGTCTTATGACGGGTTGATATCCGCAAAACAACAACCCTCCAGCTTTTGTTGCACAGTAATGAGGCCAAGAGCCTTTAAAACAAAGGCCCTTAAAATGCTTGGGGCATAATCAACCCCTTTTAATTGCATTGGCAACTTTAAGTATATATATTCGTGAAATATATTCATTTACTGCTGAAAATCGTATTGTTAACCCTAAAATAAATACTTCTTCACCAAATCATAGCGATTTGAAAGAGCCCACCAAAGGCTTGAAGTGCTGTTTAGGCGATATCGCCAATACAGAAGTGATGCAAATGTGTGGTAGTACATGGCGTTGGCAAAGTCGACCATAGACATCCTTAAAGATTGGAAGATTATCTTGTACAAAAAGCTTAGCCATGCCGAATTGTTATGTTATATTGTATGTATCATATATATATATATATATATATATATATATATATATATATATATATATATATATATATATATATATACACATACATAACGTATTGCCATCGTATTGATATTCAGAACAATGTAAGAAATAGGCATCTTTTGTTGCTTTATCCTACCAAATAATTATCACTTTGTAAAACAAATCAGACCTCTTGCTGTATTTTTAACCCCAGAATTAGATGTACATAATTAAGTACATGATATGGCACAAAACACAAAACATCCCCTATTAAACCAAATATGAAGGGATAGCATTTATGGTAACTGATTTTGTAGGTCTATTTGCGAATTGAGGTCAAAGGTCATTGTAGTAGTGTGACAATTTGTCAAAATAATTTGCTCCTATTATTGTCCCTATGTACCCAAAATCAGACCTCAAGCTTTATTGGCTAGCTCAGAAGTAGATATGCACATAATTAATGGTTACAGGATGTGGTGCCATTTGGTTCTTCATCAAAGCAAATATGCAAGGTGTAGCACTTAATTGTTGTTGCTAATTTGTGGGCGTACTTGTTAAATAAAGATCAAAGGTTATACTGGTCACGTGACATTTTGGCGAAAAAGGTTTGCTTCCATACTTATCCATGTGTACCAATTGGATCACTAGCGCTATATTCAAGCCAAAAATTGGTTATGTGCGTAATTATTGAGGTACAGCATGTGGCACCACAAGGTCCCCTATCCAACCAAATGTGAAGGGTAAAATACTTGTGGTGATTAAGTAAAAGGCCTATCTGTGAAATTATGGTTAAAAGGTCATTGTGGTCATGTGACATATTGTCAAAATCTTTTGCTCTGCTACTCATCCCTATGTAACAAAAATCAGGCCTCTGGCTCTATTCGCTAGCTCTGAATTGGATATGTGCATAATTAATGAGATACAGGATGTGGTACCATAAGGTCCCCAATCCTACCAAATGTGAAGGGTATAGCACTTGTAGTTACTGATTTATAGGCCTGCTTGTGAAACATGGGTCAAAGGTCATCCTTGTCGCGTGACATTTTTTCAAAATAAGTTGCTCCCATACTAATCCCTATGTACAAAAATCAGACCTCTAGGTCTATTGGATACCCAAGAATTAGATATGTACATAATTATTGAGGTGTACCATGTGATGCTGCTAGGTGCTTCATATCACCAGATATGAAGGGTTTAGCACTTGTAGTTACTGATTTATTTGCATATTTGTTACATCGAGGTCTAAGGTCATACTGGTCATGTGACATCTTGGCAGAAAACTTTGTTTCCATACTTTCCCTTGTGTGCCGAAAATCAGACCTCTACCTCTTTTGGGAAGCCCATAGTAGATATTTGCTTAATAAATGAGGTATCTAATGTATTGCTTGAATACATGAGTTTATGAGCCCTGTCATGTGACATTGTTTAATCTTCTGTCAATTCAGAGTTTGTCTGTGACTGCAGTTATTAATGCCTCCAGCTGAAGGAAAACTTCACAAAAGTATAAAAAAGCAATCTACAAAAAAGTACAAAAAAACGATTTACTGCATAGCATTGAGCTTCAGTGGTGGAGTAAGTAAACGAACTTATTCCGTTGTATACTTTTATTTCCCATGGTCCATGTCGCCGTTTTAAGTGTATCTTACACGTAAGTGATTCTTCTTTCTCGTCAAATGCATGAAATATGTTTATTGCTTGTATTATGTCTTATCCATGGAGAATGATCTCCATTTGTTCAAAGCATGCAGATGGTACCTACATTGATTTAATACAACCAAATATCATATCTTGAAATTGAATAGAGCTGGAAGCATTTGAATAAAAGAACTTTAAGGGCCCGATAGCTGTATTTTTTCACATTATTTTTGTGATTTTACTTCCAAACTAAAACAAGTTCATGGGAATGTACTCATTGAGGGGGTTTATACCGGTAGAGTAAACTGTCCACTGGGACTGCATGTGCAATTTTGAGCAAGATAAATAATAAATATTAATGTTTGCCCAAACATTAAATGGCGCCCTTGTGCAAATCAAGCAAAAACACAGTACGCAGTGCATATATGCATTGGAATCTTCACAGAAACAACAGAGTAGTCCAAAATATAATGCATAGTGCTGAATGTTCTCTACCGGGACACCATATGCTAGCTATGTTTTCGTTGTAATATTATCAATTTTTAAAAATGGCGGGAAATCAAAATAATGGTTAAAATTTAAATGTGCTTGTCCAATTTTTCAGTGGTAGTTGACTATATCCTTTAAATTTGTAGAATTTAAAGAATACCAGAGAAAAAAGAAAGCCTTTTTCAGGTCCACAAATTTCGAGGGTTACAGCTACAAGGGCTTTAATGTATGAGAATGATATCTTACAATTTGTGCTACATCAGAATATGAGTGTTCATGAAAGTAACCTGGACTATACGTGGTTGTGACATGACATTATGGCTTCAAAAAGGGTTCAGACTGTTTCTCTTTGTCGTATTCAGTGCAATTTTCTCCAGTTCCTTCAGTAATAAATTAGTTTTTTCTTCATCCTAGGTGTTGTCTTTTTGTTGTTACTAATGTGTGATTTATTTTGCCAATAGGGTAACTTTAATGGACTGTGCAATTAATCTAACAGACTGCAACAAGGCGATAAGATCTCCAACTGGTGATGTTGTATTGTTGTGAGCCATTGAAGTGAGCATGGACGAGCTAGAAATAAATATATTATTGTGTGCACTAATGAAATGTGACCTATTAGAATAGTGAATGAGCAATATCTACTTTGTGTAGTTATATGTCTGTAAGTGTATGAGCTCTTTTATGTGAATAAGTGGGCTGTTGGGGAGCATTCAGTTATCATGGCCAGGGATGGACAGACAGAATTGGGGGGGGGCAGCTTGAATTTGAAAACTCCAGAAAGGGGAGGGGGTACATGTATTTTTCATACAGCACAGAGGAGGTCACTTGATTTTCATAAGTATGCATCCTATCGAAAAGCAGTTTCAGTGTTCAAAAATATTTTGAAGATTTTGCGGCCCACCCTGGCCATATAACTGAATGTTTCCTTATGTGTCCACAGGCCACTTGCCATAAGCTGCGACACAGACATCTGCTTTATAATATGATACCAATATTGAGAAACTACAATTCAAAACGTAGTAGGTATACATCCTCACTCCCAAACTGCTCTTTGATTTGCATTATGATTATAATCAAATGAAGTGTAGAACAGACTCACTGGCAAAAATCACTGTATAAAGAAATCTCTGTGATATGCATTGTTCATTGACAAGAGCTACCCAAACCAGGTAACATCACAGAATTATATTAGCTAAGGTTTGGACACAGACTGCTCTACCGAGTTTTCAATGGTTTTGGAATAGTTTACTGTGTTACCATCACACTTTATATTATGAGGACCAGAAGCTGTGATAAGATGAATTTTTAACAATTTTTGATTTTCATAACAATCGCACGCTCATTTTCTAATCTCCAAATCATGTTGAAACACCATTATTTAACATGTCAACACTGTATCTATATATTCAGTTGTAATTTTTAGCGACGAAAATACGTAACTGAGGAAGCTAATAGAGTTGGGCGAGGCGAAAGTGACGTCACTTCCGTCAACTTCCGAAAAACTGTCACACCGAAAGTGACGCCCTTCTGTCAACAGCTTCCCTAAAACTATTTTGTCACACCACATGATCACACTGTGCTACGTTTATTTACTACCACCACAAAATTATCTCGAGAAGGAAACGCGAGAGTGTTGTGTACATGAAATAATAATAAAATGAAAGTTAGAGCGTACGTGTGTGTGTATCGGCCTGCATGGAAATGCGATAGACAATAATGCATTTACGCTAGAACGTCTATGCTCGATCAATTTTGATTTTTTTTTTTTTTTTTTTGTCGTCAGTGTAGTGGACTTGCGAAAACTAAGCTTTATATCGATCTTGCCACTGATATGAGGAAGTCGTTAAGTCCTCTCGGGGATACAGATACCGTGCACCGTGCAGGTCGAACCCGGAGGTCGAAGCAATTGCGATAGACAATGCTCGATCAATTTTGAAGCTTTTTGTCCTGTCACACGCGATTGTGCAATACCTTAGTCTCAACTTAGTCAAAGCTTATATGAAGCTTGGCGCTGAAGCTCAGAACAACGGTTTGCGTCCCAAGACTTGGACGCCCAAGATTAGCTGAAGCTTATCCTTGCACACCTTTGTTGAAGCTTAGGCAACTAACCTTTATAAAAGCTAAAACTTCCAAACCTTGTTCCAAGCTTTGGGCACTTAACCTTGGGCCGAACTTTACGGATAAGCTTTTTATCATCCTCGTTTCTACTGTACCTTTTGGGTCCCTTTACCCAGCATTTAACCTAAAGGGTTATTTTTTGCTCAGTTTAGGGAGCCGATTTTGTTGCTGATTCTTGGCAAATTATTGGTTTGAAAGTCATGATCCAAATTTAAGAAAAAATATAGACCAGTAAGCGGGTTTTGCATAAAATAAACACGAACGCGTTGAAATATGTTTGCGTTGAGACCGACATGGCGACAGGAACACCTATTGTCATCACGGTCCAGTACGCCCGGTGCTTTCAATTTCATGTCGTCTGCCCAGCTCAAGAGTGCGGCTTGATCGACTGCATCACGAATTTTATGAATTAACCGCTATATGACAAGTTTCTTGTTGACAAGGTTTAATACCGATGCACTGAATTATATCGAGTATAGCCATAAATGAGCCACGAAAATCCGGCTACACTTCTGAAAATACACGACAGCGAAGAGATGCACACACCACACTTTACGATTCATAGTGACTCAGAAAGTTTGTGATCCTGTTCCTTGTAAGTTTTTGACACAAATCATATTACTAGTAAAGATACTCCCAAGAAAGACAAACCTTAATGTAGTTTAGTCACTCATATTAGGCAAGCCAGTGACAAAAATATACGAGCAGACGATGTAAATACCTTTGAAATGATTTATTCGTATATTGCAACAAAATGTACACACACAGTATACAAGTTACGAATCGAAGCTGTACTCACTTCAAGTATTCCCTAATCCGCTCACAAATTCCTTTGTAAGATGATAAATTCGGCATATGGGACGTGTAAGGACATGGATAATTCTTGAAGACGAACTGACTGGCACAACGTACATCCACATTGCATTCGTACGAGAGGCGCGTGTGTACAGATATCTGTGCAGGTTTTCCACTGACTCTTTCCTCCGGGAGCTGCGCGAGGTCGATTTTGACCGGATTTTTGGTGGGCCTCGTAACTTTCATGAAGGGCTGTGAGTATTTTTCAGAGCTGAAAAATTACTCACTTTACACACTCCAGCCTATGTTTCACATTTAATGCGGTACTTCACATAATTAACATCCTTCAAATTATGGAAACCCGGATTGACATCTTAATAATTAAATTGTTTAATTTGAAATTTTACCACAACCACCCAGTGAAGTGGAATGGCCCAAAAGCGGAATAATATCAACAAGTGAAACGGTTGCCATCACTCCTTAGCAACCAACTTTCTATATGAGTACAGCGCGAATAATGATAAACAAGGGCCTATTTCTGTCGATTTCGTATCAAGTATCGGAATGTCGCCAGGGAAATGATCATAACCAATGTATGCATGTATGATAAAGGGGTTATTACACATAATGCGTCTGCATTTTGGGCACATCACTTGAATACAACGCGATATCGACCAAACTGCGTGTCTGCGTTTTCCGGCCATACGTAACAGCTCCGTTGTTTGTCCTTAGGTGAAGGTTAAAATGCCAAGCTTCACTGAAGCTGAATCCCAGGTACGCTTGATTTAAGATTTGGCAATAACCCTGTTCCAAGCTTTGGGCACAATCCTTATCTCAAGATTTGCAAACAAGATTGGATTAATCTTTATCGACGACAAGCTTGGCCGAAGAGCATTGGCAAACCTTCACCCAAGCTTAGAGTACCGCCAAGCTTGGACTAAGGTACTGCACAATCGCGTGTGTAGTGTAAATTACGACTAGACCCTCCACGGAATGCTGCATTTACGTTAGAACGTCCATGCCATATCAACTTTGAAGTTTTTTGTCCCGTCAGTGTAAATGACGAGATTGCTGGACATGTGAAAACTATTGATCTTGATCTTTAAGGTAATATGCAACTCGAAAGTGAAAGACTTAAACTTTTGCTCTAACTTTCCTCAAGGAATCTTTCAATCATTCTCTTTCAAAATCAAGAATAAAAATAGGGGGTCACCGTGCAAATTTTGGTACTAGAGAAACAAATAACCCAAGATTTACCGATATTAGATATTCAAAATGGCCGCCATCCCTGTGTTAACTCTATGGCGAAAAATAGAAATTTTCGAATTTCAAAAAACTAATCAGTGAAAAGTTTTCTTTCACCAAGAGCTTTAAAGTGAACCCCACATGTGGTATATCAGAAGAGAATTGTAAAAGTTTGAGAGTCCGAATGTCTGTCCCCGAGGTGCATTCTACCTTAAGGACCGTTGTTTGTGGTTAGAATACCGTCTCGGGGATATGGATACTGTGCACTGCACCGTGCAGGTCGAAACCCCACCGGCCGGCCGACTGCTGCGTAGGTTACGCTGCTACAATCGTAAAATCGTGTCATTAAACACTGTACCGATATTCTTATTGTTCCCCTCCAAATTTTATTCAAAAATCCATTTGTCTTGGTCAGTTTCCTTCTCAGTTTAAACAGGCCAATGTTGTACCCGTGTTTAAATTTGGTCGTCAATCAGCAGTTGAAAATTACCGCCCATGCAATCTCCTTGTTGCCTCTTTTTGTTAAGATCTTCGAGGCAGTTATTGTTCCTCATATCTATCAATATATTAAACCAAATATATCCATCGACTAGCGCGGATTTGTTAAAAACAGATCCACTTAAAGTAACTTAGTGGATTATACAGATTTCATCTCTGTTACACTGAACAATAAACAACAGGTAGATTCAATTTACACTGACTTTATTTAGCAAGGCTTTTGACAGTGTTTGTCACACTCATCTCCTGTACAAAGCCGCCAAATTTGGTATATGTGGTAACCTGCATAATTGGCTGGCTTCTTATCTCCATCTTAGACGACAGAGGGTGGTGTTTGGTAGTTGCTCGTCAAATGCAAAGTGGTTCACTGCTTGATCAGGTGTGCCCCAAGGTTCACTCTTGGGCCACTGCTTTATGCTATGTTTATTAACGATATTTCACTGTTAGACATTTCTGCAAAGCTCAGCTTGTATGCTGACGATGCTAAGATCTATCGCACCATCACATCCCTCGCTGACTGTGTCATGTTACAGCAAGATCTTGATAAATTTGCTCAATGCTGTAACAACTGGAAGCTGTCACTTAACATCAGTAAATTTAAATTTATCAGTTTTACACTTAAGAAAAGGGTTATTTCCTCTTTTGATTAGTCCATCAATAGTACTCCTCTTCGACGGGTCTCTGTTGTCAAGGATTTGGGCATTTACCTTACTTCCAATCTTAATTATTCTTTTCACATCAATAACATTGTTTCTAGAGCCTTCAAATCTCTTGGTTTTATTAAGCGTCTCTGCCAGCCATTCAATGACATTTCAGCAATTATTTCTCTGTATTTTGTTTATGTAAGATCTATTCTAGAGTACGGCTCTGTTGTGTGGTCACCCCACCAGCAGGGCCTGTCAGAAAAAATTGAGCGAGTACAAATTAAGTTTGTGAAGTACATTTGTCGCAAACTCAATGTTCACTGCAGCAAATCCAGCTACCCATTTTATTGCAGAATTCTGAACATTCCTAAGTTATACAATAGAAGACTTACCCTTGACATGTGCTTTTTATACAAAATAATCCATTCACATTATGATTCACCAAATATTTTAAATCAAATTTGCATTATGCCCCCAGTAGAAATTGACGCAAGAAACCCCTTTTTCAACAAGACTTGTGTTCTGTTAATTGCAGAAATTCTCGACAGTGCCAAGATGAATGTGTGTTTTTAACGATATCTCTTTCAAATGTAATATAGATATTTTTCTACGCTGTGTAGTTTTAAAACTATTTTATCCAGTCATCTTAACAGTTCTCTTTTTTGATTTGTGTATATTTTTTCGATTTAATGTAACGTGATACTTTTATGGTTATCTTGTACATATTTATTGTGATGTTGTAACTGTTTGATTCGCAGATTTGTTAGTGGGTTTGCCCGTTGATCTGTGTATCAAATAAAATAAAAGATAAAATAAAAAATAAAATAATAAAGTTCACTTTCCCGTACTTGTAAATTATGCAATACATTCGTTTCACAAATTAAAACTACGGTAGCATCACAGAGCACAGTTATGATAATAAATTCAAGTCAATACAGCTTGAAGCACTATAGTAACTGTCTGATGACAATGTAAAGGAGTTCTACAGAGTATTTCTTGATTTCAGTATTCTTCATTTTGTGCCGTCGTTGTCAAAGCGTGACCGGCAGTCAAGCAGACCTTGGCAAAATTTGAGTTTGGTTGGATTCCAGTAAATTTTGACATATGGGCTAACGCAAGTATAAAAATAAGTTCACCATTGACTAAGGCGTAAATTTGACTGAATATGATCGAGGAACTGACCAGCTCCACAATTATATTCTTTTGCACGTTTTAATAAATAATTAAGCAGTGTTTGCGGTACACTCACGTATTTAGAAAGATGATCTTGGCCGGGGACGTTTTGGCGCGATAACAAGTTCCATAATTACTAGCCAACTGTTATTTCTTATCTCCATAAACCCATGTATTGGTGATATTACCTGAAAAGGAAATCAGTTTCCGTGAAGTACTCATAAATCGAAAATTCGCATTTATTTATAAAATGTCAGCAATACAATTATGTCATGTTCATTCTGTGTTGTGTTTTCATTATGTTATGGTATAGGGAAATATTTTCATTCAGTCATTACTGGTGTAGGTGTTGAAAACGTTGGAAAGTGAGCCGATAACTTCTGATACTTTGATTTGCGCTTTTCATTATCATGTCAGTATTTGATTCTTTTCTAGTGTTAGCACTTCTCTGCTGTGTGGCATGCGCCAGGTATCGGGAGTTTGAGAGAGTACCTGAAGATACAACAGTTATTGAAGGGTCGTCAGTGGTTTTAGGATGCCAATTGTACGAAGCCTTCCTCACCTATGACTTTTTCGTGTACTGGGAAATAAATGGAAATATAATAGATCCGCGGATATCAACGACAAGCGGTATACATTGGTCGGAGACAGGGCTGAATGCATCTGCAACTTGAAATAGAACCCGTTTCCAAAGATGACGAAGGCGTTTACGTGTGTGAGATTGATTTCCCCGAAGGTGGCTTCTCAAGATCTCTACCTGCTAAGTTGAATGTTATCAGAGTACCTATTCCCAGCTTTTTGCAAGAACCCGAGAGCACGCTAGTCGCTGAGGGGGAAACTGGGACTCTAAGTTGTCATATCGGAAACTTCACCGAGGAACATTTGTACGTATCCTGGTTCAAAGATAACTCCTTGGTGCTGTCAATGATTGATTTCACGAATGTGAACCGTTTGAGATATACCATCCTCAAAAAGGAAAATGGTGATTTTACCGTAAAAATAACAAATGTGTCTAGAAGTGATGCTGGTAATTACAGCTGTATGGTGTCTGTAAAGAATGGACATCGCATCTTAGAATCACGTCAAGCCATACTCTCCGTCGCTTATCATGAGTGTTATCTTGGCGGCGTACAGCGAGAAACAGACGTATACCAAGAAGGTGATAACATCACAACAGTCTGCATCGCAGGGTTAGGTGGATATAAAACTGCCAGAAATGATTTGTTCTCTGTTGCATGGGTTAGAGATGGAGATGAATTTCCTGGTTCAAGGCAATTCAGACAGAACTCTGAGATAAAAAGCACGATGTCATGGTCTTTGACGGCTGCCGATGACAAAAAGCCGTTTGTGTGCCAAATAAAATATTCAAATCAACTTAACCAGGTGATCTGTAGAATTGACCCAATCAGTGTCCATTTTGCACCGAAAGTAGAGATTCTTTCGATTGGTTTCGCGGGTAGAAATCTTTCGCTTTTATGCTCGGCCAATGCAAGTCCAGAAGTTATCGATTACAATTGGTTGATTGATGACAAAGTCGTTCGGGACGCAGAAAGCCGATATCAAGTTGAGAAGGATGGTCAACAATTGACCATTCACGACACGAACATGACAGATAACGGCGTCAAAGCTGAATGCATCGCAAGAAATTCAGTGAAGACAAGCAGCGCTTCGACCTTAATCCAAATAATTGAGGTGATGCCCCCGTCCGCTACTGATAATCCTGCTTGTGAAAAGGATGTGCCACAAAACATGCCGTGTGTCATGCTTTCAACATTCGTTACGGTGGTGGTGGTTCTTCTTCTCATCATAATTACTTTAATTGGCGTCATGTGCCGTCTTCATCATAACTTGTTGTGGAGACGCAAGGATATGAAGATTACCTTTAGGAAATCTTCTAACCCACCTACTCGGAAGGGCTTTGGAGAAACACGAGACATGCCTCCTGGCGATTTAACCAGTCCTGAGAGTCACTACACCCAGCTAACCAGAGAAAATCCGCCGGCAGTATACAGCAGTCTGTTCGAGGATAAACAACCGACACCTACCTGTGAAGAAGTAATCACTGTCGGTCCGTGCCTAGGAGATCCATGTATGAACAGGTCGACAGATCATGCTAAAAACTGCATGGAATTCTACTTAGTAATTGCTATAATGGTGTTGAGAGAGCGAACACATACAAAAGACGCATATGTGCTTTCGCTGCTATCAACTGCTGTACGACGATGTGAACAATGAGGATATTTGGGAGGACGAAACTTGAATCAAACTCCTGTACAATGATGAGAGAAATATTTTGGCTTTTTGATACATTTTAGGTGAGAGAACGAAATCATGAACTAACGACACAAACAATGACACAGCAAAAGATTTCATGTTTTTCAAACCCTTTATTTTCTGAATGTACATCTCGGTACATATTAGTAAATTTTCATACGTAAGTCCAATTCATTCCGGTTGTGTGCTTCTTTGCCTGTTCGGGAGGTGGTCATTTGATGATATTTAGAGGGAAAGACGTTCTCATGTTCCACTTAAAGTTATATTTTATACCTTGTTCGTTTTTTGTTTTGTTAGCAAGACGAAAATAAACTTTTCTTGTTCAATTCACAAATCATGTCGAATTTATTATTGTTAGTTCAGTGTTAAGTGATGATTTTTAGAAAGAAATACATTTTACATGGTGAGTCAAAGATGTGTGCTTCGAACTTCATTCATGTGTCCCAGCTACCGACTCTTCGAGGTGTTATAGGCGTCAATCGCCAGCCGGAAAATTGTTGCATCAGAGAAAACGATCTAGAGTCTCAAACGAAAATCGCAGACATGTTCTGTAAATTAGACACAAGAGATTTCGATCACCCGAATTTCAAACAGAAACGCCACAGACTTTGTGCAGGGAAGGGCAAAAACTGATTTTGTGTGGTTATTTAAACCATAGACAGTGGAGAAACCGTCTGTGTTTAAACTACTGTCTCATGACCCTTCTGTAAACAATGATTGCAAAATCAATATCATACAGCATTTGCCAATATCTAGGCTTTAAAAAATGTTGTTAATAGGTTCATGAGCTCAGTTGTTGCGGGGAATTTAGTGATTCGAATGGTGGAATATTTGTCGCTTAAACTTAAATTCTCTCCACAACAGTTCAGCAAACCAGTGCGAACAAATCACTACAGGAAAATGTGAGTACAATTCACTATTACGCAAGGATGGTGAATCATGCGCTTTGAGTGCGGTGTCGGCTAGAAACCCGTCAAACAAAGCTCCCAAAATACCCACCCGAGAGTCTAGTACGTTGGATGTGGAAAGGTTTATTATCTCAACATTTCTTACAATTTGATGTTCGTTGATTGCAATACTCATACTCGTTATTCTTGCTTTGGTTCTTGTCATGGCCTACCATCGTAATCGTAGCGTGCGTCCGAGACGCCATACAAGGAAGTCTTATAGCTGTTCAAATTCACTGGGTGACGATCTACTCAGTATGGCGTCCACCCCGTACCGGATACAAACGGAATATGTCAATGCCTGTGACTAAAGTGTATGTGTCTGGGACCCTTGGTCATGCACTTGGTGCATAGTTAAGTGCATACCGAACTTGACGTCAGAGCTAAAATCAATCGGACTTAAATTTGAAAGAGAAATGAACCTGCAACCTGCAGAACTACAGCTGTCAGTGCACATCCGATGATAGTTTGTTAGAAAACTACTTGAAGGTGAAAAAGCCTGTGCTAGGATTATTTTCATATAATCCAGTCATGTATTTGGCAAAATAATTTATATGGATTAAAACAGTCAATTTTTGTGTCTAGTGAGTGTGCGCAATAATACTGCTCAGGGTCCCTTTGTGGAGGGGCGTGTACTGTCTATTTTTGGCATGACGCCTGTCAGATCCATTGTTAGACCAGTCCACTATTAGTCAATTAGGAAATAGGAAAATAGTTGTCTAAACCCTTACATTCTGTGGATCACTTGATTTATTTTGCTTTTGAGTATGTAAGTTCCAATTTGCTCAGGCGTGGGCGGACGTCGGCGGTTTTGCGATCTCTCTTAACGCAGTGAACCTGTATCGACGCGGTAAGATCACAGACACAGGACAATTCTCCCGACAATCTGCTGAAATATCGTTCAATATCATCAATATAGGAAGCGAGTTGGCTGATTGTAGTACTGTATAAAAATACCGAATCAAAGTTTAGTTCAGGGAGATTGATCCGACAAAAGCGGGTGGTCCCGATGGCATTTCAGATGTGCTGAAGAACTGTCTGTTCCACTTACAATTATATATAATAAGTCCGTACAACCTGCTGTTTGTCCAGCTACGTTCAAGTGGGCAAACGTTATCGCTTTTTTCAAAGCTGGGGACCTAACTGAGGCTGGAAATTACAGACTAGCCTCGCTTTCACCATTATTTAGTAAGGATTTTGAGAAACTAATTTATAATAAGCTTTTCAATCATGTTGAATGCTTCATCAGTGAAAGTCAACATGGGTTTGCCAACGGACTGCGACAAATCTTAGATGAAGTCCAATCGTATCAACTCAGTTGTGGACAAAGAAGGCAGGTTGACTCCATTTACCTGGACTTTTCAAAAGCTTTTGACTCAGTAAATCACTTTTTGTTAATTCATAGACTTCAGTCATATGGTATAGGTGGTACTCTATTAACCAGGTTCTCCTCATATCTAAATTGTAGATTACAAAGGGGAGCTTTTGAAGGAAAAATCTCATCATGGGGATATGGAACACCAGGTGTACCCCAAGGGACTATTTTAGGCCCGCTCATCAATGACATGTCTGAATGTCTTATCCATGCTAATTTATTTTGTATGCTGACGATTCTAAATTATCTATGTCCATTACTGATATGTCTGATTGCGATGAGGGATACAGCTATGTTGGGGAAACCCGAGTCTTCGTTGACGTCACATGAGTGAGAAATATTGGGAGATTATATATTTATCACATGCATAGACCCACTTTTTTTACTTTCACTTTCCCTCGCGATGTAATTTGGACCTTTATTATGTTGGCGTGGCGGATGAAGTGGTAAGGCTCCATGCTGATTCCGTTCACATTCGGACGCACGTTCCTCTCGATGCGGCAGAGTAGTCTCTCGCTGTCGGATTTTCCGCGCAAAACTTGAATGGATATAGCCGTTATCAGCGAGGACAAGGGAAAGGAGGATGATATAATTAATATAAGTATTATATAGAAATAATAACGCGAATAATAATAGGTTCAATTTCCGTGAAAATTTCACAAGTAGGGTATTTTGGGTCGAAAAGACCAAATATGATATCGATTTCACTGCCCCATGTTTCCATGGTAACCATTTTAGGGGTTGAAAATATCAATTTTTCTAATATCCCATGAAAAGTTACTTTGATTGATATGAAAATTATCTAGTGAGGGAGTTCGGGTCAGAGAACACAAAAACCAGACTTATTTTAATGTTTCAAGTTGCCATGGTAACTATTTTGGCATTGAAAATGTTCCTTTTTCCCTTATTTCTATTAAAATGTACTCGGACATAAATCCTTGTATTTGGGAATAACCTCATTATTATACACCTTTTTTAATCGAATTTCACCTCGAAAAAATCAAAATTAAAGCTTTTTGGGGGATGACCGTCCCGCACTGCACTTAGCGATCGCGAGCAAACTGAGAACGCGTTAAGTGCGTCCGCTAAGCGCACAGAACGAAATTTCAAACCCGCGCAGTGCAGTGTACGTGTGAGAAATTGTAGGCCGGCAGCATAATTTCACCCGAATTCACAGGCTTTTGATTCACCACTACTAACGTTGTGAAGTACCCAATGTTTAGAAGTATTTCCCCGCATTGACGTAATGGTGTTTTGAGGTCAAAGGTCAAATAGCGTCCAATAACACCAAAAGTTATTGTACTCCGCGGCAAAGTTATTGGACTCTGCGTCCTCTGATACCGAAATTTACTGTACGATTAAGAAAACTCCAAAGATTGCAGACGCAGGTGTATAATAATAAAGATAATGTATATTGGGGCCATTCTGGTCAAAATTATGTTTTCCGTTAATTTTAGTGTGTTAGAGTTAATTTTATATAGACCAGAAATAATTTTTCAAGCATTTTTAATTTTGTTTCATGCAGTCATCTCAAATAAGTGTTATGTAGTATAATACTAACTTCGCATTCATCAAATTAAGTTTATGCCTTCAAATTAATTTTATGTGATAAAATTAATTCTACTAGTATCTCAAATTAATTTTGTGAACCCAATTCCCCTTAGCACCCAAGATTCACTGGTACTTATTTATTTTATGGATTGACAATTAATGATTTCTTTGTCTCATTCCAGGAAGAATAATGAAGACAAATTATGACCATGTAGTGGTGCATTATTTTAGTGTGACCTGGCGTGACCCCATAAACTCTATGACTAGCTAGATCCCTTTCCATGGTAGCAACGGCTTAATTTGAACATGGTGCCTGTATACCTTTAAACACTTTTTAAAAACCCAGCAGGCCAAGACAAGGGGAAATATTACAAGATATCACGTTTAATACTGTCCTACTTGACATAGTATAGGGCTCTCACTTGTGCGAACGTCGTAGGAAACACTTATTGCAACAATTTACCCTAATTATAAAGAATCGGCTGTCAATTAAACTGTGGTTGCTAACCAAATGGAGGTGAACAGTGAGACTAAACGTGCCCAGAAATACGAGCGCAATAGACTAATCGTTTTGGCGTGTGCCAACTCACATTATAGAAAACCGCAAAGACTAATCGCTTTGGCGTGTGACGGCTAATCGGCTAACATAAAACAGGAAACCGCAAAACCGCAAAAGTGATAAAGAAATGTAAATAGCTATGGAATAGTTTCTATAAAAATCTCTACATATGTATATCAACCTGAGGAATAATATTTTGACCTGTAGCACGATGCTCAATGGAATAGCCAGTATTATTGTGAAGGGCGTTAGTCATATCAAACTACTGACGTGCTACAAAATAATTAATCTTCCACCTTTCAGCTTGGTGAAAAACGCATTTATTGATTCGCCAAAGGCCTGTGGATTCGCTTATTTTTGCACAAGTTCTACATGGACATAGGAAAAAGTTCGACTCACCCTCTGGATTGTTGAGCATACAACTGACTGTTTCAGTGAATCCGACATGATGAGAGTTCTCGAATCAAAAACTGTACTGTAGCCGTGCTCGAATACAAATGTCTTCCCATTAAATTACGTCATTGTTATACAAGAGTTAGCATTCCAAAGTCTGTCACCCTGTTTTTTTTCAAAGTTTGGAGTAGAGGGCGGCATTTCCATCTGAATAATTGAACGACGTGAAACGCAAACATTTCCATCACATATGTTCCGGCAATATGTACAGTAGAAATACTGTTTACGCTGCAGTTACGTAAGCTTATAAGCTTATACTCCACAAAATGGCCACAGGCGGCATGAAGTTTCTGAAAGGATTTCCTAAACGTCCTACTTGGTACCTTAGACACTCACATGTGATATCCTGAAAAGTATTCTCTGCAGTAATTCCAGTTTCTGTTGACATTCCATCATTTTTAAAGCTAACGACACGATAGCACGAGATCGGAGACGTTCTACTGTCACGCGCACGCACTCTCAATTGCGCATGCTCTGGGAATCGCGTCGCGCCTCTGAAGGGCGCGCGCGTGTTCCAACAGAGAAGAACGCGAATCGCAGGGTCTCTGCCAGACTACACTGGTTAGATTTATATAATGAACTTTTAATGTTACCCCTAATGTATGGAAAATATTCGAGAGAGAGAGAGAGAGAGAGAGAGAGAGAGAGAGAGAGAGAGAGAGAGAGAGAGAGAGACAGACAGACAGACAGACAGACAGACAGACAGACAGAGACAGACAGACAGACAGACAGACAGTTAATTTATATTGGAAATCTTTTTCATAGGAGAGAGAGAGTTAATTTATATTGGAAATCTTTTTCATAGTCGTGACTTTTGATGGAAGAAAATTGCGCTGCATGTACATCAATGGGAAGTCAGCCCTATTGAGAAAATTAAAATATACAACACCTCTTTATCAGAATTCCCACACAGCCTCAATGAACTATTATTAGATTTCTATATAATACTTATAGCCCCTAAACTTGTAATAATAATAATAATAATAATAATAATAATAATAATAATATTTAATTCTTAAAAAACGCACTCCACAACGTCTCAGTGCGCTGTACACAACTGTTAAAAAGATACAAGAAGACAGCTAAAAACTTGAGAAACTACAATTACGAGTAAAATTTAGTAAAAAGGTGGGTCTTTAAAAAACGTTTAAAAGATGCAATATTTCTGGCGCAACGAATTTCTGAAGGCAGTGCGTTCCATAGCAAAGGAGCACATACCGAAAATGCTCTCTGACCGTAGGACTTGTTAAAATAGCCGCGTGGAGGAGTCACACGCAATTTCTCAGAAGATCGTAAATCTCTTGCCGGTACATACAGGTCAATTAAATCAGTCAAATACAGATATAGTATCTTCAGATGTATTATTTTGTTTAAAGGTAAAGTAATAATGTAAATAATGCATCGAAATTTAACCCCGGGGGGAGGGGTAACTCCATGGCTAATAGTACGGGGGGGGGGGGGCTCCTCACGAACATGGAAACCCAAACTGTTGTGATACCAGTTTTGAGGAAAAAAACCTACCCTTTCTGATAAACGCAGCTATCTCTTGGCGGGGTAGCGTGAGTTGCTATGTGAGTGCGGGGTTGACCTTTGACCCGCATAGCAACTCACGCTACCCCGCCAACAGATAGCTGCGTTTCCACAGCTATCTGATACCATACAATACCATACGTATACCATACGTATACAGATACGACTTACTCGCCTTGTGTACCAGGGGTACCAACAGTCAACCGACAGATCGGAAATAATGATGGTATATCTGGGATGTAGATACATGGGTTTCCAGTGTTGACAGCATGATTTTTTAACAAATGTCAGTTTGTGTTTAAAACCGGACCCTTTCTCATACCAACACCTCGTGAAAAGTATACCCTTTCTGATACCAAACAGTGCAAAAAAAACGACCCCTTTCGCGCGGATCCTCCCGTATAGCCATGTATGGGAGTTACCCCCCCCCCGGGAATTTAACCTTGTCTTCCTGTTCATAGCGGTGCTCACACTTGTTTACACTGTACGATTCGAACGAACACGCTGTGCAATGCTGCAGTCGTCATTTTTACTGCTGTCAGTTCCTGACTTCGGTCATAATATATGAATAAAACCACAATTGAACTGTATCACATCGTTCTTGTTGGTCATTTATGCAACCACACTGTACCTAGGAAAGTTATATTGCTCGAAACTGGCGAGGACTGGAGGAGTACGATGCCGTATGAAGATCGTACGTTCGCATATTCTCAACGCCTTGGACGTTGTTTGAAATTGAGAGGAAAAGTGTATCATCGTTCGTTGTAATTATGAATGAAACTAAAATCATAAACAATCACAGTAAACAAACCGCAAAAAGAGACTTTTAACATTTGGCATGTAATAATCATTTGATCTCGATTTTACTGGTGTCTTATGAAAACACTTCATTGTGTCCGCAGCTCTTATCGAGCTGTCGACGAAGTGGCACAAGCTTCTGAAAACCGCGTTTGCCGTACGTTATGCAGTAAACATTCTCGCTTTATTACAGCCTACCGCAGAAGTTCAACAGCAATACAACACTTTACCGATGCTAAAAAATTAACCCGTCACCTGACAGGATGAGATGTTGATTTTGATACATCATATTCTTAATATATATGTTGGATTCTTGTTCGGTGATAAATTGGTCGATTTTGAGCGATGACTCGGCTGTTACGGCTCGTGACGAGATAGTACAGTACAGTGGTAATAGCAAACGTAGGGAGCAGACGACAGTGAACGCTCTCGTTTTCCCCAGTAGAAAAAAAACAGACAAACTTCACAATCGCTACCAAAAGCCTTGACGTTTTCGCTATTTATTACCTTTACCGCATTTTTCAGTAAACTCCTTTGTGCCCACTCAATTTTCATCTGCACGAGAATGCTTACAAACTGTTTCAGTAGAAAAAAAAGTGCCGACCCCGTATACCCACTACTTCTGACGTCAGAAGTAGGGGTATACGGAAATCCTGTAAACCGTATACCTATAGCGTGATGTCACACTATAGGGATAACTGGGTCTATGTATGTGATATATATATATATATATATATATATATATATATATATATATATATATATATATATATATATATATATATATATGAGAAAGTTGCCATCAAATGTTACAAACTGAGTGTGCCTGTGTTTCATTTACAAGGAAACGAAATGTCAACATATTTCCTTACAAATGTGGTAAACAAACTTTTTTGCATTGTACAAACTTTGGAAATTACCATGGTGTGTTTTCAACCAGTAAACTTAACTGGAGTAGCACATTAGATTTATAAAACGCACTTGTAAATATCAAAGATTTAAGAACATAATATGTCTCGTTTGTCGGAAGCCAGGTTGAATATTGCTCACCAATCTGGTCCCCCATCATCATGTTTAATACGGAAACCAGAAGGGGTCCAAATTAAATTTATTTCATCGCAGGTTTATTCAAAGGATATGTTATATATAATTTGTGTTATCGATGTGCCTTCCAACACTGGAGAACAGGCGAAAATATTAAGAGACACCGTTTCTTTTTAAAATCCTGCACTCTTATACAGTGTAACAGATGTGCTCGCACAAATTAATTTTAACGTTCCTGCTTTTACATTGCGCCGTACTGTTCTTTTTAGACCAGCGTCAGCACGTACGACAATTTTGAAACAGTATTTTTTTATCAAGATCTCAGACATATTTTAACTCCACCTGTACCATGCAAAATTAGATATTTTCCGTAATTACACTAATTTCCAACATGCATTATGCAAGACGCTTTTTTAATGAATATTTTTTTTTTTATTTTGTCCGGATGTTTCTATGTCTGTCAGTCATAGTTCTGTTGATTGTTTTTATTTTATGTGAAATGTCCTGTTTATCTTTTGTTTTTTGTTAGTTGTGTTATACTTTGCATTATATTTTATTTAAACGAACCTGTTATTGGTGTAACCTGTTGGTTCGTTCGTAAATAAATAAATAAATAATAAATAAATAAATAAATGACTAGTTTACTTTAATCTTACCCTACACTAAATATCCAATACAGTTTATGTATTATATACTTCGTCACATGATGGCAACGCCACAGAGCAGAGTCACAGCAATACGTTCAGTAACGGCTAGTCAGGCAGACTAATTTTACTGGATGGGTCTACAGAGAACTTTGATGTTAAATATCTCCATATGTGTTATTGGCAACCGCAAGTATATGAATAAATGCATGGTGAAAACATTTCTTGGTTGCATTGTCAAATTTGACTTCATGTGATCAAGGAACTGACTATGATGTTTTCTATAGAATGTTTTGATGGAGCAAAATAAAAATGTTCAAATGAGTGCAGCATACTCACTTGACGTTTCAAAACATTATGCCGACCCGAGTCAGCACGAGTCCATATAACATTACCGACTCACAGCCATATTTGTGATATTTTCTCAAGGGAAAATCAGTTTCCGCGGAGATGAAGACCAAATAAATCGTAACTTCGCATTACGCGGCTGTTAGCAACACAATAATTTTTGTCTGCCTATATTTGGACTGACTCGTTCTGTGTTAGGAGGGTTACTTTATTGGATTCGGACTGAATGGTGTACACATTGAGAGGTAAACTGGTCTCTTGTGATACAAAATTTGCGCACTTCAATTATCATGTCGGCGTTTGAGTCTTTATTTTTTAGCACTTCTCAGCGGCATGGCACGCACCAGGTATCGGGAATTTGAGAGAGTATAGCAAAATACAACGGTTATTGAAGGGTCGTCAGTGGTTTTGAGATGTCAAATTTACCAATGCTACCGTTGCTATAAATTTGTCGTGTACTGCAAGGGAAATAAATGGAAACACAATTTATTCGCATACATCAAAGACAAAGTTGTATACATTGATCGTAACGCTCAAATAGCGAAAAATCAAGCTATGCGTCGATTGAATCGCCTAGGTGATTTTGAACACATTACGCAAGCTATTGTCACAATGGGAAGGCCGTCCGCTAGCGCAACTCTCAGTATCGACTCTGCTTCATCCTATACAGTAGTTACCAGAGTTGAATTTACTTGGTACATGTCCACTGATCCTAGCAGAACTCTTGAGAACTTGAATGGGCACGGCCATGCACGGGCAATTGAAAATTACATGTAAAACGCCCTCACCCTTTCTTATTGTGGGATGCTCCTTGATTGTGGTTCTTGTAATTGTTGCCTCAGCGTTGAGCTTCATCTGGCAGTGCAGACAAAGAGGGAGGGCGAGGCACAAGATTTGGAGAGGAATATTTGGACTGTGCACTTCAACCCGTACGTCGACAGGGAATCCACCGTACTCAGTGAAGACGACGGATATGGTCTCTCACTGGGCATCATTCCTGACCTTGGGAGCCACTATACGAGGAGATGCGCACGGAATGCGTCGATGGATTTTTTTACCTTCCAAGAAGACAAGGCAGAGGGATGTCCGTCGGAGAACGTAGCGACTCCATCTCAAGACGACGTCGAAGCTATCGAAGTGCGGGTAAACAAACAGAAAAAAGTCAGACTGGAAGACTGCAAAAGGAAATGACATCACTTCGTTCACGAACAAAGGCGCACACAAACTTCTTGTACGAAAAGTATGACGTCATCTTCCTAGGCGAAAGACGGCGATACGCGTTATGATGAATAACATTGTCGAAGCAATCCTATCGTGTATACTGAACTTGATTATGTCACTCAATGTTTACATCAAAAGGCAATTATGACAGCCCAGACTACTGTCATAATCTTCCAATTGGCGCACAGAATAGTAATATTTCACGCTCAAAATACATTAGCGTTCTGGACGCGAATGATCAAGCTGACGTTTCTTTGTTTGGACTCTAACAATGTTGGCGCCACGAAATACCAGCACAGTATCGACGACATGATCTCACTCATTTACACATTTACAAGAATTACCCAGTAACTTATTTTTCTCATGGAGGTATTCTGCGTACTACCCCCATGTTCTATTTTGTTTCAACCAATCGTAATATTGAGCCGTTGTTATCATTTTAATTTATTCATGGCGTGGGTTTGAAACAAAAGAATTGTAGCAAGCCACGCACGGGCAAGTGATAATTTCTACTTTTGTAATCTTTTCTAATGTCGGTAAATCAAAGCATTGTCTTATTATATTCTTTATGGCGTCGGCATCCGACATAGCCAAGATACTGTATAAATGGACACACTAACCCAGAAACTAACAGAGGACTTAACTTGGACCACGGTCACTCGCTAGTGGAGTGACCGAAACAAAGGGCCGATACCACGGTCACTTTCTTGTGGAGTGACCGAGACAGGACATTCACTCAGAAACTAGAACTTGGACCACGGTCACTCCTCTGTGGAGTGACCAAGACTCAACAGAGGACAAACTAACTTGGTCCGACTGACACACAGGCAGATTCATGTATCGTTGACTGCGCCGTCAGGCGTAGTCATGGTTCCGTATTCAATAAATAAGTTCCAGTTACATCAACACTCGTCGTCAGATCCAGCTTCTTTCCTTTACGTTATGACATGGTGGAGATACCAAACCCGGTGCGAAGACTGACTTTGGGTCGTCAGTCACCTCTCGTCGCCAAGCGAGAAGCTCTACGATTAATTCCCCGAAGCACGAAAGTCACCATTGCCAAGCCGACCACTTTGCCGACGAGCGTGTTCCCCGTGTGAGTAAATCCTCTACGATCCGCTCTCAAGAAACTATCAACTTGAAGATTCACATCGAGCAATTCCCCGATGAAAGACATCTTGAAGACGAGGAATCCACTCTTCCTGTGACGAGGAAACGGGCCACCCATAATCAACGATGAACAATCTCCATGCAGTAATTCTATGACGCGATCAGTAAGTTTGAAATTTAGAATGATAGGTTTGTTTAAATGATTGTATTTTCGATTAATGTGAAGACTAGAATATGCTCTCTGATTTCTTTTTATTTTTAAAAGGCTCGTTAATCGCATACCTACGTCAAAGCAATACATAGCAAATCTTCGAGCCTACTACACACGCGGGATGGAATACTGAAATATTATAACGCAAATACAAGCGGGTTGGGAAATAAGGAAATTTTTGAGTACGATTCTTGGCTTTCAATTTTTCGATTATATTGTCATTTCGAAACTTGCGTTTCTATGTAATCACTGTGGGAAAATTTTCAAACGACGAGATCGCTGAATAGAATTACTGCAAGAAAATTAACCAACCTCGGTAACTCTACAAACCAAACAGTTTTGACAGAACAACGACCAATTGAAACGAACTATACAAGCGCCAGAAAAAGAAACTGAACTCAAGATACCTCAAGAAGTTAAAGATCAACTTACGGACAAAAACGTAAAGACATTTTCTTGGTGCGCTAAGAACAATTGACCATGAGAAGAAAGTGACTGACTAAAGAATCAGAACTCAACAAGAAAGAACAAACATTACAAATACATTTTTACTTGCATTTGTTATAACTGTAACTTTTCTTAAGTGTTTTTATCAGCTGTTGAGTGACACATTGACATTTGCTGTGATTTTATCGTGTGAGATCTCGTAGTGTGCGGGGTAACGGCCGGCTCCATCATACTGCCTGATGTCACACCCTCAGAAGCAAAATTCTATGTTTCACGATTCAGTATGATATCGCAATAGGAATTTTGTCTACATTATGTTGTATTGTATATTGTTTCTTCGACATTCTAGTTTCCGTTGTGTATTTCTTTTAATGTTGCATCTCATTGTTAACTCGTGCCTGTAGTTATGCAAATTACCCTTTGTATGAAATTCAATTGTTTTACTTTCGCTGAATGCCCAAATCTGAAAACGTTCATTTTTTGCTTCTCTCAAAACTTTAAGTGTTTAGTCCAACAAAATATCATTTCATACACTTTAAATCACACGTTTCCGTACGAATGAGGATCTATTTGAAAGCCATTTTTGCAAAGATTTTTGGAACACCAATGCTTGGTCTCTATTTCCGTTTTACGCTAAGCCAGCGTGTTTTTCTTGTTAGTAAGATTTACGAACAGGCTTTATTTATTATAATGCTGACGGCAAACCAAGAGATGGTCACAAGAAGACGCACAAAGTCCGCCATCCGAATGCCTACACGCTCTTTACTATTATTCTTCGAGGCCAGCCGAGCCAAATTGTTAACCACCAAAGACGCAAGGATTATTTTTAGGTTAATAGTGATCATGTATTTTTTATTTTAAATCACCAGTGTTGCAGCCTTGCCTTTAAAGAATGCACTTTTCATATCCTCAACTCAGAGTAAACGGATGTTTTATTTTGAAGATGAGGTCATTTTCCTCTCGAAATTGGCCAATGCCCATGGCATAATCTTCAAAATTGGCGCACAGAATAGTAATATTTCACGCTCACAATACATTAGCGTTCTGGGACGCGAATGATCAAGCTGACGTTTCTTTGTTTGGACTCTAACAATGTTGGCGCCACGAAATATCAGCACAGTATCGACGACATGATCTCACTCATTTACACATTTACAAGAATTACCCAGTAACTTATTTTCTCATGGAGGTATTCTGCGTACTACCCCCATGTTCTATTGTGTTTCAACCAATCATAATATTGAGCCGTTGTCATTATTTTAATTTATTCATGGCGTGGGTTTGAAACAAATGAATTGTAGCAAGCCACGCACGGGCATGTGATAATTTCTACTTTTGTAATCTTTTCTAGCGTCGGTAAATCAAAGTATTGTCTTATTATATTCTTTATGGCGTCGGCATCCGACATAGCCAAGATACTGTATAAATAGACACACTAACTCAGAGGAAAAACGAGGGGAGAACTGGAGGACCGATAACCACGGTCACTCTCTTGTGGAGTGACCGAGACAGGACATTCACTCAGAAAAGAGAACTCAAGGACCGATAACAACGGTCACTCTCTTGTGAAGTGACCGAGACAGGACATTCATTCAGAAACTAGAACTTTCACCGAAACTATAACTTTGGACCACGATCACTCTCTAGTGGAGTGACCGAAACCAGGAACTAGGACCAACTAAGACTTATGTATCAGCGGCTGTGCCTGTAGGCCCAGTTATGGTTCCGTATTCAATAAATAAGTTCCAGTTATACATCAGCCCTCTTCATCAGATCCAGCTTCTTTCCTGTATGTTATCACACTACAGTGTTACATGCCGAATCGTGATCACCAAAAGTGAAATATTGCAGTTATGTTTAGATTTCACGTTTACAGAAGTTGAAAAGCATAATGTGACTGGCCCCGAGTCGCCTGACTTTGCTCGGCAGCTGAGTAACTGGCTGGCCAAAGCGTTCACTCAACGATCTACGCAACAGCCTACCACTCAGCGCGACGGTCTACCGATGTCCTTCAATTATTTTATAGTGTAGTACTTACATGCCCACATACTCTGAGCAAGTCTAGGAACAATCTGCAAACGTAGATACAAAAGGGCGCCACCACAGAGGAGAACAGGCAAACATCTGTTATACATTTGATTTACGAACCTGTACTACATGGATCTCATGCTCTGTCCGGGTGCTGTCTGGTAGCAACACTCATATCGATGTTTTTTTTTTCTGAAATCAAATCATAAATCTGTTCCTATGTCGGTGCGTTCAGCCAGACACGTTATTAAACTCTCTTCGGCTTCGATTGGGGACAGACAAATGCCCAATAGAAGGTAAACTCGGACTTTTTATTACATGTTCTTTGTTAAAGATCCCTCTGCAAGTTATGATCTGTTCTATAGGTAGTACATTTTGCGAAAATATAGGACACGTATTACTGTAATTCTAACCGCGCCATAAAGTTTACTTTTTTGTGCATCTCTTATCGCCATTTCACCATACATTGGTGCTTCCTGTCTTGGAAGTCTATTTCCTTGAATTATTGATAATCAAAACTGACTTTCAAATTGTTCCTGCTTAAGGAATGACGATGTTAGCGGTATCATGTTTTGCTATTTTTAGATTAATATTTATTAAGCTATCATGGGATGATGATGACTTCACTTTTAACTTCACGGTCGTTCGTGTGTAAACGTGAAAAGAGAATCTCGTGTTTTCCGTTTACGTTGTATTGTTCGAAATGGTCAACTATTTCGTGGTGTTGGTAATTTTCTGTTGCCTGGTGTGCGGCGGCTCACAACGGCCGGAATTTGAGATGGTACCGCAAGACACGACGGTCATTGAAGAATTGAAGTGATGCTTAAGTGTAGAGTTCATAAAGATTACCTTTCACACAGCATCTCTGTGCACTGGGTAGTCAATGAACGCGAAGTGACACCTGATGACGAACAGTACCAGCGGTTTACAGTGTTAGATAACAACTTAAAAACAGACGGTATCGCCGACTTGAAAATCGAACACGTTAGAGACAGCGATAAAGGGGATTACACATGTGTTATTCATTTCATGAGAACAATGCAAATATAGATTCTACACCCGTTAGACTGACCGTAATCCGGATGCCCATTCCAAGCTTCGGGAGAGAACCAGAGAGTAGAACGGTCATCGAAGGGGAAACGGTAACCTTGTCTTGCCTCATTGACGATTTCACCGAGGGTAAGTTGAATGTGGTGTGGAAGAAGCGTCGCCTAGGATATTTGTCAAGAAACCAAATTCCGCTGACATCACATAGTTTGCGGTATTCTGTAGGGCCTGGAGAAAATGGAGAATTTAATTTGAGAATTGTCAATGTGACCCGCGACGATGCTGATGATTTTTGGTGTGTTGTGCTGGTAATTAACAACAGTGATTTTATTCTAAAATCTCGTGTGGCCACGCTTTCTGTTGTGTATTCTACGTGTAACGTTTCAGAGGGGCCCGGTCAACTGGGAAAAGGAATATACAAGGAGGGTTCAAACGTAACAGCTGTCTGTACTGCTCGGGGATTTCCAGACAACTACGCTGAGCCTTTATCACTGTCGTGTTGATGAACGCTGTCGAATTTTCCGGCACTCAATTTCACAATCAGAGTCCCGATATACGAGACACGTGGTCCTTGACTGCCGACGATGACAACACGTCTCTGATATGCAAAACTACTCATTCAAATTCAGCGAGTCAGACGTTCTGTACGAGTGGTCCGATACGTGTATATTTTGCGCCGATTGTAAGCATTGATCTGTCGACGCCGATAGCTTCCCCGGAAGAAAGACTGACACTGACGTGTTCGGCTAGAGCAAACCCAGATATTACCAGCATCAAATGGTTTGTCAATAACGTCTACATCACAAGCAGGGATCCCTACCTTCTCGAGGACGATGATCGACGGCTGACCATACATGAACTGAAGAAAACGGATGACGCCATCACAATTTTGTGTACTGCTGTTAATGCAGTAGGATTAAGATCTAGCTCAGTTAGAATTATGTTAAAACACGAAAACGGGACGATATCTACTACAAATCCGTCAACTGAAATTTTTGGAAGTACTGTCGAAAGAGACCATGACAGAGTCGAAGTATCACGTGCAACATCTCCAACGTTACTTGTTGTCTTATGTTCATTCTTTCGGCTCTTGTTATCGGCGTCGTTGCTTTGGTCGGAGTCTTTTGCCACTGCAAACGAAGGAAGCAAAGGAGAAACAAGGATGGCCGTTTGAATGGGGTGAATTCAACATTTGAACAGCCTTCCAGCCACGACCACAGCAACATCAGACAGGACAACTCATCATTGACAGAATTTCCCGAGCCTAGTCACCAATACGAGGAATTGAAAATAAGAAATCACGGAATATCCTACTCTACATTAAATGCAACAGAACCAGAGATACTTCCTGAGCAGGAAGTCTCTGCCATAGGTCACGGTCAAGCTGAAGTAGTCTACGCACAGGTAAACAAGAAAAGAAACCAAAGGGAAACCCCAATAACACTGGTAACGACGACGCCGCAATCACGTACCAAAATACCTCCACGTTCTCCCGACCGGAGACGGCATCCGCTGATGTTGTGGAAAACGGCGCACGCAGCGACACTGTCGACACGCCCTCACGGAATATCGATGGCTTAGTTTACGCCGAACTTGACCTGACAAATCACCCTGGACCAGAGCAGAGGTCAACTGCGGCTTCGGAGCCTCCAACAATCTACGCTGAGCTTCACCACCTGTGAACGGTTCTGAAGTTTTAGCAAATTTAATCTCAGACTAGTAAGAACAATTTACAGAATGAAAGCGATTGAATCGATTAATTTAACTTGAACTGTTAAAGGATAAGATATTAGTTTTTAAGGTAGTGGAAAGAGCTAGGACGAAATAAACTTGCCCAAAACAACAATTCAATGTTTTCAGAGTATTTACAAACTTCAAAATTTACAGCAAGTGAGTAACTTCAGCACGTAAAGGGATACCACACATTAATCTTAATAGCAATTTAAAAAAAAAGGGAGTCATCACTGAGTTACGGAGTCGTGATACCATTGTAGTTTTTGTTCTACTACTGAACTTTACTTGTAAAACAACTCTTTTAAGTTTTAAATGATATGAAAATATCATGTTTATAGTGTGGTAGGTTCTAAAGAACGTAAGGACAACATGTGAATAGTTCATTGTGTAAAGAATACTGTATGTGTGTTTGAGGAATCCATCACGATTCAAGCATCAAGACTGCCATGTGTTTTCATTGTACAACTGGGACCAAAATAGCCTTTTCCGCTACATTTAATATTGTCAAGCGTTACTCCTCAGATTTTCCAAACAAAAGTAAAATATTTCGTTTGGAAAATTGGTGAAGGTAATTTTTTCGAGTAGGAGATAATTGTTGAACAAATTAGAGTCACCAGTGGTGTTTTTGTCACTTCCTGTGTTTGCTAATGTTTTGCTTTCTAAGACAGACTTGCTAGTGATAAGTATACTTTCCAATTTTCAAAATACCGCAAATGTTCAACTCTTAAGCAGAACCTGTTGTAGCCAATGTAGTTAATCTCATTCTCTATCTAAATACGTGAATATCAAAAACTTGCTGATCACGGACTCAATTTGTAAGGATGAAAGAAGGCCTTGCCGAACACGGCCTTAGCTTTGATATATTTCTAGTAATTTTTATATTTGTAAGTTCTCGTTCTCGGTTTTGATTTTATAATTACGTCGAAATACCATATTCAACTTGTCAACCTAGTCTGTATATGTGTAAAGGTCAAATGTTATTGTTGACACTGAATTCTCGTCTGAACAAGAATCCGTTTGACATGATTTGTCAGCAATAACATTGCATTTTGTACACGATGTGGAAAAATAATCCTTTCCATTGCAACATATTTTAGAATAGTTTATTGTTAAAGAAGAAGATGTAGTTCTTTTCTGTAACGAAAGCAACGATAACGTAATAAAATAGCTTCATATTGTGTTAGACATCTTCTACTGTGAAAAGCTACTAATGAGCACAAGTTGTCCGGTAAACGCTTTGTCAAACGTCAAGGTTCTTGGCGTCTGTTCTCAGAAATCGACACCATTCAAGGTTTCCAGATGACATTGCACTCCGAATGGCACGAGTTCACGAACAAGTGTTCTCTAGACGTCATTTTTTTCCCGATCTGTTGCTCAGTGATATCGATGTGACTTTGAGCCTGGGATGTTCGTTTAGTCACATGACATTTTCTCAGCCAATCACGGAACATAATGAGCATGCCTGTTTAATGTGCTCTATCGACATATATAGGATTCTCGGTCGCTTGTCAATTCTCTGTTAAATTCCTTCAAGCTGTCACTAGCAAAACTTGAGACTGCCTCTGTGATGTAATAATAATTGTGCACACGGCGTCTAATGACAGCAGCGTGGGATACAACAGATCCCACGTGGAAATAAAAATATCTCAAAACAATATGGAGTGACTGAGAGTTTTTCCGTTGACGTCAATTATTGTCGTTCAAATTGTTTCTACATGGTAACGATCTGTTGCAGCAAAGGTACTAATAGTCGGAAATTTACAAATCTAAAAAAATCTCAAACTTCAAAAAGAAATTATATCATTAACTCCAAACTTAATATATCTATACATTAAATGTTTAGTTTCAAATTTAATTTGATAGAATTTTAGCACGTTGAAATTGAATTTTTTAAATGAATCAAATTTAAAATTTCACTTCAATCAGAATGTTATATGAGAAGATAAGCTTTTTGATATCTCCGCTGTTGGGTATGATGGATAAATGATGGATTTATTTAGTCAAGGATTAATTATTCGGATAACTTAAGATATTTCTGCTGCACATAAAATGATCAAATTTAATATATTTGGTGTAAATACATCAAATGTATCGTTTTAATTTATTAAAATACACAGAAATTAAATTTTACTTAAGATATAATGCTATGACCCCACAATCGGAATGTTACGTATTATAAAGATTGTATGCTTCCAGACTGATTTGTTTATCAATAAAGTGCTCTTGATCCAAACTTGAGATATATTACATGTAACGTAAACTCAATGATCTGTGGCTGTTATGCATTTTGCATTATTTTTCTTCTCTTTTGAAAATGCAGTTTCTTGTTCTACTTCTAAAATCGCGCCGAAATGTCTGGTCGTCTTTAACTTGTCAATACAACCTGCACGCGTTTGACGTGCAGTGTTGTCACTGACAACAGTTTCAGCCCGGACCAACATAAGTTTTCAACAACATCTTTGCATATTGTACTCGATGCGCCTTTTTAAGACTGGTACTGAGTATTTCCATGGCTTTTACTGTTCCCTGGCACTACGATTTGAAAACATTCCAATTCCAAACACTAGTGTAACCCTCCCTCCGCCACTGAGGAAAGCTTCCCGGGCCGCCGTTCATCTCCCCGGCCCACCACAATAGTCCCCGGCAAACATCTACCAGATTGACCATTGCAATGCCAAAGTCTTTCTAGTGGTTGCCTGCTGTTTTTCTGAAACAAAAATAACGAAAATATTTAAATCATTTTGCGGACACAGTGTACGAATATTTGCATAGGCTATGTATCTTTGTTTTAGAGTGATAATACAATTTCATAAAAAAATTCATAATTTGAACTGCGTGTGAAGAGTCATACTCAATCTTTATCTCTGTCTGTGTCTTGTATTATCACAACCCGCATCTCTCTCTGTCACTGTTTTTTTCTCCATTTATCTGTAACTGTTTGTCTGTGCCTGTCTCTCTTTAAGTCGCGCAGTCTTGGTAGCCTGGTTATGCTGTTCAGGGTAGACCCCATGTAGGTCCGTAATAGGCGGAGGTTGGTGTGACAGACATTTGTTTTACTGTATGCCGCTATAATGAGACGTGTAATCATAGCCAATATTTAATCGGATATTGATTTGGCTTCCCTATACTGTAGTAGGCCTAATAGCGGATTTCTAACGTCACTCACACGCTCAGTCATAAAGTAATCTTTAAAAATAGAATGTGTCGTGGCAAACATCGTCATTTTAGATGTACAATCATTAGGAATTAAGGAGCCGTCATTATTTACAGCCTGGGGGAGGTCGGAATTTCATCGGAAATCCCGAAATTTACGACGAGTAATCCCCCACAGCCATCCATGATAAATATGAATAATCCCCCTCTCTAACACAGAACTTTTTTTGACTGACCCACACCTAGAAAAGTTAAATATCAATGCAGTTATTTGTAAAATTTACAAAAATACAGCATGACCTTTCAAATCCTTGTGTACCCTGCCAGATTATACTTGGTTATCTCATGATGACGGTTTAAAAAAGGTGAAAATAACGAAACAAAATTCAAAGTCATGACAAAATTCAGATATAAAAGCTCACATTGAACCAGTATCCAATTATATGAGTTTGTTTAATATATGGGTATCATGAAACTTAAGGGTTTTTAGTTCACTAGAGCACAGGGGGAGAACACGCAGGAGGCTGAGGAGTACTAAAGTGTAAGAGGAGAGTGTCCCTTATCTTGCGTGGGAAAGTTTGAGAAACTGGTGTGTGCAATGGTGCACTCTGGTGCAATGTGAGAGGAGTTTTTGATTTGTTTTTATACTAAGTAAATCTGTTAGAACATTCCAAGGGAGACCATGACAGGGGGTCCCCCTTCTCGCATCGACAATTTTGAGAAATTGATGTGTGTAATGGTGCAATCTGAGAGGTGTTTGAAAATGACATTGAACACTAATATTTCATTACATTTTTTGCATGATAAGTGTTTGAGTCACAATATTCAACAGCCAAACAATGACAATACATTTTGTAAAAAACAGTTCATAGTTAGTTTGCTATAGATTGAAGACCAAAGAATACGCAGGAATGGAAAATCTGCGACCTTCTTGGGTCATTTGCAAAATCTTACATTTCTGTAAACGATATTTGAAGACCATCAGTCACTGTATTTTTTTATCCATTCATTATTTGTTTGCAACCTCGCCAGTCGTGCAATTTCTCCAGCTGCCAGCTTCTAATGAAAAGCCTGAATACAGTATGGTAAATTGTCAAATTGTTTTTGTTATTATACAGGATGAATTAACAGTTCAGTTTTGTCCTAGATCCTGTGAAAAATGAGAGAAATTCATGTGTGCAATGGTGCAGTCTGGTGCAATCTGAGAGGTGTTTTCAATTTGCTTTTTTACTGGTAAAACTTTTAGAACAACCCAAGGAGAGACCATCGAAAATTTTGAGAAATTGATGTGAGCAATGGTGCAATCTCAGAGGTGTTTCAATTTATTTTGCACCAAAATTGGGTAACCCTTCTCTCCACATTTTTGAGCAACCCCCGAGTGGCATTCAATTTTTGAGTGACCCCCCTCACATTCCTCCGACCCCTAGGACGTAAATAATGACGGCTCCCTTGTACGGACAAAATAGCTATCAAACTACGGAAAGGGTTGAATTGTACTTTTCCTCAAAACTCGCAGTAATTGGTGACTCGAAAACAACGAGGCGTGATGACGTCAGAGGTACTGCGACTTATAAGGTGTCTAAATTGATTCGATTCTTCGCCCACAGACATTTTGCCAGTGCCTGGATTTGGGAGAGTCTAGTCAAAGAATGTCACTATTTTTGGTAAAGCCGGGGGTGCATGTTCTTTATGATCATTTCGTTGGAATTCAAACTTGACAAACTTCCAATTATTGCAAAAACTACGGGAGAGCCATGTATCAAAAATCCTTACATAGCCGTATTTTTTCGATGCCTTGTCTGCATTTAAAGCTGAAGTCGTGACAATAAATAACATTGGACCTATCTATAAGCCTTTCACGTCATTGTAGCCAGACGTTCCAAACTGCATGAAAGGTAAATGTCCACCATTTTTATCAAAGCATCATTTTTGAAAAGATTGCAGAAAATAAACATTATCAACATTCAAGGAGTTATAAGGCTTAGATGTTCTGCGAAAAAAATTGATAATTCTTTGTTTCAAAAATGTCTCTATTCCTTGCTCGGTGGGGGGGGGTCTCAGGCTCATGATGCCATAACCGGTAGCCTAGCAGACTGATTTCAATGTTTGTCTGGAAAAGATCTTATACGCAGAATACATCCGCTTGCATTGTGAGTGATAGCACATGTGTAAGCACTGCTATCTTCATTTTGTCAAATCTGATTGGGGAACTGGCCATCTTTGAATTATATTGTTTCAAGTGCTGTTAAATCTTGGAAAATATCCACTTGCCAATGATATTTAGCAAGCATGAAATCAATTCGGGAGAACATTTGTTTGACAGTAGAAAATCTTCGCATAAGTCCACCACTCTATTTCTGACCTCCAGAGCGCCGTACTTGAGCCACTTCCTAAAAAGGAAACCATTTTCAGCGATGTCCTTACATAAAAACCGGCATTACGTAACTGTCAGCAAAACTATGACGTCTTAATATTTTGTGATTTAGTACTTAAGTAGGAAGATTTCTTTAATCTTGATTCATTGTATTCAAGCTGGGCGAGTACAGGCGCAGGCTGGTCACCTTCGACACAAGATCTCTTCGTTGCCATGTCGAGGTTAGAGTACTTTTTGGTGTTAGCAGTTTTGTGCGGTGCGGCACGCGCCAGGTATCGGGAGTTCGAAACGGTGCCTCAAAACACAACGGTCATGAAGGATCGCCAGTGGTGCTGAGATGCGAAGTCCGCAAAGAATACATCATCTACGCAACGACGGTGTACTGGGAAGTTACAGGAGAGGCGGGTACGACAAGAAGGGACCCACAAACATCGTTGGCAGACAGAGGGAAAGGTATTCACAACCTGGAAATCGGGACTGTGTCTGAGGACAACGAGGGCGATTACACATGCGTGATTGCCCTTTCTAAACACATCACCATGCGCTCTACACCTGGTAAGCTAAAGGTGATTCAGATACCTATCCCTAGTTTTGAGCAAGAGCCGGAGAGTTTGAATATCGTGGAAGGGGAACTGCGAGCCTGAACTGTTACGTTGGTAACTTCACTGAAGGACAACTGAGAATCTCCTGGGACAAGAATGGGATCTGGAGTGCTGTCTGAGGATCCGTCCTCAAAAGTTTCACAACACTCAGGAACAGGCGATGAGGAGGGTAAATCCACTCTGATAATAAGCGATGTGTCCCGCGAAGATGCCGGTGAGTACCGCTGTCTGGTATCAGTTGAGAACGGAGAAGGTTATATCTTAAAATCGCGTTCGGCTCGGCTCTCTGTTGTGTATAGTGAGTGTGGCATAGAAGCCCGGTGCAACAGAGTGAAGTTTTCGAAGACGGGGACGAAATTACGACTGTCTGCACCGCACGGGGCTATGACTCAATCGATCGCAAGTTACTCCGGTCTTGTTGACATGGTCGAGGGATGGAATTGAAATGTATGGTACTGAAGTGCTCAGCGAAAGCCCTGACATACGAGATGAATGGTCGCTGACTCCGGACGATGACATAAAACCGTGCTTTGTAAAATACGGGTTTTAGAACCACCGAGCGAAGCGGTTTGCTCCATCGGTCCAATAAGTGTACACTACGGACCCAATTTAACCATTCTTCCATCAGCGCCGACAGGTGTGCAAGGAGCCAAATTAACTTTGACGTGCTCTGCCCGCGCTAACCCGGATGTTATCAGCTATAAATGGGTAATAAAAAACAAGGTCATCACAAGAGCGGACAGGCGTTACAACATCGACGAGAGTGGCCAGCGTTTGACGATACGTGAACTCAGATATACGGACGATGGCGTTAGAGTCGGATGCATTGCACGTAACCAGGGAAAATCAAGATTTGGATCCGTTAGGATCGAAGTAACTGCACCAGCAACGACAAGTGACCCTCTTGGTTACAACGACAGAGCAGCGGAAATTAGGCGTAAAACGCCCTCAACGTATCTCATTGTTGGATGCGCCTCTGTCGTGGTCCTGTTTCTTATCGTTGTCGTCATTGTCGCCGTAGTATGTCACTGCAAGCGAAGAAAAGAGACGCTACGTGAAAAAATCGACGTGGGTTGCTGGATCACGGCTTTTCCGCAGCCTCCGAGCTACGACCAGAGCGACCGCACACAGGAGTCGTTGACGGAACTCTCATGGGCGGCATCTACCGACTTTTTGTTCGGCGGTACTCGCTACAAGGGTGAACAATCGCCTGGCACAGAGGACTTAGTTTACGCTGAACTTGATCTGACCCGTCAGCAAGCGTCAGAGCTAGAGACATTCAAGGCACCGAAGCCTCCAACGGTTTACGCAGAGCTTCAACGTCCCGCAAATACGGATAAGATTAAATGCGCAGACTCAGAACAGAATATCATTCCATGATGGCATGGACTGCAATTGATGAAACCCTTGTCGGGCACACACCCGAACATTTGCTTAGTGCATCATACCAGTTGTAGAGAACCTTCGATAAGCCGCTTTGTCTGTGGACTGTATTATTGACATTTTGACAGATTTCGTGCACGAAATAATCACAGCGAATACTGTACGTGTATTTTTAGAGTCTTGACGTGTGAATGTATACTGTAGGAAGAGCAATAATAGTTTGAATGTCAAAAGTGTATTGCTTCAATCACTGTCCATTGGTATTGAAGGACCATGTGAGTCAAAGCATGGTGAGGCCAAAGCGGAGTTACATGTACGCCACCATCTTAAAACTAAAGCTTGCACAACAAGAAGAGTATCTTTCGATATGAGCGATCATCATGCGCGCTCACTCCCAGATGAATTTTTGCTATCCGTTGAATTTTCATCCTTTGAAACGATTTGATTTAAAAAAATTAAAATCTCACCCTTAACATATGCTGTTTTACTGGGGCAAAATGTTGATATCTCAATCTACAGGTAGAAAACTGTACGTAACATTTAAGACCATGTCCTGGCAAGTCTTGTTTACGGATTGTGTTTGGTGAGATTTTATAGACGTAGTGACAGGACCAATCTGTGGGATAACTGCATGAACATGAATTTGAGTCTATACAGCAATGCAGACTCTAAAGCCATCGTTCACGCGTCGTTATCACAGGTACCCCAACAGGGGTTTACAGGCGGAACTGTACCAGTGTTTTATATTATTTCAATTTCGTTCATAGGGGTTTGTAAATTTGTGAGATTTTGAAACTTTTAGCGAATATATCAGAAAAGAAGGACCGTCAGCTGAGAGTTCATGAATGCGAAACATGTGATTTCAGACTGCCAAATGTCTGTACGCGCACACGGTGTCAATAAAGTACTGCAAGTCATAAAGTAATGTAAGTCTATGTTTTTCATCTGTTTACACAGCTTCTCTTCAGCATTGCGTGCTGACTTGTGCCGCAGAAATGATGTACATAACTCTATCTGTATGGCTTGTACTAGTTTTATATTGGCTGTACACAGTACCTCTTGTGAATATAGCTGTGAAGATATTCACTGTCTGAAAAACGGTAATTTTTTAAAAGCGAAACGTTTTCTCCTTTCACTACTTTTGAGATGTTTCCAATTGTCATTTTAAAAATAATGTGACTGTGCTTTTCGGTATCCCCGAGGGTAATAGATTAAATGTGAACATGTTCGGTAATGTCTAATTCACTCAAAAGAAGCACTAGATCTCTTCTAAAGCCGAGATCAAACCGTGATTTTACTGTAACAATTATTTGATGTTTACTGATCGGTTTAAGGTAACAAACGCCTCGAAACATGTAGAAAGTTTTCAAGTCTTTCCTCGGGGAAATTTTACGTTTTACATTTGGAGCACAGAATAAAATTCTTAACATGAATTTCAACTTTCAAAATAGCCATAACCAATATTAAATCTGGTGGGAAAACTCAATTTCAGATTCAAAAGAGTAACGCGGTGAACTTTGTTTTCACCACAGGCATGAAAATGAGTCAACACAACTAGCAGATCTGTGTGTCCGAAAAACCGTTTCATCTTCTATATGCGAATGACTTCAATTCTTTGCTCAAACTTTCCTCAATGAAACTCTTAACCATTCTCTCCCTTAATCAAGAATAAAAATCAGGGGTCACTGTGCAAAGTTGGGTACTAGAGAAACGAATTACCTGACTCTGATATTTGAAACTCAAAATTGCCGCCATGTCTTTGTTCATTCTATGGAGAAAAATAAAATTTTCGATTTGAAAAAAGCTAAAACTATGAATTTTTGCTAGACAAAGAGCTTTACAATGAGCCGGTAGATCAGAAAAGAATTGTTAAAGTTTGAATGTCCGAATATCTGTCCCCGAGTTATACATGTATTCTACGTTACAGGTAGGGAAGTCCTCTGTTTGATCGGCAAAAACGCCATATTACGTAATTTTCAGTGGATAATTTTGCGACAGTAAATCGCTATTTTAAGGTTTTACCAACTAAATCAGCGTGCTCGGTCGAGTATCACCAGGAGCTCCATCTCATTTACGTAAGATGCGGGTTCCTTGATGACGTAATTCTGACGTGTACTGAGGTCCCGAATTCGAAGTGAAAGGGCAAAAGTCGAGCGGTCGATGACCCAACAGCAGAGTTGGATGAGCCACCTCCTGCATATGGGTAAAATTAAATGAAGCAATTGCTACTCAACAGCGGAGACATTTTCCGTTTATGTTACAATGTTATCATCTAAGATATACTCAATATTTGGACATTAAAGAAACCCGTCCATATCCTTTTGAGTTTATCGAAAGTAAACATCTTAGATTCAATGTAGTTGCTCTAATCAAAATCGAAAATTAAAACAGATATACCATTTCAATTTAAATCTAAGGTAATTGAACTTGAAAATAATGTATATTTATTTTGAAATTAAAAAGCACAACATACGGTCTGAATGACTTGGTTCAAATCTATCTCATGGCAAATTTGGCTCATGTGCTTCAGTGATTGGAAATTAGACAACCTGTCTTGTTATCCTAAAGTTTAAAGAAAGCGAACAAACTCTTCACCCGTTGATTGTCTAATTAGAGTTGATAAGGAATGATAATATTCATGTTACTGATAATAAAGTGATGCAAAAAACAGTGATATTTGTAATAAAACTAGAGTGTGAAGATTTAACATTACACTGATGAGGCAAAATAAATAAATAAATAAATAAATAAATAAATAAATAAATAAATAAATTGTGCTGTTCCGATAACATGGTTTTCAAAAATAGGGTAGCTTGGTCGGCATGGTTTTTTTCCAAAATATTTTTATTTTTAAATATGCACTTTTCAGGGGTTCAGTGCGATCAAACACTGGCCACAACATTTCCAGAAAAACGTATCATACATATAAAAGAAATAAAAACATAACAGACGTCCTCGTTCAGGCACAAATCAAATGCTAGGTAACGAACACTTGATTTTACGGGTTTTTTTCTTTCTTTTGTTCACTTCCGTGTTTACGTAGCTCTTAAACGTTTAGGGGCTGCAGGCAAAAAATAGGGTAGGTCGGGTTATCGGAAAAGCACGATTTTTTTCTTTGGCCTGATGAAGATACAAGTCTGATTGTTAATCTATATGATGTCACTCATAAAATCTGATTTTAGTGTATGTTTCTGTTTGTCCATATCAAGATGGGCGCCTGAGTTAAAATCTGTTTGACAATGTGTGGAGCGACCCCATTTCAATCAGAAAGTGGGCTGATTAACCAAAAGGCAGCACCAACAAGGTACTGATATCACTCACTTAAACAGCATTAAAATGTAGCAAGCTCAGTACATTTAAACTGAAAACGGGGAAATGTCTTAGTAATTCGACATTTTTATTGGACTTTGTAATATGCCCAAACGACAGTCTTAATTACAGTAACTTCATATCCATGGGAAGGCCGAGGGGCGCAATCCACTCGGAGGTTGCAAGAAATACTTAACCGAGACTTCTGCTTCGATTCTTCGCACTGTTAATGCACCACGGCTGATATCTTGTGACGGCCACGTATATTGAGATAGTGAAAGAATATGCCAACGTTGAGAGAACAAATAAGGTTTTTAAACCATGGCTAGACGCGTGTCCACGTTTGAACGAACTTACCCATATTTGTTGTTTCAAAATAGGCAAATTATTTCACTGCCGCATTAGTTAATCATATCCAGATAAACAGACAGATAGAAATATACATTCAGATAGACTGAAAGACTGACTGTGAATAGTGATGGACGGGTGAACAGATGGATAGCAAAATGTAGATAGATAGATATATAGACAAATGGATAGGTGGATTGATAGATAGGTACATTACATACATAGACACATACATAGATACACATATACATACATACACACATATTATATTAAGATAGATACATAGATACAAAAATATATGAGTACAGTTGAAACAAAAAATCGTTTAGGATGTGTATAAGTGGAGGGATTGCATCAACGCACATTACATAAGTTTTGAAATCCCAGTGTAAGAGCGGAAAGAGATAATGAAAAGCAGGTCAGGTGACATAATCTAGGAGTATATATATCATAACAATGGTAGAATGTAAACCTGGTCCAGCGACCCTCGACATACCGTCATGCGTGGCGTGATATTGTTGAGCACACGAAACGTGAAATAAAACAGTGCGTGCGCATTCACAGTCCCGGTGTAGGATTACAGGTAAGCCGCAGTGTTTCTTATCTACATCCTGTCATACGTGCATGACTGGCAAAACCTGGAAATCAGTTTCCTCGCAGTCCGCACTGTCAAACATCGGCATTTCTAGGCCTTGTCGAGAGTTTAAGGGTTTAATAAATATCTGGTTATAATTAGATCAATGCCACGCCATGAAGGTGACATCATTTTCAGTCAAAATTTAGTGTGTGTATGTGAAACAGTGATCCTCCAGGGTCTTTGGTCTTTGGATTTGGACGTCTTATGAACATGATGTACAGAGTTTACACGTTGTTGTCGGTGTTGTTCATTCTCAGCGGCTCGGTGTACGGCTTGTACCGAGAATTCGACACAGTCCCGCAGGACACCACGGTGATAGAAGGGACGTCCGTGGTGTTGACGTGTAAGGTCCTGGAAGACTATTTCGGCTTCCCCGTGTACTGGGAAGTCAAGGGGAGCGTTGTGGACCCGATTTCCACGCGGAGACAGCGATTTACATCGGCTGGGGACGCGTCTCGGGGTATCCATAACCTGAAGATCAGTACGCCACCAAAAGCGACGAAGGCGAGTACCGATGCCTGATTTTTTTCAACGCGGCGAGCATCGCCAGGTCGACGGCGGCCAAGTTGACGGTCATGCAGATACCGATTCCGAACTTCGTGCAGCAACCAAAACGCAGAATAGTGATCGAGGGAGGGACAACGACACTGAACTGCCATATTGACGACTTCACTGAGGGAAAATTAAGTGTGTTCTGGCAGAAAGAAGGACTTGGCCTACTGTCCAGAAATCAGTTCATTTACGATGCATGGCCAGGTAAAAGAGACAGCTTACGATTTTCCATCCCGCGCGGAGAAAAAGGGGAATTCAATTTGAAAATAACCGGCGTCTCCCGTGAGGACGCCGGTGATTATCGCTGCTTGGTGTCCGTGATAAACGGGGATGGTTATATTCTGAAATCACGCCCAGCTAGACTGTCTGTCGTTCGCACCAGGTGTTACATAGAAAATGCGACGCCGGAGAGGGACCACTACGAAGAGGGGGACAACGTCACGGCAATGTGCACTGCTCGGGGACCAGAAGACGCCGCGGACACGTCCGTGATGTTGTCATGGTCAAGTACTGATGCCAGTCTCGTCAGCTACGCCAAGCAGAGAGAAACCCCTGAAATACGAGATTCGTTGACTTTGACGGCAGACGACGACAACAAGACACTGTTATGTGAAACTAGAATTTTAAATCCGCCCAGTTTTTCTGTCTGTCGAATCGGGCCTTTACGCGTGCACTTTGCGCCGATAGTCTCAATTCTCCCGTCAGCGCCTGTAGGTACCACGGGTGGAACGCTTTCGCTTGTGTGTTCCGCACGCGCAGTGCCAGGTGTTACGGACTACATATGGTCGGTAAACGGCACGACAGTTCCACACAGGCATACGCGATATCTCATCGCAAAAGGCGGCCAACAGTTGAGCATCCTCTCGCTGACGAAAGTGGACAACGATGTCAAGGTTGGATGTACGGCAAAGAACACCGTGAAATCGACGTACGCTGCGGTTCGGATTCAGGTGAGCGAATTTGAACTCTCACCGCCTACGGGCTCCCCCTCCCGCAAAACAGACGGGCCACTCACAACATTAGGCGTTGCGCCCTCGTCGTTTCTTGTCATTGCCACCAGTGTTGTCGTTGTTCTCGTTCTCGTTGTTTTTGTTTTGGTCGGCATCATCTGCCACTGCCAGAGAAGCAGACGAAGGCGTCGCCGCAACGTCAAGATGATCTTAGGCGAGTTTTCGCACCCGCTGAAGTACTACACCAGATCTACAATGCAGAGCGAGGGCGACACCAAACAGGATGTCTCCTTTATCGATTTCGCCGATCCCGGGGGCCCCTACGCGGAGATAAACATCGGAACCCATACGTCCTATGCTACTTTCCACGCCGCCAGGCCAGTAACGCGATCCACCGATGATGTCGCGACGACTAGCCGTGGCACCGCCGACGACAATATCTACGCGCAGGTCAGTAAAGTGCCGAGGCGTGACGGAGAACGGAAACCCGCCGACGGCAGTGACGTGGTAGATGGTGACTACGAAAATCCAACATTGTCCACGTGGACCTCAGCAAAACCCGACAACGCTGTCGATAAAAGTATGTTTGCAAACAGGGCGCATTTGGATGACAGAGAAAGCTTCGCTTGCGCTGAATTTGAATTTGGAGCGATTTCCAGCTAAAACATACGCTCCTAAATCTTATAACGCCCGGAAACGCGAAGTATGATGACGATTCAGGTCAAGTTTATTGCACACTGACCTGAAACTTGTCTTCCTTTGCCTGCATCCATGTCGTTCGGCATAATCCACAAGGTCGAACGGATGAGGACGCTGTGACGGTCATCCCGTAAGAAAGGCCATCGTGCCAGAAATGCACGTGACTTACATAATAAAGGAAGGAGCAGAGCGGACTGCCAATGTGAAGTATAGTGATGAGTCGGAAAAGATACTGAAAATTACTCTGCTGTATTCACGATGTGCAAACAGTTCCATTGCTGTGTATTTGAAAAGGACGTAATATGGAGAGTACGTAAAATTTGTACATTAACACACAGTAGATACTACATGCATAAATGACTGAATCAAGCTATCGAAAGAAAGTGTTTGTATTAGGGGACATTTAAGGAAAGCACCGTTTAATGAATTAATCAGCTGACGTGATTTCATTAGTTTTGCAATTTTACCGAAATATTTGCCTCTATCGGTTCCTTGGACAAGAACGGTGTATTCAAATGAGTTATAGAATTAATATCAATGACCGCACGTGATTTACTTACCAAGCATCAAGATATAGGCGATGACAATTTCACGCCGCATATGCAAACTATGACAGTTTTCACAAATCTTAGAGTGATTATTTTAACGACTTTCTTTGGAGAACGGGCATTTTGATACGAACGTCACGTACGATAAAAATAATTTATGTACAAAGAAGATTTAAGTATGTAAATAGTCCAATATCCGGTCATAACAAGGCGCATCCGGCTTAGTGAGCGAACGAACACGTTAACTTGAAGGTCGAAATATCACTATCGTATCTATTTGGTTGTAAAGTAGTTTCATTGTATTGTCATATATTTACAACAGGGTCTGCGATATGTTTTTACAACAAGAAATATATTATGATTCGTGGTAACATCCG
This sequence comes from Ptychodera flava, assembly GCF_041260155.1. NCBI lineage: Eukaryota > Metazoa > Hemichordata > Enteropneusta > Ptychoderidae > Ptychodera > Ptychodera flava. The sequence goes on along the minus strand of NC_091937.1, from coordinate 18,996,409 downwards.
ATGTCTTTATTGATTACATGACGGCAAATATCAATATTTTCAACAAGAAATAATATTTATCATGATTATTTGGGAGCATAAGTCGATTCTTGTAAAGTATTGTTTGCTGTTCTTTATTGTAGTGACGGCATATCGATTAGTACGTGAAATCATACATTTTCAAAGAAACCATACATTCTTAATAAAATCTTGATCCAAATTTACAGTAATTCTCAGTTCTGATTTGATTAAGTAATTGTCATGATATTTCTCCATGTAAATAAAGTGTTCTATTTGGATTTAGAAATATTTCACCGTGTCTTGGCTATCATTGTATGGTGTCATTGTTACCTTTTATGTTTTGTATGCTAATTTTGGTGTGATGTTGATTCCAAAACCTTCCAAGAAACGTGTGCTTTTCCAAACAACTGTCAACTTGCCCTCACGTTCACGGTTTTACTGCATACCATACAAATGTGTGAAAATGTCATCAAGCACCTCCTGACTGATCGTGTGACACATGAATATGCATTGGCAAAACTTTCAAAAAAATATATTTGTGAACAGGTGTCTGGCGTGATTACTTGGCAAGATTGAAACAAAATATCTTCAAAATTGTGAACAAAAGTTTTGTATGAACATGGTAGCTGTTAGCTAGACCTCCAGGTATTGACGTTGTTTGTCGTGCGCTTTAACAACTTTGAAGTCTCTGAGCATTTTCAACGGTCAGATGGTAACCGTTGAAAGTGATCTACTGGTTTTTTATTTGGCGGAGTCCGTTCTCACCTAGCAAGGAAATGGAATATTAACTATGTCTAGAAACGAGAGAATCGGAAAGGAAGACCATTGGTGGCTTCAAGGAACTGAGTAATAAGTCGTGAAAGCGACTTGTGGCTCTGTATACAAACATTTGACGCTCAGAGAAAACATGAACTGCCATGTAATAGTATTAATATTGGTACTTTAATACAGGAGAGGGCAAACTGTGCAGCCAACAAGGGACTGACCATGGTTATTTGGAGACACAGAGATATCCATTTGCAGCCAATAAAAAGATTCGAAACAACTGATGCAATGCCACCCTTTCCGGGAAATGAAATTATATCAGCACATGCAACCAACACTTACGCTAACAATTGATACAAATAGTCAATATTATAACAGAACCCTATGGCGAGAAAGTGAGAGCGCGTCGTACTCGCTGTATTTTCGCAAAGGCTTTATTCTGCGGCCGTCAGCGAGTACGGGTACAGAATAAGAAAGTTTTGAGCAAGACCCGTCGCGCAGATTGAATATACTAGCCATTGACCTCAGTATAAACACGTAAATAACACTGACCAATCAAAATAGGGTGTGTGGCACTTCCAGCTAATCAGAAGCCAATGAGAAGCCAATGACATCAACCTAAGCCAAATCACAAAACTGGAACTTCAATGGTTTATATCATCCCTCCAACTTCATACATTGTGCCGGAAATAATATGGTTTGTCTTTTCCTTTTCAACAAATGTAATAATACAGATGACCTCATGATATCATGGAATTATGAAAGTTATAGGGAACGTTCTGTCATTAAGCTTATGACCGACAGATTCTTCCAGTACAGTAATTTCTGTCACAATAAGAAGTCCCCACCCCCTATCCGATCAAAAGTCAATTGATTGAGCCCTGGCGTCCTTGCTAAAGTACAGCTGATGATTTTGTTAGCATGTTTGTTCTTTTCGTCATTTGCCGATATGTTGAAAAAAGCAGCTTTTGGCTATCATTCTACATGTTGGCCACTATACATATATTTAATGTACTTTTGAACTGACAATAATGTCAGCGGAAAAGCATCTTTCCCCAAGACTATCAGGTTGTTGTTCCAGACCTGGTATATACAATGTACTTTGTCTCAGAAGATTCAAAGTCCTATATTTTTTTAACTGTCAATGTCATAGATTACAGATTCACCGTCGTCTGCATTAGAGTATATCTATGGTTCCGACATGTATCTTTTATTGTGTTGTATAGTTTATCAGTGGAATGGAAATATATCTCTCCGGTTCCGCGTATTTTCTATTATTTCTTGAGTACAAAATATGTTCTCTCTTGTTTCCTTTCTATCGGGATGATTTTGACCATAATCACGGAATTCTGCATGAAGCGCTATTTTTACCCAATGTCGTTCAAAACTGTGAATTTTCATAGAACGCATTTTTCCGTGTAGAAAAAAAAATCATGCGTTTAATCGCCTTCAAAAATGTGACAGCACCATGTCCTTGATAATTCTGTTTAACACATATGGGCAATATCAAAAGAAAGGCCGCCCTCTCGTGTCTGTTTGTGATAAAAAATGCGAGTTTCCTAATATTGTAAATTTGTTTGCCTTTTCATGCACAACATTTCCCGTCGACGTCTACGAAGTTCAAAGTAACAAATATTGACACAAGTCAAACATACTGTACGCATTGAAATTTACTTAAAGGTATACTGTCACCTGTTGTAATTTTGCAACAGTTACCATGGAAAGAGAAAATCTAGCCAATCTCAGATTTTAAGCGAATGGCCGCTTTTTAATAACAGCACCCTCACACGGGCATTTTGAATACCAAGGAACGCCCCTTTGACCATATATGGGCATATTTTGATTACAGGTGACTGTATACCTTTCAACGAAGACGTTGCATGTTTACACAGTCGAAATCAACTTTCTTTTCATGACCTTATTTGGCACTCACAGGATATTCTTGAGACCAGGAAGTAAATATTAGAAAATTTTAGAGAATGTTGTAATCAGGAAAGAAGGAAATATTTTTGATGCACCGAAACAGAAAAATGATACTCCTGCATAATATTAAGTCTTATCACTCTATCCACACTTTCCTTGCCTTGTCTCAGTGTCAAACAAGGTTTTAAATAAATAATTCTGCCAGCAATGAAACGATGAAAGAGGTTTTAATGGCTTTATGCTGAAAAGAGCCATATGACGAAGTGTTTGATAGGCATAGCACAGAAACCATGACGCGATTTTCTATAATCCTCGTTGCGATAGCTTGCATGATAATTCACGGCGAATCGGACAGGGAAGCCAGCTTCTTCAGAGATGGTCCACAAGACATACACACCGTTGAAGGAATGGCTGCGTCGTTTTGGTGCGCGGTAAGAGCCGATAGTTCAATTCTGTACAACATTGCTTGGCGATACAGTCTGAGTGAGCATGAGGCTGGATCTCACATCTATTCATCTAAAGAAAAGAATATCACGGACAATGGCCGGTTGGTCTACGACATCACTGGGTCCTACAGTGATGAGACCTTGGTAAGCAATCTGCTCATCAACTCTGCTTCTAAGTCGGATGAGGGCTATTACTCGTGTGAAGTCTTCACGAAAGGTGAAGGTGATGACAAAATGTTAGTACTGTCCTCGAGAAAGGCGTCATTCAAGGTCATTGAGCCACCAACCTTTGTAGAACAACCTCGAAATACAACCGCTATTGAGGGCGAGACCGTTACTCTGTCTTGCCGGTTTGCTAACTTTACACTTGAAACTCATAGTGTGAGATGGCTACGAGCCCGCATGAACAAAAAAGCCATAACCAATAACTACAAAGTTGTCAAGGGCTCGCCTGCAGTTGCCAACAGATATTCCATAGAAGGTAACTCGAACGGCTCTTTTACTTTAAAGATCGCAAATGTGTCTCGCAAGGATCACTATGAATACTTGTGTGCTGTGTACAACAACAACGATGGCTCACTTGTCCAACAATCAAGGCGAGCATCGCTGCGAGTATTGTACCCACCGGAATTAGAATGTCGGTCAAATTTCCAAAATGGCTCGTTGACAGAAGGTGAAATACTTCGAACGGAGTGTTTTGCTGTCAGGGGTAACGCTCCAGTATTTCTTTCCTGGTTGAAAGACGGAGGGGAAGTTAATGGGACCAAGCTACGGAAGTATGACATACAGGGTACATGGGAAGTGTCTGCTCTGGACAACGGATCGAAGATTTATTGCAGGGCTAAAGGGATCGCCGTCCCGGACAACGCCGAAATGTGCGTTATCGGTCCGCTCAACGTGCGGTTTTCGCCAAAAGTGAATATTATCACATCCGTTATACATGACAATGGTAGCGTGTCTTTCTCGTGCTCAGCTACATCTAATCCTGACATTATTTACTTTCGTTGGCAGCTGAAGGGTTCGCAGTGGGACGATATGAATCCACTTAAACTTAGGAACAATTCTTACATTAGCTCATTTACAGTACACGACCCACATGGCGGGGAAGAAATCACGTGCCTAGCATCGAACGCTATGCTGAAAGTAGGCTCTGCAAGGACCATTATCCAGGCAGTAAAATATGTGTCAAGCGTTCCGACGACAACAGAGACTATGTCAGACGAACAGGAGGTGACAACGGTGTATGATCAGAATACAACAGAGACAACAAAACTAAATAGGTGGACATCAATATAACAACGATGCCATTCAAACTGTCTAGCTTCTTATTCTCCAAAATTACAGAATCGTCCTCGAAAAAGTCCAGCACCCAAACAATTCTAGAGATCTCGACGACTGTACAATCGACTTCGGAACGCCCTGCCAAAGGTTATATATCAACAGACTCAAAAACTGTGCCTATTGATGGCAATGCTAACTATATCACTGCCCCAACGTCAACGGATGGTGTACCAACGAGAAGAGGAGGACTTCAAGTTTCACTCGTCCTTCTAATTTCTCTCCTGACAATTCTTGTTATCATAATGATAATTATCAATATGATCATAGGTCTGGCCATATGGCGTCTTAATAATAATAAAAGCGTTAAGAAGGACCGAGCCGATCGAGACAAGGATAACTCAATACCATTAGAAACCTTACAAAGCGCACCTTCCGTTCTCTGCAGCCGAGAAACTGACCGAGAAAGGAGAGGAACAGGTGACAGGAGCGGCGACGAAGCGGGCGGAACGAAACGTGTTACTGCTGAAGAAGTCGAGAATGAGAGCAACGAATCGTCGGATACGGCTGATGGCGTTGTCTATGCAAAGGTGAATAAGGCGAAGAGAAACGACCCCTTCGATCAGTCAGCAGATGTAAGTCACGCTAATGACGAGTCTCTGTGCAGTAAGAAAGGACGTTTACTAATTCGCCAACCGATTGAGAATGACAGGGAAGGGCCTTTACATGTGCATCCTGATGTCTTCCGTGCAAAGCTGAACAAGAAGGAGGATCACGTCCGTCAAATTAGTGAAACTAATAACACATCTACGCGCGGTCAAAAAGAATGCTGTCTCTCCCGAACAGATGAAGAATGACAAGGAACGGGCTGCTGATGTGAAACGTGATGTCTTCTATGCAAAGGTGAACAAGCCAAAGCGAAAGGCACCAGTCCATCCACCGGCAGAAATTATAGAAATGGGCGAAACCAATGATGAGTCAATGCGGGCTCAAAAGGAACGTTGCATTCCTCAAGCGATGGAGAATAACAGGAACCGGTCTTCAAATCCGCAACATGATGACGCTTACGCAAAGGTGAAAAAGCCGAAACGGAAAAGCCGTGCCAATCAACCGGCAGACGAAGTTACAACAATAAGTGACACTAAGGATATGTCTACATGCGGTCTAACAGAACGTTTTACTCCCAAAACGATCCAGAATGACAGCGGAGGACCTTCAGATGGGCATCACGATGTCGTCTATGCAAAGGTGAACAAGCCGAAGAGGCAAAACCTCGTCCATCAACAAGCAGAACGTAGCATCGCCTCACCCGTACCGTTCAATAGTCAAGATAGTGGCACCAGCGTGCACATGGCCGGTGGTGACCAAGGAGAAGAAAACAAAAAGCTCAGAAATGTTGAGGGATTGGTTTATGCTGATCTTGACTTTGGCGCAAAGTCTGTCCATCGGGAACAAGACTGCCCGCTCCCTTCAACCCTGAGACGTGAATCGCCCGTGCTGTACGCTGAAATTCGGCGACCACAAATGAACAAAACTGGCGACCAGACGAAGAGTTAGACATTCCGATTGAACGATGGTCAAGCATCACTTTTGGCCACGGACACTATTCAGTTGCACCTGTGATTACACACACGTTGTCGTGGTAACTTCTTACTCAAGATGCATGGTTTAGTAACATGCTCAATGAGTGCAGAGAAATTTTTCGATCGATATGTTTAACATTAAGACCGTAATTTACTTCGAATCCGAAAGCATCAATGTCATTTTTCCAGTCACTTGGTACGAATTTTATGACTATTATTCTCGACGACAGTTTTACCACCCTTACGTCATCGCATTGCACCATGAACTTAGACAGTGTTAATCATTTGAGGCCAATATTCAAAATTCGAATACATTTGTTTAAGTTACAAATGTTGCACACATTAATAAACTGAGTTACTAATACAAAATAGAGGAGGGTCACTTGATTCATTTACATGAACAGGAACACTATGACCCTACTTGACCTTTCAAAACTTCCCTTATCGTGAAACCTGGCATCCTACTGACGCTTCCTGTATACATTTATAGACACAAATATCCTGTCTCCAGCAAATCTGTATATTTAGATTATGATGCCAGCAACAAGAGATTTTAGTACCCTCTCCGCCGCTTAAAAGCTTCTATTCTGATATACTTAACGAGAGAGAGAGAGAGAGAGAGAGAGAGAGAGAGAGAGAGAGAGAGTCTATAGTTGTCTGTTCGACAAAGCACAGACAGCACAAGTGCTTCTACAGTCTATGAACAAAACGATCAATGAATATGGCACATTTATTTTTCGTTATTAGTAATAAGCATGGATATACAGCAGTTGCATTTTTCTTCATACCGAGGCGAATGTCTTGAAAACAGGGAGAAACACAGAGTTAGATAGGTCGCGCGTAAATCATTGAGAAGCACCGCGATGCGATTCTCCTTTGCACATCTTTGTGGCGTTGTCTGTTTGATCCTGTTTTAGTCTGAGTTTTGCCACAGCACAATAAAAACTCGCAGCGGACAAATTATTTACTGGATAGCAGTACGATAGGGCAGCAATGTCTGTAAATGTGTTGAGAAAGCAATACAATTAATCTCTCTGTCAATGATATTGTTTTGATCTTAAATGTTGACGTAAAATGCAATCTTCTGCATGACGAAACCAGGCCACAGCGTCTTCATCATTGGTCCTACTCGTATCATCAGCTTATTTTATGTCTAGATTTTTTAATTTGTGTTTAAGGATGTTGTGATATGTATTTCTGTAAACACTTCTGCATTTAAATTCATAAAGATCGACAGCCATAATAATATTCGAGATATGCAATCGACTGATTGTACATTTTTCGGATATTGCACGTGATTATGTTACTGTCAGCAGCCATCAGTTAAAAAAAACCCACAAACAATTCAAGGGCTACACATGTACAGACCGAATGAGAACATTCATATTGTATATCTTAATCTGCCCTTGGCAGTAGAACAACAAACTGCAGTTTACACTTAAAATTACTGAAAAATCACCAAAAGTTACATCCACTGGTCCTAATAAACAACTTTCCTCAAACAAGTAAAAATCTGCAAGCTATGATACTTTACCCTCTGTGCAAACGACAGAATGAACAGCGAGCATGTTCTTCACTGTCGTGTGGGTCTGTCAAAATTGTTGCTTTTCCTCATGCCTTAGCCCATGCTGGGCACATTGCCCTTTATATTTCAATATTTGTCATCGGCACTGGTATACAGGGATGTAGAAACTGAATTCATACCAGTGAGGGCGTTGTCGTACACGTTTAAGTACTAGAAGCTATAGTAGGTGCGTTACTTCTGATACAAGATTGGCATACCATAAGAGTTTGAAAATTTAGCCAATGAAATACATGTTTGAGTCATTTAGAATCAATTTGAGGGGTACAATCCTTGCGCAGCTCGTCGTACCAGTGTACGTTATTCTTTCGCACTTATCTACTGCAATTTGCTAAACTTTTCATTTCGCTATCCGGGGACCAAAGTTTGATAATAAGTGTACCTTGTAAATACTGCTCATGCATGTGGACTCATGTGAGGCATATGGATCAAATTAAGTTCTCACTTTTTAGTCGTTGTTTTCCTGCAGCGTTGAGCACAGGGCATGGCTGCCATTTTGAAATTCAAACATCAGTAAATTGCATTGTAGGTAATTTGTTTTTTTGATCTACAAATTTGCATTGTGACCTCCTATATTTATTCGTTCTTATGGAAAAGAAATTATTTCAAGTTTCTTTGAGTGGAGTTTGAGCAAAAGATTATACGTTTTTGTTTCGAGGCGCTAATTATCTCAAAGTCCCATTGTTACAGTGATTTCTTATTCTCCCACAAATCATGTTGAAATGTCTAGAGTTCATCTTGTCAATACGCCTGCCTTTGTGTCCGATACTACTCTTGACTTTGAGTATCTAATGTAGCGTGGGCTAGAAATCATTGGTCGACAACTGTTGTATGCATTTTGAACACAGCGCGTAGTGGGCGCAAATATAACATTTTGTGTTTCAACATACCTTACAATGAAGAATGCAAAAGAGTACTATTTATGGAATAAAAATTACAAACAAAATATGATCCAAGAAGTTACAGTCATTGCCCCTTTAATTCATCGTGTCATGTCGTCAGGCTCGTATATTGTTTAAAATGTTTATATCGTATATCATTTGCTCACGTGTTTAATTTCACTCACTCAGCTTGACCTTGGCTGACACTTACTTGTAAAGCTTTTAATTACCCTGGCAGATAGAGCTCCTTAAAATAAATACTCAACCGATGTGATCGACCTGTTAATTACTGTGAAACTGACACCAACCCTAGCTGACATCCTTTTGTAAGTACACACACAAATACCGGAAAATGTAATGGGAAACTCAGAACGCTTGAATTGTTTGCGAACGCTGACCCCAAGAAATGGAACTCAGGCATAAATTCAGAATCTGGTCATTGTTCTGATCACTCCGGGACCTTGACTTCATATAATTTTATTCTTTCATGGATACGTTCCCAAGATACATGCTATACTTGAACAAGAAACCCCCAAATAACAAACAAAACACCAAAAAAGGGTAACACAAAACCCGGGCGATTCACCATACTATTCGTAAAATACGCAGATGCTATGTGTGGATGAGACAATGTTATCGACGAAAGCGCGTTTGAAATTGATTACTGATGCGCATGCCCAGGATGGGATGGGAAAAAAATTGAAATTGATTCCGCAAGGAAAATTTCAATTTGAATATTAAATTGTAGAGTAAATTTCTCCAGTAAATAATTTTAATTTCTACTTATGTTTGCTCATCACTACAAGCAAATTTCTATCACTTCATTCAGCAGTGACTTCGACAGCTCTATTAGTGAAAAGTTCGTTTACCAGTATTAAAGTTGCTTGTCGAGCCGAGAAAGAGAACGCGTTTGATAACATATATATACATTTCAGTCACTCAAAAGTACGTCGCCCCTTTACAAAATACACGTAATGTTCGTAATATCATAGGGGAAGCGGACTTACGCAGAAAAGTTGGAAAGTGTTGTTTATAGATCACGCACGTTTTCTCATAGTTATCGAGATGATAAAACAATAAAATGTTACTAATCAGAGTGCCCGAAGTACACAGTAATCGCTTATCATAAGATCCACATTCGATTTCATTTCCCTTGTAAGAAGTTTCCACTCGTACTCTTTCATGGATACGTTCCCAAGATACACGCTATGCTTGAACAAAAAAAAAAAACACACAAACAAACAAACAAAAAACCAAAAACGGGTAACACAAAACCCGAGCGAACCACGATACTATTCGTAGAATACGTAGACGCTATGTGTGGAGAGACAATGTTATCGACGAAAGCGTGTTTGAAACTGATTACTGATGCGCATGCACAGGATGGGATGGGAAAAACATTGAAATTGATTCCGCAAGGAAAATTTCAAATTTGAATATCAAATTGTAGAGTAAATTTCTCCAGTAAATAATTTTAATTTCTACTTATGTTTGCTCATCAATACTAGAAAATTTCTATCACTTCATTCAGCAGTGACTTCGACGGCTCTATAGTGAAAAGTTCGTTTCTTCCTGTATTTGAAGTTGCTTGTCGGACATGATAATCGAGCCGAGAAAGAAAGCGCGTTTGATGACATATTAATACATTTCAGTCACTCAAAAGTACGTCGCCCCTTTATAAGACACACGTAACGTTCATAATACCATAGGGGAAGCGGACTTACTCAGAAAGTTGGAGAAGTGTTGTTTACAGATCACGCACGTTTTCTCATAGTTATCGAGATGATGAAACAATAAAATGATACTACTCAGAGTGCCCGAAGTACACAGTAATCGCTTATCATAAGATCCACATTCGATTTCATTTCCCTTGTAAGAAGTTTCCACTCGTACTCTTTGTCTATATTAAACTTCTGTTAGGAAATCCATGCCGAGACATATCATTTGATACCGAGGCACATGTTCCGAAAGACACGTAGCGTATAGTATTGTTCCGATCAATTGCGGAGCATTGTTCAGGTATACACTGTTGCTGGTCCTTCCCCGATGCTATTATGCTATTGTGACGGCTGGAGCTATGTCGCCATCAACAGTTGTCGTTCTGGTGATTTTCGTTGCCCTTGCAAGTGGCGAACTCTTCAGAACCTCAAAACCTACGGTTTATGCTTCAACCCAGGAACACAGAAGGTTACGTTGGAGATTATGTCAAGCTACACTGCAGCATAAAACCTTACCAATCCGATCGGCATGGCATTCGTTGGCAGTTTTACCCTACTCGTTCCGACGGTGGAGCTCAGAATATCACAGAAGGTAAGAGATTTCGGATACACGAAATGTCATATACGTTCCATGGAACATTCCGGAGCAATTTAATGATTGCTGAAGTATCTGAATCCGATGAAGGGCTCTATAACTGCATTGCGTACGATACTAAAGAGGGACATCACTTAGTGTCGTCGAGTAATGCTCACTGACCATTTTTCGCCAAATGGTCATGCCAACGTTTCTTCGACACCCTGACGACATAACGGCCAACGAAACAAATGAAGTCTTACTATCCTGCCAAGTTGATCATCTACAACCCGAGAAATTTGATGTGCGTTGGGTGAAAGCGCTGAATGGAGGGGAACTATGGACAAGCCGATCACAAATAATGATCAGGTGATAGCACGAGACATGAACAATATCGATATATCTACCTCTGGCGAAAATGAATCAAAAACGTATTTCTTAACGTTCAATAATGTGTCCCGTCAAGTCGCGGGAGGTTATTTTTGTGCCGTGTACTGGCGAGCTGGCGGAGCACTAATCGTTCAGTCTAGCAAAGCCACATTACGTGTACTTTATCAAGCAACGACCCAAGCGCCCTCGACGACGATGGATTGGTCTTCCAGTTCGTTGGGTTTCCAAACATCGCCTGAAGAGAAAGCGTCTCCTAAATTAACCAATTCCCTGACTACTGGTACTCCTAAAAGACCAACAAGTCAGTTTAACACTACATCAATGCCGGTAAAGGTGACGTCGCCAAACATACCTCGATCCTCCTTTGCGACCACATGGTTTAGCCATCAGTTTGATTTAACATCAAAGTCGGTATTGGAGACGTCCCCTAAAATAACTCAACCCTCAGATGAAACTAGACGGTCTAGCAATTACTTCGGCGTCACACCAACGAGCAACTTGGTGAAGGAGAAATCCCCTGAACTAGTCAAATCCACCAAGACAACGAGACGGCCCAGCCACCGGTTTGTTCCCACATCAACGTCGGCAGAAGAAACGTCCTTGAAAGTGACCCCACCCTCCACTATGACAAGAATGCCCCGACATGGCTTTAAGTCTACAAAGGAAAAGGCGAAGTCTGAATCCCCTAAGCTCACCCAACCTTCAACTACTACCAAGTTTCTCAGTAACTCGCTTGTGTCAGAAACAACAACGGTAGCGAAGATGCGTTCTGAAACAACCTGACCTTGACTTCGCATAACCAGGGTACACATCATAGCACTGTTTCCGTCGATTCTTCAACTGCGCCTTTGATCACGTACGTCACCGAATAACCGAATTCACATCGGATATCGCAACTCTGCCAAGCTACAGCCGAACAAGTAGAACGAGAACAGATTTGACATTAATTTATATTATCATTCTCGCGGTGATATTTCTTCTTCTAATTGCCATTCTGGCGATCTGTCTCGTCTTCTGCTTTTTGAAGAAAAGGAAAAACGGACATAAAACTACGAAGGGTGCAGATCTGGAGAAGGATTCCTTTCCGCTAGATATCAGAAATGGAGGCTGCGTCCCTGATACCGAGGAAGGCTCAAATGTAAGTGTTGAGCGAGTGTCTGAACAAAGTAGCGCTGGAGTCATCTCCCCACCGATCACACAGCTCACTGAGGATGAATTTCCAAATCACACAAACAACGTCATTCACGCAAAAGTGAACAAGAGACGCGACTCTCAAAATCAACCTACAGGCCCAAGTCACGCTACGCCATCTGAAAACCACGTGAACGACTGCCATTCCATCAACAGTAGACAGCAGGAGAATGGTGATGCCAGAGCAATGAACGTGGAAGGACTCATCTACGCTGAACTTGACTTGGAAGCAGGTAGCAATTGCATACATAGGTCGTCCACGTCGGGACGCGAATCACCTGTTATATATGCAGAAATACAACTACAAAATACACCATCAGCGTGAAAAAGCGATTGACCTTATCCAGAGTCATCAGCGTTTTGAACGGAAGTTTGAACGTGACGTATAACTTGAAACCAATCCGGCGAGTTTCTTTCCTTGATTTGAGTTTCAAGGGAGAATAGAACAGAAAATAGCACAAGCGTGCTAGTGTCACTTATCTGTCAGAGATCGTTTTATACTTGTACTTTTAATTAAAATTGAAAACAACTTGGAGGCAATGCTAGTGATGCATAGACGGGTCGATTAAACAGAAAGTCTGTGAGTGACCTTTAACATTTAAAGCACGGTCATCGCGATTAACCGGGAAATTATGACACGAGCGCAAGAAACAACGGAATTCCGGAAAGTAAACCAGCAGGAGGTACATTTTGAAGACAGTCATAAAGCCAACCAGTTTGTGTACAGTAGGCTTCCCATCATTCTATTTTACTGTACGTCAGAAATCAGATTGATAAAATGGTAAACACGTTTGATCGCTTCATAGTAGGGATATGCCGTTTTATCCGGTGTACATATTGAACTATAACGCTTAAATGTCACATACATTAACAATGTTGAATGTTAGTGTGAGCGAAAAAAAATTCCGTAAGTCGCCATCAATAGTTTTTAAAATAGCAAAGATATTTTATCAATGTTTAGAAAATTCCAACACTTGGACACTAGAAATCCTGAGCGTATTCTGTCAACGGATAATTGCAATAGAATATTTTAAAGAAAAATAACACAAAAAGATTTAAGTCAGAATCCATTTTATATCTGGGCTTCTGAACCGCAATATTCAAATAACTACACGATGTTCACTTTTTTCTTCAGTAAAGCGGGCATATTAGGCCAATTTTTGAATTGCCTCGAGAGCTTTAAAATGTGAAAGAATCACTTCGCTTTTTGTCTTGTTAGCTTTGAAAAAAGCTCATCGTGTTATGCATGTGTATTTCGTAGGGGCATAGGAGAATATTAACACAATGGTCTATGGCCACCTTATATGACAGGTGACAGACCGGAGTTCACAGGGTCAAAGGTTACAAAACAGTATCACACTCTCTCTATATATAGCATGCAATTTTTTTCACAGAATTTTTATCCAGGAGTTTAAATCGACTCGTATTCCCTTACTTTATTTTACACGCTGTGCGTGTTTTAGTGTCTGCGTTCTTTACATATGTATGGTTCAAAATCATTAATATATATGTACTGAAGAGAAATAAAAAAGTTGATATCTATGACTAATATATAGAAAGTGAATGAAGGCTTAATGGGGGCGTACTGACGTGATATGTCACTGCTCACAATTAATAAATAGGACGGACTTTTGTCATCAAAGAGAATTATAAATTTTGGATTGGAAAATTACTGATTTGCTTTGTCTGTCTGATTTCATGCACTTCTTTCTATTAATATTTATTTCTTGTCATACGGCAATACAATACAATACAATACAATACAATACAATACAATACACTACACTACAATACACTACACTACACTACACTACACTACACTACACTACACTACACTACACTACACTACACTACACTACACTACACTACACTACACTACACTACACTGCACTACACTACACTACACTTCACTACACTACACTACACTACACTACACTACACTACACACACTACACTACACTACACTACACTACACTACACTACACTACAATACAATACAACAATACGACACAACGCTACACAAATTTATGGCATTGCAGTACCTCGCATAATCAATGCTGTATAAGACCATTGATACTTATATTCACGCATTTCAAATGAAATACATTACGTTTGACCTCAAGCCGAAGTTAAGAAATCAGACAAAAAAGGTCTTAAGCCCTTCCCCTTTGAAAGCCATTAGTTTCTTTTTTCGTGCAGCACACATGCTTTAATTGTCCACCTATACTAAGAAACACCAGGTAATTCACTGAATCACATGTTTACTGTTATAAACTACACACTTTTATTGCTGACAGCCCTTTTAATATTCAAGATTGCACTGAATTATTCTAAAAGCAGCTTTGTTTTTATAGAGATTTCACTTAAAAGGATAATTCAGTAATTCAAGGATTGAGGTATTTTCTGAACTAAATCGGGTTTACGAAATAAACTACTGGCACCGGGGCTTATTAAAAAAACAGAAGGCGGCGCTGGAAGTTATCCCATAATGCACCGCGCCATAATCCGCGCACGACTGTTTATTTCTTCACTTGACGGTCAGACACCTGACAAGCACATCAAGCAAATCAACGTCAAAGGCATAAAAACAGTATTAAAAATCAGTCATGCGCGGGCGCTCTAGGTTGGATCTAAAGGCGCGTCCGCATGCGACTGAATCTTTTGTTCTACAAAGATAGCACAACATGCCAAGTACTGCCGCCAGGAAGTGTCCGGTTTCAAACCGCTTCAACCCGTGAAAATCACGGGTAACCCGATTAATTGACATGCATTTATGCATGGATTAGCCATGACGTGTTCATTTTCTATGCATATATGCAGAGCGTAAGCTGTCACTCAAGACAGTGATTGTTTACTTTGGTGACAAAAGAAGTCAAGTATCAGTGTCAATCCTTGAGTGAAATAAAAAATCCAAATCTTTCGTATGTAAAAATGTGAAAGAGGCTCCCCACCTAACTATCCAAAATGTTTTTTGTGTCGAGTTTGTGTTTGATTCGTTTCGAAAATGTGTTCCTACATTCTTATCCGATTGTTTGTGTTAATGAAATGTTTGTTTCGCTTCGGATATTTGTAGGGAAGTTTGGATTAGTGTGTACGGTAATGTTTTGTTTGTGTGGGGAAAGCTTATGGCGAGACGCAGCCGGGCCTATGGTGTTACAAAGTTGATAGAGTGGCCCTTTGACGCTTGAGTTTCGAAACCCGAGTGTGGTTTCTCATCAGTCGCAGTGTAGATTCTTTCCTTAGTTTGTGTTTGTGAAAATTTATTTTAATGCATTTTAGTGGTCTTGCTCTTCGAGTAGCGAGGCAAGTATATTAATGTTTGGGTCTCGTTGTGAGTCCGTTCGGTGGTTCGGTTTGTTTGTTCTATGTTTCTTTACTTTTGTAAATTTTGTTTAGACTAGTGTGTCTTTTAGATTTTTTGTGGCGGTTTGTGAACTTTTAGGCAATAAGTACCACTGCGGGGTACGGATTTTTATGTGTTTTTTTTTTATCAAGATACTTATAAGTATCATGGTCGATGTGTTTCTTGTCGTACATTTTGTTAAACAGTTCGTGTATTTTGTTTACTGTTTGTTCTGTGTCGTCACTGTCTAGTTGAGTATAATACTGAGTGTTGCGTAATTGCTTTTCGCATTCGTGTACGTAATCTTTTGTGTTGACAATGACGATACCCCGACCCTTGTCGAAGGGTTTTTATGGTAATTTGTATATTGTTTGCAAGCTGGTTTATCGCGATTCTTTGGGCACGCGACATTTCTTGTTTCCTTGTTTGAAAGGATATCTCTAGAAGTGCAAGTTCAACAGCTTCAGATAGCTTTCAAGTTCTGTGTTTTTTGTTGTTCGGGGAGTCCAGCTTGATTTTTCCTTGAATGGGTGTTGTTGCGATTGTTTGTGTCTCATGATGTAGCGCAGTCTCACTTTGCGACCATATTTGTTGAAATCCTGAAGCAGTTTTATTCTGCTTGGTTTTGTTGGTGTCGGAATGAATTTTAGGCCTTTGCCTAGTGCTATTATTTCGGTGTTTGTTAGTTTGAGCGATGGTTCTTGATGAATTTCATGTTGTTGTCGGCTTTTCTTTGGAAGATGGCTGATTTATTTCCACGGCCATTTTGTCTGTTACGGTGTTTTATCATTTTGTTTTTTTGTTTTTTTAATGTTGTATTTCTTTTTTGTTGTGTTTACGATTTTTGTTAATTCTTATACAGCATAAACGTTGAACTCGAGAATTCGCTGTCACAGAGAATAATGGAATAAGAACTACAATTTTACCGTCGTTTGGTCGACTGAAGTAGCAGTTGGTGTTTATACAAAGAGTACAAAAGAGCGTCATGGATCTGGAGCCCGCTTTTGTTCATCAGCTGATCCCAATTAACGAAGTTCTCCTCCCACTAATCCAGGACAACCGTACTTGATAGTCCTACGTCATCAGCTAACGCCTCATTATGCTGATTTTATGCCATATATTTGAATACATAACGAGCCTGCGAAACCGGACAATTCCTGGCGGCATGTTTTCTCATGAAAAGCTGTGATATCAAGCTGTTACTTCAAAGGTACAATTGTTTTTCTACTAACAATGACGAACGAAATCTGAAACATAATAAACAGTTGCTAGTGAAATAATTAATGTAAAACGAACACCAGTATGCGTGCATTGGGAGGGATGGGTGGGGGTGGCACTTAGTCCCAACACTCCCAACAAAAGTAGACTGGTCCCCAGTTTCTCTGGCTTTTCTCGGCAGCTGACTTACTAGCTGGCCAAGGCGTTCACCCGACGATCAGCGCAACAGCCTACCATTGGCGCGTCGGTCTGCTGCTGTTCAGTTCTTATTATGTGTTTTTATACTTATATGCCCACAGACTTGGGCAAGTCTACCTCGTGAGTTAATAAAAAAACATAAGCTACATATTTCTGTCCAGTTGAGGGGCTCATGAGTATACATTTTCGGCCAGATACTATGTGAAATTATCAAAAAATGAAGGGTCAAAAGCGCTTATTTGAAGTTAGAGACCAAAGTTGGAACTTGGGGTGAAAACCTGGGGTAAAATGTCTATATTTTAGCAACATTTTCTAGTGAAAAGTGTACATTAGGCGCCAAATTTGAAGAATTCAAAGGTGGTTACATACACGTACTGCACATGCACTGTCCCTACTCCGGTGCGAGCTTTAAGTTGGCAAGCGCGTCGAAAAGAACGACGTAAACTTTCGCTAAAACTTTCCTCGATGAAACTTGCAGTCATTCTCTTACAAAATCAAGAGTGAAAATGAGGGATCACCGTGCAAAGCCAGGTACTAGAGAAACGACATAACAATTATTTACCAGTATTTAAAATTCAAAATGCCGCCATCCCTGTGTTAACTCTACAGAGAAAAATAAGATATTCGGTTTAAGGAAAAAAGACCGTCACAAATTGTTCTTTAAGAGCTTTAAAATAGACCCAACTTTATGTAGACCAGAAAAATATTTGAAAAAAATCCGAGTCCCAATATCAGCGCCGGGGCGCATACTACCTTAAGGAACGAAAGGTATTTGAGATATGAATATTTATACCTCTTCAAATATCGAATATTTTAAAGTGAATGGGAACACAAGTCATAGATTCGCGATTCCCGACTTGTCGTGCTTCAACAAGTTGGCAAGCCATACTGATGTCCCTGCACTGACTGCACGAAAGGGGGCGCTCTATCAAGTTCATGGTTTATCCTCAAAATGTCGCAACTATTTCACCACATTACAGAGAGAGAGAGAGAGAGAGAGAGAGAGAGAGAGAGAGAGAGAGAGAGAGAGAGAGAGAGAGAGAGAGCAAAATTGCAATATCCACAGGCAGCTTCACTCGTTGTACACATTTCTGGTTTTTAAATAAAATCACGTAGAATGAAGGCCAAAGCATCGCACGATGATTGAACATTGATGTCATTTCTACTGTTTTAAGAAGGAGAAAACGCCTTTGGAAAATACTTCCTATTTCCTTGTTACTTGCAATGGGTAAATATCTCCCGCCATGCTGAATTTTTGTCTATCAGCTTGGTACATTTGTATTCATTTCCTTGGACATGTCATGAATAAAACTTTCCCAGGCCACGATTGTGAATTCCTTCGGTAATCTCGCCACTCCAGTCGCCACTGTAATCTGGAAAGTTTACAATTACGCGCCACCAAAATCAGGCAGGAATCATATAGTGACTAAATAAAGTATGAGCTCATAAGTTTGATTGATATTGAATGATCTATCGACTAAAATTGAAAGGCGAGGAAGAAATCTGATTAATCTCTCCCGTTTTTGAGAAGGAGTTAGTAATTGTAAATATACTTTACCGCAAGATCGTTGACCTACGTCATGGGTGGAGCTGCCACCGTGTAAGGTACAGGGAAGTTACTCATGTAACCAGAAACAAGGATGTTTTTAAAATAGCATTTTCTGTCCTGTATATTTATTGTTCACCGCGACAGGAGAGTCCTCATCTGGAATGTCCGGGAGACAAGTCCATTGCTCCGAGTTTTGGGGATCGGAAACCTCTTTGACGATAGTATAATTATTGGTGAAAAAATTAAAAGACATGGCAGTGATTGAGATGTTTGAGATACAACGTTTGTGATAATTTTATTTCTCATGATACATCAGGCATTAGAAACTCATAACAACAAATAGGCACAAAACCAACATCAACAAACCAAAGACAAACTTAAACGTCAGTCTAATTTGAGGTCTGATTTTAACTAGAAGTAATATTGATACATTATAATGCTGTTAACATGCTCTGAAAATGAGTTGCCAAAATCTGAGCACTTGATAACAAGCAAAAGGGTATCATATTTCAGTTAAAAACCTAAGACGATTAAACTAAATCGGGTTTTCTTTTATCACGAAAACGACCGTCACACAAGATTGCTTCAGTAAGTGTTGTATCTGTCCATTTTTACTTCCAATACTTTCCAGCTTCACAACTGATACTTTTTCAAATGATTTACAGACCTTCCCGATAATTACCTAAACACTGTACAAAAACCAACGTTCCATATGCGCTGTCAGGTTTTTTCCGGCATACAATCAACAAAGCACGCGGATGCACGCCCACGTACCTGATTGCACATTTTATGCAGAAACAGAAAACATCAATCCAATGGATAAATGAATATGATACATGGCAATTTTTAAAAAGAAACTTGACAGATTATATTGACTTGAATTGTACCAGAATGCTTCGACCTTACCGGATATGAAAACGTCGCGCGTGCCGTACATTCGGCCAATCAATAGTGATGTAGTACCGTTCAAATTTTTAGTTCCATTGGTTGCCAGTCTCAAAATACAAAAATAGAAGGAAAGCTTGATTCACCCTGCTTACCTAGTACTCATCTGTAAAACCCGACACCTTTGATTTTCTAAGTAAAATCGTCCCGAGCAGTACGTCAGGGATGCGTCAGTATATATTTGGAAGAGGATCATGGGAAACCCGTAATCAAAATTTCACAGCCTTTGAACATTTTGTGACACGGTTTAAAATTCTACATTTTATAAACTTTTCAACCACTAGGGGATTTTTTGTAAAGATGGAAGTAGTGGATCGATTCTCGTTCAACATTTATTTTTGCGTGCCGGCGATTTTCATTCCGCATATTTTTGTGCATTGCGATAGTCCCCTCCCCAATAAGTTCGAATGGTTTGTCCCTCACCTTATCTGTTCTATGCAGATGTAGATTCTGTGTCGCACTCAAGTTACAATACCCACACCTACAGGTCCTGGACCGATAGCTTGATCAAACCCAACAACAATTTGATGCAACGCTAACATGTACTCGCCATTATTTATACCGCGAAGCTGATATTAACTCGTCACAATGTCAAGGGTGTGTAGTTTCTTCATATTAACTTTTTTGCAAGTTTCGTCTATTAATTGCAGCGGGGTTGACGGTCCCAACACAAGTCTAACAATTGATGGCACGTCAGTGGCGAGAGTCGGTTCTACGGCCTTGTTATCTTGCAGGATCCACGAGCTAGCACCGGAGACTGAATACACCATTTACTGGATTTTCAACAACACGCACCTTCCCCGGCATCTTGACAATACCAAATATGAAAGGAAGGATGATAAAACCGGCCATGCTTACGAATTGGCGATAAACAGTGTCAGTGCAACTGACGCGGGAACCTACAAGTGTCATGTGTACTCCGAAGGCAAGTTTTTAACGGGGTCGGATGGTTTCCAACTCCACGTGTTTCAGCATGCGACTCCGTACTTTCGGAAAGAACCGTTAGATGTTACGACAATTGAGGGAAATCTTCACGCTTTCCGTTGCCGTGTCGGAAACTTTGAAGAAAATGTGATGAATGTGGGCTGGTATAAGGGTGAACACCGCATATTATCGGATGGTGAAATAATTCAACCTGACAGTCATGAACATTCGAATTTTTCTCGATACTCGGTCGTCGCTTTTCCGGATAGGGGTAAGTTCAGTTTGATGATTAAGCCAATATCCCGCGTCGACGACGACAATTTTCAGTGCGTCGTGCACTTGCGTTCCAGTGGCGCGATTTTACTGCGGTCTGAATCAGCTAGACTTACCGTGCTGTACCCGCCCGCCGATCAGTACCCTCTTTGCCAGACGAAAGGCGCTGGCGGTAACGGTTATCAAGTTGGCGACGTCGTCGACGCGAACTGTATTTCTGAGGGCGGGAACATACCGCTTGTGCTTTCGTGGTTTAGAGACGGGGAATGGATTAATGCGACCCTAATTCGTTCCGGCAATCGAACATACATACGAGATAAATGGATTGTGTCAGAAAATGACACGGGCTCTGTCGCACAGTGTGTAATGACAGGGCAGGCTCTGAACGAAGAACGCAGCTGCGAGATCGGGCCTATCCACGTGTACTCCCTGATCACCGTGTCACTCTCACCGATGGCACATATCGTCCAACTAGGAGACGCCGTCACCATAAACTGCTCCGCATCCGCAAATCCAGAGATACTTGAGTACCGATGGCTGATCGACAACTCATCAGTTACAGAGTACGGAAACACTGTCAAGGTGACCGACCACCAAGGTCATTCCCTGCTAAACGTATCCACAACCTTCGCCGTCGACAAACACATTTCGGTCATGTGCGAGGCAAGGAATTCTCTCAACTCTAGTTCCGCCAGCGTTATTATAAGCGTGGCCAATGAAACTGAAGAAGAATTAAATAGCACATCAACTGGTCGGCCACCCCGAATGTTGACGTCAATCGATCGGTATACAGTTATTGTCGAGGAGACAACATCGAGCAGTTTCGTCAATCCTTTTACTGGCAATATTCTGTACATCATAATAGGATCAACGGCAGGTGGAGTCCTTGTCTTTGCGTGCTGTATGATTCTCATAGCTCGCGCCTCTTGCGGCGGAAGGAAGCAACGTGCCAAGACAGAGGTCCCCGAAATTGACCTCACGGATATAAATGACTTACCAGCGCCACCAGATGAGCTCAGAGACAACAGCGACACGATGAACTTTTCCATACCAGACTACTGCAGCGATACCGTAGTCTCGACAATTGATGTCCACGCTACATCTGGACAAACCCTATCCCTCCCCCTCCCCCTCCTCCTCCTCCCCCGCCAAAGTTTGGTCTCCCGAAACAGGGTCAGTTCCTGTTTACAAAAGTGTCATTCCAGGCGACGATCCCTTGGAAAGTTGGCCGCCTGTGCCAGTTTCAAATATACAGCCCGACATGTTCCCCAGTGACTGCAGTAAAGGGGAATCATACTTTTAGCAAACAAAAAATGTGATTTTACAGAATTATCAAAAACTAAATCGTACACAGTTTGCATATGTACATCAGCCTCAAAATCGTGTTTCCTATAGGCCGGCCTTTATTCTTAGAAATTGAATCTGCAGAATTCTGAAAGCGTCGTTATTCGTAAGCTGTGGGCATTTTCATTATATTCAGCGCTAAAACTACCTTGAAATCATTAGGCGTGACTTTGCTTTAGAACACAACTATCCTAGAAGGAACAGTTTTTGTGACGTGAAAACGAATTAAGAAGATACATTCCTATGCATTATGTGGTATACTCGAGAAGCTCTACTACATCGCATTTCAAAGCCATGTGCAAAATTTCTACTCTTCACATCAAAGTTTGTACGGTCCTTGCGAGATAATTTATGTATTTTGATATGTCTACATCGAGTGTCAAATATAACGTGCAAAAAAAAAAACTAAAAAATTGTACTTATATCTAAACAGACTTTTTGAAATAAATACTCTCTACTGGATAGAAAACATTTTACTGCTTCAATGATACTTGTACGAAGTTCAACCATATGACACAACCATTATAAGGGTCTATACGAATGGCTACGGTAAGGCCAGGAAAAATAAAAAGTTTGTTTCTCATTCTCGCGCGCGTCAATT
This sequence comes from Ptychodera flava, assembly GCF_041260155.1. NCBI lineage: Eukaryota > Metazoa > Hemichordata > Enteropneusta > Ptychoderidae > Ptychodera > Ptychodera flava. The sequence continues at coordinate 18,973,683 of NC_091937.1, read as the reverse complement.
CAGACCCGCCACGTCAACCTTTTTCTACTCATTAAGAAAAAAATACAAAAATTCAACGCAAAAATACGGTAATGCATAACACACTGTGTTGTATAAAACAGAACTGTAAACAAAATAACTGACACTAACATTCCATTCAGAACTATGCACATGTTATATTAAGCTGTCATAACTGTGCATTGCTGCACCAAAAGTCAAACCACAGAACTGTTGCTATACAAAAATACTAAAACAACACGGCTGTGAATTTACTCTGCGAATATTCCTATGTTGTTTACATGTTTTTTGGGCGCTCTTGTTGGTTGAAGAATATTTTTGCAATATGTCTAGGATGAGAAACAAACTTTTTATTTTTCTGGCCTAAGATAACGACATAAACTTATATTGGTGTAGATCAAATCACAAACTTCCGAGACGCACGAACTAACTTGTTAACGCCCGTCTCTGTAGTGTAATACACGTTATGGAAGCATTTGATTTAATAGTATAAAATTGATGTACAGAACATGGTATAGGGGGGAGAGAGAGAGAGAGAGAGAGAGAGAGAGAGAGAGAGAGAGAGAGAGAGAGAGGGGGACTTCTGAGGAAGCCTAGGTAATGGTGGTAACTAATCCAAATTCTCCAAACGAATCAATCCATAACAAAAATGAGTAACGCAATTGTTTGAAAATTTGAAAGTTTCAAAAGTTTGAAATTATTGAGTGAATATATATTTATGTTTTCGGCTCAAATTTCCAATTATCGTTAAAGTGTTACTGATCTTGTTGTTTTGCAAGATTTCAGACGGTCTTATTCATGTTGAAATAATTGCAATTTGCCATAACAAACATATTTTTGCGAATGTAACTAACATCATATACTATTCTTAAAATCATATGGATCTGAATCAAGCGAGAAACACCATAGACATTCAAATGATAATAAAGTCAATGTTCTCTCGGTTTCAAATTCAGATTACACCAAGCACAAATTGGCATAAACACATCATGCGCTTTACATAAATCGACTAAAATTTTAAAAGACTGTAAGGGAAAATTACTCCCATGTAAGCGATAAGATGGCATTATAAGCAAGCTTGTCTTGTGTTTCAGCGGAATCTGACTTGATTTCAAGTTTTCCGTTTCTTTAAATTGTCTATAACATGCTCTTGTGTAGAAGTTTCTTTCTTGGAAAGGGATTTTATTAGGGACAAAATACCATATTATACCATATTAACTTGAATGCAGAAGACTTTCTGGGATATGTATTATGTTTAGCTATAGTGGAAGTGTACGGAATATTATTACTGGCTGTGAATACATGTACTTTCTATGCCGATCATTTTCACTTGTGCCGTCGGATATAGTAAAACCCGTCATCAGAAAAATTGGCCGACCGGTTCTCGCGTGACAGCACTCTACAAGCATTTTTCATTTTCCGTGATATCAAATAAGTCGTGTCTAATTTTGGACCATGGAAGAACGACACAAGGGTGTGCCGCTAAATCTGAATATCGGCTTTCTCTTGTCTGATGTTATCTGCGCGCAACAACACATACATAGGACTTTGGTCAGAATTTATCGTGATTGCCGTACCAGTCAATTTCCGTTTTACGTACTTTTCCTGCCTTCAATATCTTCAAAACATTGTATTAGATGTCAAAGTTCATACCATCAGAGTGTTTTGTTTGGAGACGGATAGGAGTTTTGCCGCTGGGTCAATTGAGATTTGCCAGGGCTAGTTCGTTCAGACTTTATTTCTTACTCTCAAATATAAATTCTCCGAACGCCGTCAGATTTTGTGCCACTGTGTCGTTTTTGGCAATAAATCCAAAGTTTAAACTTGCTCTGGAGCGTTTTAGTAGTGATGGTGGACCTACTAATGACACAGTTTTGCAGGGAAAAACACTGCATGAAAACGCAATAATACAGATAAATTCACATTAAAGAGTTGCCTGTATTATAGAATAATACACGTGAATTCACATGAATCCACATGAATACAGGCTTTCTGAATACAAGCAATGGATTATTAACTGTATTCACCTGTATATGCACTATTCAGCTAAAATACAGGCAATAATTCATGCTAATACAGTAAGTATTATAGCGTTTTTATGCAGTGAAACTTACCGATTAGATCGACATTTATTGTGGTACAACCGATACGATATGATACATTTTAAGTCCTTGGAAAGAGACGACCTTCGAATCAACGATCGTGAGATACTGTATTGAATGGAAATTTCCGGTAAAAATTGTCCACTCTACGCACGAGACAATAATCCTGCATGCCATCGATGGCACTGTGTTGTCTGACAGTACCGGACAGTTAGACAGTGGATCTATGCAGCTGTGGCAAAGATTATTTGGCTATATTCCCATAATGGACCGCTATCTATAATATTATTTAAAAGCTAGACATGCCTTTTATAATACAAGGAAAAACATTTAATCGGTATGTAACAATTGACGTACATTGATCGAAAAAGGTTGTATACTGGTTTTTGTCCAACCATAGCCCTCATATAACCGTAGACTGTTTTCTCTTAATTTCATATTAAACAATTAATTCGACTACACGTCAGCATTCATGAAAGTATGAGGTCCATTGATATGCAGTCTACTTCCAAACAAGTAAATATAATCACCAAGGTCAAGGTTATGTTTTTGAGAGGATGATTGTGTAGAGACTGTTGGAATAAATGCGCTTGTCATGCATAAGAAAAACCTTCCTATGAATATTAATCTACACATGACAGCAAAATTTATTCCGAAATACTGGTTCAAAAGTTACCCGTAATTGTCTGTACATTTCTGTTTCCTTTTAATTTCTTGTTCTTTGATTTGTCAACTGCAATTGCATTTGCCCTTGAAATTTGTATTTGATGATGGTTGGCAACCTTATTTTCTGTTTAAAATGACATGTGTCCCGATCTATTATTTTCATGGGCATTGCTGCAGCGCTAAAAATTGATTCTTCAAACTCCTTTGTATTTCGTCTCATCGTTTTGATATTGGTGAAAAATCTTGGTGCTATGGTTGCGATACGTTTGTACGCATGATGACGAACCTTATAAGCTTACTGTCACTGTCTAGGTCTGAGAGAAAATCTGTTTACTTGATTGAATTAAACTAACTTGCTTAGATAATTTGCTCTTTTATTTTAAAATCTGGGCGATTTATAACAGTTACATGTATATTGGAGACAACAGGTTTAAACGATACGTCGTTGCCGTACAAACCGACTCTTATTTCCAGATTTACTATATGGCGGGCTGAGAATACTCAACGAAGATTATATAGATGTTTTATGTGAAAGAGAGGAGAGTATAAGTATAGACTTGTAAGGAGGTATTCGTAAAAGTGATTCCAAGATTTTCCTCTCGACGACAGCCATCAAGTCTAACTAGCTGCTGAAGAACAAAATGTGACATTTGGCCGCACCTTTGAGAACTGTAACAAAATGATGCATGTGACGTGAAGTGGTGTAGAACCGGGCTAATTATTTCTGCCGATCACAGTTTCATTGAAACCAACGAGTCTTAAGACAGTGACCTGCAAGAGAGAGTAATGAAAATTGACTTGCTCACCACCATTACCACCACCACCATCAAGATCATCATCAGCATCATCATCGTCATCTATTCATGTGGTGATTATGTACATAAAATAAAGTATACAGTCATATTGTATGGATTTCATGTGTGATAAGACCTCCAACAACAGCGACGATGTTATTATCCTCTTATAGCCTCCCTTACTGTTCTGCTAGTAAGGGTATGGTAAAAAGTAAACGGCCATTTGGTACCTTGCATAATAATAGCAAATTTCGCAAATGACGTTTAGTCTATGTTGAGTCAACCACCGTCTGATGCATAAATCTTTGGGACATTTCGAAAGTCTTCTGGAGGAGGAATGAATATACCCCGTAAAATATGTATGACCGTAGATTATTAAAAGTCGGACACTGCATCGAACACAATTTAACTGCATATCAATATAGATGATAGTATTTGGACAGTCACATAATCTGCAGCCAACTTTCACTACAAGTCAATACTGGTAGGGTGAAGTTTATGCTAATATCGAAATGATTTGATCGACACTTGGTAGATACGGGTGTAAATAATAAAAAATAGCTTTCCTGTGAGTAATGTATCTGCACATGAAGTCGCACATGGGGTCAAAGTTTACATTAATAAGCTGGTCATTTCTGTTTGTTTTTTTTAAGTTTTTTCCTGCTTCCATATACTGACATTTGATAGATCTTCGGAAAATCGAATTGTATGACAAAACCTAGGTGCCACTTAAATCTGCATCGGTGCTCCCAGACAGTCTCATTGCTGCTCTTATTGAGATACTTCCTCATTTTTCACACAAAAGTCACCAAAATGAGTTCTTCAAACTCCTTCGTATTTTGTCTTTTTCTTTTGAAATTGGTGATTAATCCGGGTGTTACGGCTGCGGTTCGTTTTACTACCGATGGCCAACCTTCTAATGTCACCGTGTTACAGGGAGACTCTGTTCACGTTCATTGCCGCGTAACTGGTCTACTTCGTGAAAACAAGTATTTTGTATACTGGATGTTCAACAACGGGTACATCAGACCTGACGGCGTTCGACGAAACATCGTAAGCCGTTTTACACACCAGAATCAAGGGACCGCTCAGAACTGACCGCTGTGTCCTCCTTTAACATAACGCAAACCGAAAACGCTGACCAAGGATTTTACAGGTGTACTTGGTACGAAAATAATAAGCCCGTATTGCCGTCAAAACAAGGATTCGTAAAAGTAATTTCAAGACCCTCCTTTCGACGACCGCCATCAAATCAAACTGTTGTTGAGGGACAAAATGTGACATTGAGCTGTACCCTCGAGAACTACGACGTTGCACATTACGTTAAATGGTTTAGACGCGGGAAAATTATTGCTGAGTATAGTATCCATGAAACCAACAAGTCTCATCCCGGAGACTTGTCAAGTCAAGAAGTGAGTGGAAGCGGAACTTTTGACCTACACATAAACAATATAAGCAGAGAAATCAGCGGCAAATTTCAGTGCAAAGTGTTTGCAAGAGGTTATGGTAAATCTATTTTACAGTCAAACACTGCCAGGATAACGGTCCGATACCCTCCTCAAATGTTATACCAGCAGCGCAATTCGTCAAATATCAACAATGTGCATGTGCAAGGTGATGTAATCGAGGCAACATGTTGGGCACAAGGTGGCAATGCCCCGGTGTATTTCGAGTGGATGAAAGGTGGAACGATAAACAACGGTACTCATGAAGAATTTGGCAAGCTTTATATTGGGAAGATGAGGTGGAATTTGACAGTACATGACGATGGGGAGCACATATCGTGCAACATGAAAGGTTTCGCTATTTTGAATGATCGACAATGTATTATTGGTCCTCTAAAAGTGCAATCGAGTAGAGTGTCAACTTTTGTTTCCACAGATGGGTATCTACCAACAGCAGAATCTTCTGCACCGTATTCTGTTGCAAAAGGAAGCCTAATGTCGTTACCGCCAACTGACAATCTCGGCAATCGTATAGTATATGCTACCATTGTGTTGGCTGCTATATTGATTGCAGTTGTCATTGGTATCGTTGTTCTCTATTTGGACTTGAGGAAAATCGACACCGAACAATCAACGTTTGAAGCTTCAATTGATGAAGGAAGTCCGGACACTAACCGCGCACACAAGGATCCGACAGAAGATGTACGAGATGAGGGCCAAGAAAAAAGGGAAGAGTCTGTGTAGTTATCTGCCTGGTAAGCTTACGTAACGATGGTTCATAAACACAGTGACGCGGAGACGCTGAAATAAGAATGAGGCTTAAAGGTACGGTGTCGTCTGAACTCTGCTCAAAGGTTGCCAGGGACCCCCGTGACCGATGTAAACACTTTATCTGGGGTACGTTGGTGATTGATGAAAGTTAAAATTTTGTTACCAATGAATATCGTAGAATTTAAATGTTACAGCTATGTTGACGTGATGCATCTAGATATAATGCATGAAATACTTTGTCTGTAAACAAGAAAGTCGCACACGCGTAGTTCCGACGACACTCTCCCTTTAACTTAGAACATTACGTCATTGGGATCTTTATAAAACTGGTGTTACCTTTTTAAATGACAATTTTGCTCTCAAAGCAACACATTTACTACGACGAAGGAGAAACGTTTCAACCCATCACCGTGGCTACTGAAACAAGTCACCGAAAACCTGGAAAATTATCTTGCATGCAGATGAAGATATTTCGGCAGAAGCACGAGGCGGACTCGTCGAGAGTGTTTCGTCATATCAAAGCGTCTATCTGAAGATATCTTGAAACGTTACTCTATATATTTTAGGTCGCCTCTGAGTCGGCCCTGGTTTTATAAAAGCGCTGTAAACGCACTATGTCAGTCCTAGGCCGGCCTAATTTCTGTCGGATCTGACGACTAGGTTTAGATGCGACAAAAAGTCGAGACTAGACAGGCCTGGACCCAGTTGACGTTTTAACAATAGGCCTTGAGCGAGGAATATAGCTGACCCAAAGACGGGAGATTCGAATTAATTGTGAACTCTTGCGAGGTCCAGAAGCAGCCTTGGTCCTAAATGTGAACCTTGGACACGCTTTCTCAATATAAGCAGAAACAAGTCATCGTATTACAGCTGCATACTGAATGCAAACTTTGCATTTCCTTGTTCCTTGACTTGTTAAATATAGTATCTTACTCAAAGTTTTTCTGCAGACAGCCACTATCGAAATTCGATGTCAAACGCTCATGTTTCTGGTTCTTAGAAGTTCTAAAACTAAACTGACAATTTTACTTTTGGAGTTAATGCTTACTGTAACTGAAATTGAATTACATTGTAAATCCCTCAACCGAAATTCGGTTATATCTTTTGATTTAATTCATTCGTATAGACGAGACATTTCATACAACACTCAAACAAGGAAAAATGATATTCGCAAATATAAAAAAATGTAAGAATAATCGGCAAACATACAAGATAATGCGGCGTTCTTGTTAATTCTGATGAAATTCCTTCGAATTACCGGTTATTTGGCAGCTTGATTATAGTAAAGACGTATACGTTTGCACGTTGTTATATATATAATTACTCAATTCAAGGTAATGGTCTAAGTAACAGCACTTTTTAGCCAAGTAGAGTGAGTATTAATTTTATATTTTATTTCGATAAGGCATCTCATGTAATTAAGTAATTCTCGATCTGATTCGAACACACAATAAAAATAAGCAGCCAGAGAGAATGACTATATTATATCGGAATATTTGGAAAAGAACAAGTACAAGTTTTTACCCTTCTATAGGAAGATGACAAAAAACTAATTCGAATTAGTTCAGTGTTGCAATCCGTAACATTTTCAGGTAAACCATTTTTTCTTATAAAACTAAAAAATTTGGATGAAAGTAAGGCTAAATTTAATCATATCATACACATCTATACGCAGTAGGGACTAAGCTTACACGGTAATGATATTGTCGATCACTATATCGAAATTTCTTTCTACTGTTTTTGTTCTGGTCTCTTTTAGCATGTTTTTTTATTATTGAAATATTACACATGTAAAGTTTTTTATCGATTCTATTAAGTACTGACACTGCCGACACTCACGTCAATTGATATTAATCAAAATACTAAATAAAATATATACAACAGGTTATCAACAACTTTAAATATGAAGTGCCTACTTCACAGTACTTTAACTACGAAGTATTCAGTAGTAATCTTTCACGCCCTGACATTACTTATTCTTCAATTAAAGCTTATTTCCAAACGGAAAATAAAATCATTGGTTTTTATATCTTGACATTTAATCATCCAGTAACAGACATATAACCAAGTTTGGTGCAAAGGAGGCTTTATTAACAATCTACTACTACTAAACTAACAATCTATTGCCCCCTGATAACAACAATACAGGAATAGCAGATAAAGGCAGAGAACAAGTACAAAAGAGAGCTCAAAGTAGCTCAAAACATCATTATAACAGAGGGTTGGTGGGAGGGTAAAAAACAACAGCAGCCTCAACTATGACAAAACAGTGTTAGAAAAGGACAGCAAGCCGAAACACCTGAGCTCACTTCTTGGCCTTTTTGCCAGAGGTCCATATATCTTGCTTTCATGAATTTGACGTAAATGATGTGTGTACTTGTGCTTTACTGTCTGTTCTGAGCTATGTTGTATGTTATAACTAGTATATTGCGAAATTTGACCTAGTATTATGGATTATGATGGGTATGATTGCGATTATTTTACATTACATTTCAACATTCCGACTCAGTCCAATTGATTTAAAAAGTGCATATAAATTACTGAATCCCCTACTGGAGTACCTAAATAACTTATAGTGTACCCTATGACTGTAGAAAGTATATCATTAATTTTTAAATCTATGGGTGACTGTCAATTAATAAAAATACCATTTCTGATTTTCTATTAAACGGCACTAATCCATTTTAAATGCCAATTTGTTCCTAAGTCACAACTTTATTATTAAAGATCATGCAAATCTTACTTCAAAATCGTTTTCCTTCCTTTCTGTTTCTCCTTTTTCTTCACTTTATTTTTCTTGTTTTATTTATATCTAAGAGTAATAACAAAAATGGTCTAATTTGTATAATTGTGATTTTTACTCTTGCTGGTTTGGCCGTATTAGATTCTTCTAAATTAACATATTGTGTTGTGTCTAACCTTTATAAGCGACAGCAATTATAACATGAGCCGTATGCGAGTTTCGAAGCAGAAGCAGGCAGTGTTTTATCTCGGCCTCGGCCCGTGTTAAAGAAGCCATACAGGCCTTGTTAACCTGGCCAACATGAAATGTAGTATATACGTAATTATTATGTCATTGATAGTATTAAAGGTGGCGATTAAGCCGCAGTTCAAGGATGGTCACATATCTGCTGGTCATCACAAAGGTTACCAAAGGTATGATACTTCATTTGACCGGAGTTCAGTACGTCATCAGCTGATTTAAAGGAGAGAAAATAAGACACCATACTTCCACACGATAAATAAGTGCATGGTTTTTTGATGCCGCAGTCCATACTTTCTGGTTCTCAAATAACTTCATGCTAACACTTACTATTTTCACGGTGTTAGTGCTGTGGTTTTCTTTCAGAATTTAAGATGTCAATCGATCATCTTTGAGGTAACAGCTGACGATAAACATGTAACTTTAAGCAACATCGTCGAAGGGCTCATATATTTGGGACTCAACAACAACTTTGATAGATTCGGTCATATGATTTAATTTCTCGTATTTTTGATTTTTGATGTAGAGCATTTCCTGATAATGTGCGCTTTCTCCCTCACAACTATCGGCATTTATTCCGCTTCCATTTTCCTCAAGGTCCCCCGATAGGTTTTTAGATTCCTTTCGCCTTTTTAGATGACGAATTGCTTTATACCCGACACAGACTGTGACAATGGCAACGAGATTCACGATCGATACAATCACTGAAACTGTCAGGATTTTCACGGAGCATTTCTCTGTGCAGTCAGAAGGTTGCCCCTCAGAAGCTTGTATACTTTCCTGCTCAGCTGACACCAAATAGGGTTGGGTTGCTCCTGGCGATATTAGGTTGTTGTTGTTGTTGTCAGATAAGTTGTTTATCATACTCCTTAGACAAGGTAGATATTGTTGTCCTCAGAACGGCAGGAGAGTCCCTAACGTCGATTCTAGCGATGTCAGATGTAAGGGCAACTCTATTTTGACCAGTTAGATACACATCACAGTAGTAGGTTCCATTTCGTTTGATGCCAATTATCAATAAGTCAAACATATCCGAATATCTTTCACCACGTACTGATATTTCCCAGTCAAACTCAGACACTTTGTTCAAGGTATCATAATTTCTTGAAACCAATTCACCGTTTCTAAACCATCTCACCTGGAAATCCGAGGGATGAACATTCTCCAGATGACAACGCAAAGTCACATTTTGTCCTTCGTCAATAATTTTGCCGGAGGGCATTTGTCGAAATGCGGGCTTTAAGAGAGCTGAAAGATATCCCCATGTTGACGTTAATTTGGTATTACCTCCGGAGAGGTGACACCTGCAACGCCTTTCTTCAGCCGTTGAAACGTTCCTTATGGTGAGTGTAGACTTGTCTAGCGTGCTGGATGTTGAAATGGAATATTTTTCTTTGATATCATCGGTGACCTCGCCAACTGTCAAACTACCCTTCCTTTTGTCGTGATACTCAATTTCCCAAGTTACTGCATGCCTATCTGTTGTATTTGGTGCGATACCAGTAAAAAGGCAATGAAACTGTGCAGTGTCACCCTCCAGGACATTGACATTGCTCGGTTGTCCGTTTGTAGCAAACTGTAGTCCTTCAGTCACGGTTGTATCATACGTCAGAATCAAAAGAATGAATATCAATGGGATGACAATAGATGATCCCATAATCGTTGTAATGACGAGAACGATATTTGAAGCAATATAGTGTCATGAAGTACTATCGCTGATTGTTTGTCAGTGTAATCCCTATCACAAGTAAACGCAGTTGGGATGGGATAGAAAATACTGTGCACATTGTTCACATAAACGAAATGAGAGGTATTATGAAGATAACGCAAGCCATTATTGGCTACGATGCTGCCGTACACAATAACCTGTCAACCTACACAAACCTCTTATAAAAAATAAAATCAAATTCTACGAGTCGCTATTAAAATGTGAGTTATTTTGTATGTTATCAGCAGTGTAGCTCTCCAACTGTCAAACTACCCTTCCTTTTGTCGTGATACTCAATTTCCCAAGTTACTGCATACCTATCTGTTGTATTTGGTGCGATACCAGTAAAAGGCAATGAAACGTTGCAGTGTCACCCTCAATAGTCTAGTCGGAAGGTAGGGTTCCCATGCACCCCATGATGTATTTTTTTAACCTACATTTTGTAATCCTTAGGGTCTATATTTAATGAATTTTGATGTTCCCAAAATCAAATCGTGTCCCATGGGGTTCATTTGGCGCCACCTTGGCCGCCATCTTGGCCGCCATCTTGGATTTCAACGATGGGGTAGGGGTCACGTATCTACCGCTCGACGGAAACGGAAACAATAAAATACTATAAACGTTACATTTTTAGAAAGCCAAGATCATGGCCTTTTCATTGATATATAACTTAATAGGGATTAATTAATATTCGAACGTCGATTAGACTTTATATCGGCCATTGGCCGTAAATCGTAAATTTGCTAAATTTCACACCCAATAATTAAGTTCCCGTTCCTCCAAACAATTTTTCATAGGGTATTTATATATTTTTTGGAAGAACTCAGTGCAATAAACAAGAAAAAACAAGATTAAAAGTATGTGTCTTGAGATTTAGTGGGTGCATGAGCTTGTTTTCTTATTACGCGGTATGCCACATATCCGTGTGTAACATAAGGGGTAGGGTAATGTTTGCCTTTCTGTTTCGAATCATGAATGATGAAACCATAAAAATGTTACATTTTTTGAAAGTGCTGCATCAGACCTTTCTAAAAATATATAGATTTATGGGGAAAAGTTGCATATTGAAAAGTTACAAAGCTTAAACCTTTCGGTTTGTGTCGATTTTAAGTGATTTTTTAAGAACGAAATTACAACATATGGGTAGGGGTAATGTTTCCCTTTCTGCCTCGAGCCATGAATTATGAAACCATGTAATGTTACACTGTTTGAAAGCTCTGAAATGGGCCTTTCCAAACATGTATAGTTTTATTGGGGAAAGTCCATATTTTTGAAGTTACAAAGCTTATGCCTTTCAGTTTGTGTCGATTTTAAGTGATTTTTAAGAACGAAATTACAACATATGGGGTAGGAGTAATGTTTCCCTTCCTGCCTCGAGCCATGAATTATGAAACCATGTAAATGTTATACTGTTTGAAAGGTCTGAAATAGGCCTTTCCAAACATGTATAGTTTTTATTGGGAAAAGTCCTATTTTAAAGTTACAAAGCTTATGCCTTTCAGTTTGTGTCAATTTTAAGTCATTTTTTTTTAAACAAAATTATAATATAGGGGTAGGGTAATGTTTCCCGTTCTGCCTTGAACCATGAATTATGAAACCATATAAATGTTATACCGTTTGAAAGCTCTGAAATGGGCCTTTCCAAACATGTATAGTTTTATTGGAAAAGTTGCATATTTTAAAGTTACAAAGCTTATGCCTTTCAGTTTGTGTCAATTTTAAGTGATTTTTTAAACAAAATTATAATATAAGGGGTACGGGTAATGTTTCCCGTTCTGCCTTGAACCATGAATTATGAAACCATATAAATGTTATACTGTTTGAAAGCTCTGAAATGGGCCTTTCCAAGCATGTATAGTTTTATTGGGGAACGTTGCATATTTGAAAGTTACAAAGCTTAAGCCTTTCAGTTTGTGTCAATTTTAAGTGATTTTTTAAGGACGAAATTACAACATATGGGGTAGGGGTAATGTTTCCCTTTCTGCCTCGAACCATGAATTATGAAACCATATAAATGTTATACTGTTTGAAAGCTCTGAAATGGGCCTTTCCAAACATGTATAGTTTTATTGGAAAAAGTCCATATTTGAAAGTTACAAAGCTTAAACCTTTCAGTTTGTGTCGATTTTAAGTGATTTTTTAAGAACGAAATTACAACATATGGGGTAGGGGTAATGTTTCCCTTTCTGCCTCGAATCATGAATTACAAAACCATATAAATGTTACACTGTTTGAAAGCTCTGAAATGGGCCTTTCAAAACATGTATAGTTTCATTGGGGAAAGTTGCATATTTAAAAGTTACAAAGCTTAAGCCTTTCAGTTTGTGTCAATTTTAAGTGATTTTTTGAACAATATGCACAAAACAGTTAGTCCGTTGGCCAGGTATCGAAATCATCCCCTCTAAGGCATTTTACCCACTATGATTTTCTGTTAACTAGTATTCTCAGCTGTCATAATCTGCTTATTTTCCATTTAACTGATGGTGTGTGAGAGTGTAACGACTTGTTTGTGAAGGGCTGTCACGCCCTCAGTAGTAAAATAGGAATGGGTTAGGGGTAACATATTTACCGCTAGTCGGAAACAAAAACAAAAAACCCCATAAACAATACATTCTTAGAAAGCCCAGATAATCCCCTTACCATTGGAATACAACCAAATTGGGATAAATCGATATTCAAACATCGATTAGATTTTATATCGGACATGAAATGTAAATTGTAAAATTTGCTTAATTTCAAACCCAATAATTAAGTTCATGTTCCTCATGTTCCAAATTTTTACAAGGTATTTATATATCAGTTGAAAGAACTTAATGCAATAGAGAAGTAAAAAACATTAAAAGAGTGTATCTTCTTGAGACTTAGGGGGTGCGTCGATTGTTTACCTAATATATCGTATGCCGTACATCCCTCTATAATATACATTTAGGGAGAGGGGTATGGGTAATGTTTCCTCTCCTACAAAACGCAGCGAATAAGGAAGCCACATAAATATCATATCTCTGAAACACTAACGCAGCTGTTTTTCCAACAAGATATGGCTTGATGGGGTAAACTCAAAAATTATGCAGTGACAATGCCTAAACTCAAAAGTTTGTGTTACTATACTGACATTTACTTGTTAAAAGGAACATAGAAAAATACTCTATAGGCATTAAATAGCACTAAAAAGCTAAAATGGTGGTTAATAAAAGACGTTTTACTCATTTCAATAACTCAAATTAGGGAAAGAAAGTTAACAGCTATAATATGTCAAAAATTATATATTCCAAACCCACAAACACTAAATTGGATGTCATAGTCGTCATGCAAAGTTGATATGACAGCAGCAACAATCAATCCCTTTTCTTTAATTGTATCGCAAGAGATATATAAGCAATAAAGCACCACTTTGAAAGGATACCACACGGTTTCGACCGGTAAACAACATATACGCACGAACTTCAGTCGTGTGTATAAGGAGTGAAATGGTCAAAACCGAGCTCGAGTGGTGACCCAACTTATAGGGGTTGTTTATCGCTATATTATATCAGTATATTGAAACTTGTGATAAAAAATACAAACAATGTGAAAGAAACCCACTTTGGAGATAGGATGGCAAACTTTACAGTATATCGTAAATACATGCACAGTCACGTGACCGTCTGGGCAAATCAGAGCTCACTATTAATAGTGTTACTTTTAATACCACACGGGAACACGAGAGAATCTTTATCGCTGAAAACCAATCACCATTAATCCACAATATAGCTTCTCCATAATAAGATAATATGGATCGACAATACTTTACCTTCCTTACCAGAAAACAAGAGATCATAACCAATTATTCGAAATTATTTTACAACGCAGAACACTATATACTCCCAATGAGGATTACATTTCGACTGGGTACTAAATTCAATAGCAAAATAATTCTGGAACTAAAACCCGAAAAGCCAAATGTCACAGAACGCATTCAAATTACGCAACTAAATAGTAAACAGAAGGCGAACAACACTCTCTACACCAAGCAATAAGAAGGCGAGACAAACCTCAGAAAATGACTAAAAAGGCTTATATTCCCATTGACACCTCAATGTTTAAAATGCCTTGTGAGTGAATCTATCATTAGTTTCTTATCATGGATTACATTTAACCAATGTTAGACCCTGACGTCTTTGAAGCAAAGACCCTACAAACGTATGTTTTAGGGTCAATGCTTGAAGATACCACTCCCACCAGCATGATCGAATCAGAGAGACTAGATTGATCTAACTTTCGAGCTAGATCAGCCACCAGCAGCTGAGAAAAAAATAAGTCAACATAATCATCAGAGTCAAGCGAGCTAGACAACGGCTTCACACATTATACACCACAGAGAGGACATTCTTACACAATTCACAAAAAGCGTTCAAAGCTTCGTTAAAGGCATTGTTCGCGATCCCAGGGACGGGCATGGCTGGTTGCGTGGCAAATGCAAAATGTTAGTCATGCTGAATCAAGGTGTAATCAAGTAATAGCTTATTTATAGATTGGGAAAATCCTAATCCTGATAGTAATGATGGAATATAAACTTTGTGAAAAGTTGAGAAAATTTGCCACTTCTTTGATTTGTATGTTTTACATTCCATGTTGTACTAGCCTGTACTGTACATGAAGTCAATACATCCGGCAAGTATTCCGTGCTGTTCTTTTATAGTTAGGTCCCCGCAATCCGAGACAAGTCTTTCTATAGTGTCAACCATTCTCTTCGATTACTGTAATCTACTCCAATAAATTCCCATTTAACTCATTTGTATGATTACAGGGAAGCCTAAGCCTATCTCTTACAATCTAAGATTTGAGATATTTGACAACAATATGTATGCAATTTTCATATTTTTCATAGGCCTAAATAACACACAGAAGAAAGTCATACTCAATGTTTTGTCCAATTGAAAGTAAAATTTTCACCGAAACAAGTAGAGGTGGCAATCTGTAAGCCAAACGAGAATTAATATTAGCAAAGATGGATATTAATTAAGCCTATCCCATTTCCGATCCCAGTTACTCATACAACGGGGTATAAGCGAAAGCCAAGAGTATCGAATGTGTTGAAACCTAAGTGGCCCCTATTCAGTACCACGTAGCCTACAGGTACACCTGAAAGAATACTTACCAGGCCAAAATACCGAGTGTTGAATTCCTTCAAAAGTGGCAACACCTGGAAAGACACTGCGGCAACCAATATATCACCCTGATCTCTAAATATTTACCTCTACACCCAATAAAGCACCGGGACTCAAGACAGTTGTACATAACAAACTTAAGAGAGCGATCGAAGACACTCGCTACACAGAACGCAGGATGGAAGGCTGCAAAGACGATTCTTCAAATAGGCAAAAAAAGAGGCTAAAAACAACACAAACATTCACAGCAACGACGACAGGTCGGGTTTTCTTCCTATACTACGGTACAAAACCAAACCAAAGGGTCTTTCAAAGGCCACCGCACTTCCCTTAAAGCCCGGCTCGAAATGGATGGGATCATGATTAGTGCCAAGTTTGGTTGGGCGTTTTGGGCATGGCTCTGCATAATGAGTCTGTTGGTAACGGTTGCGATCGTTCGCTTTATCTGCGGATCTGTTTGCTCTCAGATCACGCTCAGGCTCGGACTAATATAGATACGTACAGCCTTCGTTTCAAGGTTCGTTTCAGTCATGCCATGGTAAATACTCGAAATAAAAAAGAAAGGAAAACTATCAACTTAATCAAACAAGAGTTTGCTTGAATGAATTTACCGAAGTTTCAGGCCATATCAACGTTCGTTATGTGAATGATTCAGCTGCTGACCGCCATGTACATACGGAATATTGGCGCCATCTAAAGTCGAATAATTATCAAAAAAGTAAAAAGCTTATATCTGGGCTTCTAAGAATGTATTGTTTATGGTACTTTTTTGTTTTTGTTTCCGACTAGCGGTAAATATGTTACCCCTAACCCATTCCTATTTTACTACCGAGGGCGTGACAGCCCTTCACAAACAAGTCGTTACACTCTCACACACCATCAGTTAAATGGAAAATAAGCAGATTATGACAGCTGAGAATACTAGCTAACAGAAAATCATAGTGGGTAAAATGCCTTAGAGGGGATGATTTCGATACCTGGCCAACGGACTAACTGTTTTGTGCATATTGTTCAAAAAATCACTTAAAATTGACACAAACTGAAAGGCTTAAGCTTTGTAACTTTCAAATATGCAACTTTCCCCAATGAAACTATACATGTTTGCAAAGGCCAATTCCAGAGCTTTCAGACAGTATAACACTTATATGTTTCATAATTCATGGTTCAAGGCAGAACGGGAACATATACCCCTACCCCTTATATTATAATTTTGTTAAAAAATCACTTAAAATTTACACAAACTGAAAGGCATAAGCTTTGTAACTTTAAAATATGGACTTTTCCCATAAAACTATACATGTTTGGAAAGGCCCATTTCAGACCTTTTAAACGGTATAACATTTATATGGTTTCATAATTCATGGTTCGAGGCAGAACGGGAACATTACCCCTACCCCTTATATTAAAATTTTGTTGAAAAAAATGACTTAAAATTGACACAAACTGAAAGGTTTAAGCTTTGTAACTTTCAAATATGGACTTTTCCCAATAAAACTATACATGTTTGGAAAGGCCCATTTCAGACCTTTAAACGGTATAACATTTATATGGTTTCATAATTCATGGTTCGAGCAGAACGGGAAACATTACCCCTACCCCTTATATTAAAATTTGGTTGAAAAAATGACTTAAAATTGACACAAACTGAAAGGCATAAGCTTTGTAACTTTAAAATATGGACTTTTCCCAATAAAACTATACATGTTTGGAAAGGCCCATTTCAGAGCTTTCAAACGGTATAACATTTATATGGTTTCATAATTCATGGTTCGAGGCAGAAAGGGAAACATTACCCCTACCCCATATGTTGTAATTTCGCCCTTAAAAAATCACTTAAAATTTACACAAACTGAAAGGCATAAGCTTTGTAAGTTTTAAATATGGACTTTTCCCAATAAAAACTGTACATGTTTGGAAAGGCCCATTTCAGAGCTTTCAAACAGTGTAACATTTATATGGTTTTGTAATCCATGGTTCGAGGCAGAAAGGGAAACATTACCCCTACCCCATATGTTGTAATTTCGTTCTTAAAAAATCACTTAAAATCGACACAAACCGAAAGGTTTAAGCTTTGTAACTTTTGAATATGCAACTTTTCCCCATAAATCTATATATTTTTAGAAAGGTCTGATGCAGCACTTTCAAAAAATGTAACATTTTTATGGTTTCATCATTCATGATTCGAAACAGAAAGGGAAACATTACCCCTACCCCTTATGTTACACACGGATATGTGGCATACCGCGTAATAAGAAAACAAGCTCATGCACCCACTAAATCTCAAGACACATACTTTTAATCTTGTTTTTCTTGTTTATTGCACTGAGTTCTTCCAAAAAATATATAAATACCCTATGAAAATTGTTTGGAGGAACGGGAACTTAATTATTGGGTGTGAAATTTAGCAAATTTTACGATTTACGGCCAATGGCCGATATAAAGTCTAATCGACGTTCGAATATTAATTAATCCCTATTAAGTTATATATCAATGAAAAGGCCATGATCTTGGCTTTCTAAAAATGTAACGTTTATAGTATTTTATTGTTTCTGTTTCCGTCGAGCGGTAGATACGTGACCCCTACCCCATCGTTGAAATCCAAGATGGCGGCCAAGATAGCGGCAAAGATGGCGCCAAATGAACCCCATGGGACACGATTTGATTTTGGGAACATCAAAATTCATTAAATATAGACCCTAAGGATTACAAAAATGTAGGTTAAAAAAATACATCCATGGGGTGCATGGGAACCCTACCTTCCGACCCGACTACAAGGACATTGACATTGCTCGGTTGTCCGTTTGTAGCAAACTGTAGTCCTTCAGT
Organism: Ptychodera flava; assembly: GCF_041260155.1. Taxonomy (NCBI): domain Eukaryota; kingdom Metazoa; phylum Hemichordata; class Enteropneusta; family Ptychoderidae; genus Ptychodera; species Ptychodera flava. The sequence goes on along the minus strand of NC_091937.1, from coordinate 18,955,244 downwards.
CACGGTTGTATCACACGTCAGAATCAAAAGAATGAATATCAATGGGATGATGATAGATGATCCCATAGTAGTAATGACGATGTTATGAAGTACTGTCGTTGGTTTTATCAGTGTAATCCCTATCACAAGTAAACGCAGTTGGGATGAGATAGAAAATAAGCTTACTTTGCAAATTGTCTACATAAACGAAATGACAGGTATAATGAAGATAACGGAAGAAATTATTGAATATGATGCTGCCGTTAACAATAACCTGTCAACCAATATAAACCTCTTATAAAGGATATTTTACGAGTCGCTATTAATTTTACGAGTCGCTATTAAAATGTCAGGTAATTTGTATGGTACCAGCAGTGTACCGCTTGTCTTATAATAAAGAGGAGTTGACAGTTTGCAGTCCGACCAAGTAATCTTTGTTTTCGAAAGGAACCGGGATGTACATTTTATAAGCTGCTAAGAATGAGTTATTGGGTAAAAGTAAACAATGTAACACAATGGATCAACAAGAACGCGGCTAACACTCTCAGATTACCCAACGTCTGATAACACGTTCTTTTCATTCTGCAACATCCGGATTGGACATCGATGAATAATAACTATCCCCAACAACAAAAGGACAATGGAATTGGTAACGGGTACAAGTACAGGTCGTCAGTGGGTTAACGATTTGATGACAATCCTCCTTTAACAAGCCACACATGATTAGCCAGTGTTTTCTGTAGTCGCATGCAAAGACTATAGGAAATTTGACACTAGCATTTACTGATATTGGTCAATAGAGTTTGAGTGAAATAAAGTTGGTCGACGCTCTAAAAGTTTAAGAAGAAACTTTCACAACTATGTTGTTTGTATTATTCATTATCGAACACAAGGTGAAAGAAAGATTTTAGTCTAGATATAAACACTGTTTAACTCAAGTCGAAGCAAATCCATCTGAAGAATATCGAATTCTTGTCTTCAGAGTTTCATTCTCATTAATTGAATTTAACATATTCGTAAAAGATGGAAGCTGTTTTTGGTATTAATTATAAAAGATGATTGAATAATTACGAATTAATTAAAAATATAATTTCAATTGTCAGCACTCATTGAAATACAAACGATATGTCGAAGGATTATCTTTAGTAGTTTTACTTTATAATGTCATGAAAAAAGGTTTTAAATTATCCAGCAATATATTTGGATACACATGACAAAACCTTAACCTAATACATACTTATTGTTTATTCTAATATAAATACACTGTGAAAAATCTGTAAACTATAATGTTAGAGCTAACAATAAATTTATATGGCACTGATGATAATTAGCAATCCAATGCCTGATTATATGTATGACGCGTGCTTAAGGATAAATCTGTACCACAAAAAAGCAATTGCTATCTTCCAGTGTGAAATAAAGAAGATTTACTGTATGGGGAGTGATTTGAACCGGGCTATTTATTTCTGACGATCATAGTTTCATTGAAACCATCAAGTCTTAAAACAATGAAGAATTGAAGAACGGGCAAAGAAAATTGTGAATTGCTCACCATCATCATCATCATCATCATCATCATCATCATCATCTAATGAATCAATTTTTGAGACCTTTCGAAAGTCTTCTGGAGGAGGAACGAATATATCCCGTAAAATATATACGAACCACTGATACTAAAATACTGTTTCAGCAGTAGTAAAACAGGCCCCTAAACCAGCATTTTCGAAAATTGCCCTGTCGGTGCATCTGAACGTACCGATCTAAACTTAATACGAAACAGTCCCATTTGTTTCAAAGACCGAAGTCTGAATTCTGATACAAAGATGTGAAAGTATGGGTCGGTAGCTCACCTCTTGGTAAAAACAAGTTGGTGTCAATGATGAAACACACCTCTTAAGCAGCACATTTGGGTTTGATATACACAAATCATTGGATTAGGGCAACGACGCACCGTGCACTTTTGCTTGATTCAGCGGTAGTCGAGACGCGACACACAGCTCTTTAAAATGTATACCCTCCTGCGGCGGGGGTTATTGCTTAAATTTACCATAGCAGGGTTGAGAATACTTGACGAGGAGTATATTGCTGTCAGTGAAAGCGAGAGTGAAGCATTTGTATTGACGTTAGAAGAGGTATTCGTAAACGTCATTCCAAGGATCAAGATTTTCTATTTGACGACAACCGTCAAGTCCAACACCCACAAGAACTGTACAATAATAATACATATTACATAAAGTGGTATAGAACCGGGCTAATCACTTTTGAAGATCATGGTTTTATTGAAACCAACAAGTCATAAAACAGTGAACTGTTAATTCAAGAAGAAAGAGTGACTTGATCATGAAATGAACATATTTTGCTATTTATTCTTAATTCTGACAGATTAATAACTGATATTAATGTTATATAAATTAAATTCTGGTTGATTAATAATTAATAACTAATGATGATGATCAAGTCACATGTGACTTAATTATCATCATCATCATCATCATCATCATCATCATCATCATCATCTTCGTCGTCGTCGCCGTCGTCATCATCAATAAAAGATAATGCGGCGGGTTTTTTTTAATTGCGATCAAAGTCCTTCGAATAACAGGGCATTAGCCACTTTTTAGACGTATACGTTTGCACGTTGCTATATTACTCGAGTCCAGATAATAGGCTAAGTAACAGCACTTTTTAGCCAAATACAGTGAGTATTAATTTAATTTTTTTGATATGGCATCTCATGTAATTAAGTAAATTCTCGATCTGATTTGAACTCACGATAAAAATAAGAAGACAGAGAGAATGACCATATTATATCGGAATATTTCGAAAAGAAAGTAAAACACCTTTCGACATATTGCACGAAATGGCAAAGTAAATAAAGGTGAAGAACGTCAGCAACAATACATGTACAAGACAGTAAATCTCCATTCGTTTTTTTTTTTGAGAGTAATATGGGCGTTATCTATAGCAAGCGAGTGTAAAACTGCTGAGCAAATTCTTCTACAGAAGGTCAACCGAGGTGAAAATCCACTGCTGTTGACAGCAATGACTACACTGAAAACCTATTCATAAGGGCACATTTGCACAAAGTGCTCCTGTCAACAAAATGACATTCGGATTTCTTTCTTTCACGATGACATCGTTGTGGTTTATCAAAGTTGACATATTTATATTATTGAAACAAATGGTTTTCGCCAAATAGTGCGTCATTTTATTTATATTTGAAAGAAAGGTTTGTATACATTTCAGCTGTTCATCGACGAAAATGTGGAATTATTTGAAACGCAGTTTTTACCTTTGTATACGCTTTGACTTTTCTAGGAAAATGACAAAACTGTCACAAACAGTTCAATGTTGCAATCCAAAACATTTTCAGGTCAACCAAAACATACGTGTGAAAGTATGACTAAATTTCATCATGTCATTTAACTTACTAGGCAGTAGGGACTACACATTATTATATTTTGCAAAAATCTTTCAAAGCCAGTGTGAGTCTGACAGGTTGGCGCTAGTGTGTTTTTCTTTCTAGTCTGCTTTTTAGCATTTTTATATTATTGAAATATTACACAAACGTTTATCCACTCTATTAAGTTTTGACATTATCAACACACGTGTAGTCAATGTGATATTAATTACAATACTGAATAAAATACATATAACATGTTATCAACAACTTTAAATATGAAGTGTCTATTTCATGTAGAATGTGAGGTATCCAGTAGAAATTTTTCACCCCTTATATTACTAATTCTTACATTATAGCTTATTTCTAAGTGGAAAATCAGATCATTGTTATTCATATCTTGTTAATTACATTTCGAAATTCTGACTTGAATTAAAAATGCGTATAAATTACGAAATCCCCTACTGGAATAACTAAATAACTTTCAGTGTACCCTATGACTGTAGAAATTATATCATTAATCTTCATAGGTATGGATGACTCTGTCTGTCTGTCTGTCTCTCTCTCTCTCTCTCTCTCTCTCTCTCTCTCTCTCTCTCTCTCTCTCTCTCTCTCTCTCTCTCTCTCTCTCAAAAAATACAATTTCTGATATTATATTAAACGGAGCTAATCCATTTTAAACGCCATTTTGTTCCTAAGTCACAACTTTATTGAAGTAATCTTACTTCAAAATCATATCGAGTCATAACAAGAACACTCTAATTTGTATAATAGTGATTTTACTCTTGCAGGTTTGGCCGTGTTAGGTTCTTCTAAATTAACATATTTTGTCGTGTCTAAGCTTTATAGGCAACAGCAATTATAACAGGAGCAATATGCAAGTTTCGAAGCAGAAGTAGGCAGTGTGTTATATCGGTCTCAACCCATGTTAAAGAAGCCATGCAGATCTTTTTTAACCTGGCCAACACGAAATATATGTCATCGATAGTAGCTTCTTCCTATGATGACAATTAAGCCGCGGTCAAAGGATAGCCACATTTCTCCAGAAAGTCACCTTCGGTGTAAACTAAATCGGCTACATTACTGGATTTCTCCTATTGCCAAATAAAGGTTACTAAAGAAACGATACTTCAATGGGCTGGAGTTCTGTACCTCATAAGCTGATTTATACGAGAAAGTGTATTGCGCCATACTTCAACACCTTAAATAAGTGCGTTACACGAGCTGTTCTTTAAACAAAGCACCAGGTTACCAGGAGCGGACTCGTTATCTTTGATGCCGCAGTCCTTAGTTCCTTGTTCTCAAATGACTTCATGCTGACACTGATTATGTTCATGGTGTTAGTGGTATGGTTTTCTTTCAGAATTTGTCATGTCAATCAATAATCTTTGAGGTACAGCTGACCATAAACATGTACCTTTAAGCAACATTGTCGTAGGGCTTATATATTGGGGACCCGTCGTCAACTTCGATCGATTTGGTCATAGGATTTAATTTCTGTTATATTCCATTTTGAATGAAAAGCATTTCCTGGTAACGTGCGCTTTCGCCTTCAAAAGTATTGGCATTTATTCTGCGTCCATTTGGCTCAAGGTTTTTAAATTCCTTTTGCCTTTTAAAATGACAAATTGCTTTATATCCGACAAAGACTGTGACAGTGGCAACGAGATTGGCGATAGATGCAATGACTGAAACTGTCAGGATTTTTACGGTGCATTTCTCTGTGCAGTCAGAACAAGGTCCCTCAGACGCTTGTGTACTCGCCTGCTCAGCTGACACCAAGGTGGGTTGGGTTGTTACTGGCGGAGAGTGTTTGACGGCGATTCTAGCGATGTCAGACTTCAGGACAACTCTATTTTGACCAGTTACGTACACATCACAGTAGAAGGTTCCATTTCGTTTCATATCAATAATCAATAAGTCAAACATACCGGAATCTCTGTCACCACCTACTGTTATTTCCCCGTCAAACTGAGAGACCCTGTTCATGGTATCATAATTTCTTGAAACCAATTCACCGTTTCTAAACCATCTCACCTGGAAATACGACAGATCAACATTCTCTACATGACAAGGCAAAGTCATATTTTGTCCTTCGTCAATAATGTTGTCAGAAGGCATTCGTCGAAATTCGGGTTTTAAAAGAACTGAAAGATATCCCCATATTGACGTTAATTCGGTATTACCTCCAGAGAGGTGACACCTGCAACGGTTTTGTTCAGCTGCTGAAACGTTCCTTATGGTGAGTGTAGACTTTTCTAGCGTGCTAGATGTTGAAATGGAATATTTGTCTTTGATCTCATCGGTGCTCACTCCATCTGTCAGAATATCCTTCTTTTTGTCGTGATACTCTATTTCCCAATGTACGACATAACTGTGTATAGATTTTGGTTCCAATCCAGTAAAAAGGCAATGAAACGTTGCAGTTTCACCCTCTAGGACATTGACATTGCCCGGTTGTCCGTTTGTAGCAAACTGTAGTCCTTCAGTCATGGCTGTATAATACGTGATAATCAGAAGAATGAATACCGATGGGATGACCTTAGATGATACCATGATGGTTGACAATAACGTTATTAACTTAAACGTGAAGTTAATGTACTGTCCCTGACTGTACCAGTGTAGTCCAAATCACAAGTGAACCCAGTTAGGATGAGATACAAAATGGTGCAAGTGGCGTATACATAAACGAAATGACAGGTTATATGAAGACTACGAAAGCAATTACTAGACACAATACCATAAAAATAAATTTTCAACCAACAGAAACTTCGCATAAAAGACATGTAATCATACCCACAAGTCACTATTTCAATGGAAGGTCAATTGTTATGATGTCATCTGTGTAGCGCTTGTCATATTATAATGGAGAGGAAACAGTGTGATAACATATAATCATTCAATGCAAAAGGAACCACGGGTGTACACTGTATTAGCTGCCAAGAAATTTGAGTTTCGAAAGAACTGAAAGATATCCCCATGTTGACGTTAATTCATTATTACCTCCAGAGAGGTGACATCTGCAACCGTTTTTTTTTAAGCTGTTGAAACGTTCCTTATGGTGAGTATAGACTTTTCTTAGCGTAACGGATGTTAAAATGTCATATTTTTCTTGAATATCATCGGCGCCCTCTCCATCCACCAGAAAATTCTTCCTTCTGTCATGATAGTCTATTTCCAATATATACAATGTACCTATCTTTTGCATTTGGTTCGAAACCAGTAAAAAGGCAATGAAACTTGTCAGTTTTACCCCCCAGAACATTGATATTGCTCGGTTGTCCGTTTGTAGCAAACTGCAGTCTTTTAGTCACCGTTGCAACATACGTCAGAATCAAAAGAATAAATACCGATGGAATGACGGTAAATGATCCAATAGTAGTTGACAATAACGATATTTGCAGCAATGTAACGTAATGAAGTACTGTCGCTGACTGTATCAGTGTGATCCCTATCACAAGTAAACACAGTGGGAATGAGATACAAAATAGTGTGCAAATTATATACATAAACGAAATGACAGGTTTTATGAAGACAACGGAAGCTATTATTGGATACAATGCTGCCATAAACAATAACCTATCAACCTACATAAACATCTCATAAAAAATAAAATTAAATTCTACGAGTCGCTATTAAAATGTCAGGTAATTTGTATGTTATCAGCAGTGTACCGCTTGTATTATAATAAACAGGAGTTGACAGTTTGCAGTCCGACCAAGTACTCTTTGTATTCAAAAGGAACCAGGGGTATACTCTTTATCAGCTGCTAAGAATGATTTATTGGGGAAAGATAACAATGTAACACAATGGGTCAACAAGAACTCGGTAAACACTGTCAGATTACCCAATGTCTGTGGCCGATTCAGAAAATCGGAAGACCTTTTTTATTTATATTATTTCGCATGTGTCAGTCAAAGAGAAAATGTCAATTATTATTATTTTCAGGTCGAAGATTATTTCATGTTACGTTGCAATTACATGTACGTCTCTTTAAAATCAAAAGAAAACAACTGACACGGCATATCAGCACGAATTTCCAAGAAAATGAACTTCACAAAGAAGAGAAGTTTGGCATATGAGCAAAAGTAACTGGTGTTCAACACCTTGTGAGAACGGGTTTCCATTGAAGACAACACTGCAAGAACAGAATTATATTCACTTAAATAAGTACAGCCCTTAATCTATTACGAATACGTTCTTTTCTTTCCGCAACATCCGGTTTGGACATCGATGAATCACTGATCCCAACAACGAAAGGACAATAGAATTTATAACGGATAGAAGTACAGGTCGTCAGGGGCTTAAAGATTTGATGACAATCCTCCTTTAACAAGCCATACATGATTAGTCAGCGTTTTCTGCAGTCGCACGTAAAAACTCGGAATCTGGACACTAGCATTTTCTGATATTGGTCAATAGAGTTTGAATGAAATGAAGTTGGTCGACGCACTAAAAGTTTAAGAAGAAACTGTCACAACTATATTGTTTGTATTATTCAATATCGAACAGAAGGTAAAGGACTGATTTTAGTCTAGATATAAACACTGTCTACCTCAAGTCGAAGCAAATCCATCTGAAGAGTATCGAATTCTTGTCTTCAGAGTTTCATTCTCATTAATTGAATTTAACACATTCGTAAAAGGTGGAAGCTCTTTTTGGTATTGATTATAAAAGATGATTGAATAATTACGAATTACTTAAAGATATAATTTCGACTGTCAGCACTCACTGAAATACAAACGATATGTCGAAGGATTATCTTTAGTAGTTCTACTTTAATTAATGTCATGAAAAAAGTTTTAAATTATCCAGCAACCTATTTGGATACACATGACAAAACCTTCACTTATTGTTTATTCTAATATAAATAGACTGTGGAAAATCTGTAAACTATAATGTTAGAGCTAACAGTAATTTTTTATGACACCGATGATAATTAGCAATCCAATGCCTGATCACATGCGTGCTTAAGGATAAATCTATACCACAAAAAAGCAATTGCTATCTTCCAGTGTGAAATAAAGAAGATTTACTGTCTGATATACACAAATCATTGCATTAGAGCAACGACGCACCGTGCACTTTTGCTTGATTCAGCGGGAGTCGAGACGCAACACACAGCTCTTTAAAATGTATACCCTCCTGCGGCGGGGGTTATTGCTTAAATTTACCATAGCAGGGGTTGAGATACTTGACGAGGTGTATATTGCTGTTTAGTGAAAGCGAGAGTGGAGCATTTGTATTGACGTCAGAAGAGGTTTTCATAAACGTCATTCCAATGATCAAGATTTTCCATTTGATGACAACCGTCAAGTCCAACACCGACAAAAACTGTACAACAACAATACATATTACGTGAAGTGGTATAGAACCGGGCGAATTATTTCTGACGATCATAGTTTCATTGAAACCAACAAGTCATAAAACAGTGACCTGATAATTCAAGAAGAAAGAGTGACTTGATCATGTAATCATCATATTTTGCTATTTATTCTAAATTCTTATAGATTAATAATTAATAATTAATAATGATATTAATGTTATTAAAATGAAATTCCGGTTGATTAATAATTAATAACTAATGATGATGATCAGGTCACTTATTACTTGATCATTATCATTACCATCATTTTGATCATATCACGTCATCGTCGTCGCCGTCGTCGTCGCTGTCATCACAATCATCATCATTATCATCATCATCATCACCAGCATCACCATCATCCGATCATCATGCTGTTATTATGTGCATAAATTAAAGGTACACTCATCATTTTGTCTGTTGTACATATTGATATAATGTTGATACCACATTCTCAAACTACAGGGCAAAGGTTCCCATCTGATTGCCTCCCTTACAGTACTGCGAGTGAACGTAAGGTAAAAGTATATGACTCTTTGGTACATCACACAATAATAGCAAAGTTCGCACATTACGTTTAGTCTGTATTAATTCGACATTATATCATTGAGGTCCTTATAAAACCGATGTTACATATATACTTAAATAACAATTGTGCTCCCAAAGAGACAAATTTGCTACGACGAAGGAGAAAGCGTTTCAACCCATCACCGTGCTACAAACAAGTCATAGAAAACCTGGAAAATTATTTTGCATGCAGATGAAGATATTTCGGCAGAAGCACCAGTCAGACTCGTCATAATAATAGCATAGTTCGCATATGACGTTCAGTCCATATTGAGTCAACGACCGTTTTTATGCATCAATCTTCGAGACATTTCGAAAGTCTTCTAGAGGAGGAATGAGTATACTCCATGAAATATATAAGACCGTAGATGATCGGCAGCTAACTTTTTCACTACAAGTTAATACAGGTTGGGTAACGTTTACGCATTCGAAGAAATGACTTTATCGAGACTTACATGTAACTTGGATGATGATAGATGCACACCTGTCAGCAATAACACTGAATGTAGTACAAAATACACTGTGTTGGCATGGTTAAAGCTTTGTATTTCGTCATACGTTTGGAGAGTATGAAATAGAAATATTTGAATTACAGAGCAAACATAATGGAAACATTTTCGGAAGTGACAGTTTCCATACCACCTGCTCAATAATCTAACAGACGAGATAATATTGCCTTTCTCATTCGGTGTGATGCGATTATGGGAACAGAGCATCTCTTGTGCAGCTCATGGTTTCAAAAAATGCGTATTTCTTTGTGCCATCAGCTTGACATGCACGTTTGCAGTATTTTCACATGGTCTTACAAACGTTATAAAAATCCTTTGATCAATTTTCTATTTTAATCGTAATTTATTATTTGATCATCACATAACTCGGGGGTTTAGAATCATTACTGTAGAAATGGTGTAATCTAAGTAGTAACTATTAAATTCAAGGTATTAGTCCTAATAGCAGCACTTTTTACCCATGTACATTTTTTGGAGATGACATCTCATACAATTAAGTAAATTCTCGATCTGATTCGCACTCACGATAAAATAAGAAGCTAGTGAGAATGATCATGTTATATTGGGATATTTCGAAACAAAAGAAAGTATTTGTCATGCATCTTTTACACAGAGGTCATTTGGAAATTAAACACTAAATACAATCCTCATATCATTGCCTTTACATGCGGAAATCGTACGTTAAAAGGCCTTTGACATTTCCCCTTTAATATCATAACTACCACTTTACGGTTTTGTTTCAGACTTCTTCTGTTAGGTGAAAGGTAAAAAATAAACTACATTTTGACCTGTTACATAATATGGCAAAGTGTGGGGAAATCTGTAACAATAAATGACAATTAAATCTTTGCGTTGGTTGATGAAAAAATAATACGGAGAAAATAATACGGACGTTGCCTTTGCCAAGCGGGTTTAAAAAGCTGAAAAATTCTTCTAAAGAATGTCAATCGCTGTTGACAGCCATGACTACATTGAACACATATTTGTACGTGCACTTTTACACGAAACGGTCCTATAAACAAAATTACATTCTTTCCTTCACGGTGACTTCGATGCGGGTTCACCAAAGGTTTTCGCCTAATAGTGTGGCATTGAAAGAAAGCTGTGTAGATTTCAGCTGTTTCTCGACTCAAAATATGTATAAATTAGAGGCAACACAGCTTTTACCTTTGTATACTTTGACATTTCTCGAAAAATGACGAAAACTGAATCACAAATACTTCCAAGTTGGAATCCATAACGTTTTCAGATCAACAATTCCTCCATATAAACGTAAAAAAAGAACGTGTTAAACCAAGATTAAATTCCATCATTTCATGTACATTTAACATACGAGGCAGTATGGACTACTAATGTTATAATCCTTCACATAAGCAACACACATGTATATCGCATTTTCCCGCAAAAATCTTTCAGAGCCAGTGTACGTCTGATAGTTCTCGTGTGTTTGTATTTCTGGTCAGTCTGTTAGCATGTACGTTTGTGATATATATTATATATATATATATATATATATATATATATATATATATATATATATATATATATATATATATATATATATATATATATATATATATATATATATATATATATATATAACTGGGTTATCAACGAATTTAGATATAAAGTGCATAATTCATATTACTCTACACTTTTAGGTATCCAGTAGTAATCTTTCACGCCCTGATATTACTTATTCTTCCATTACAGCTTATTTCTAAGTTGAAAAATCAGATTATTGGTCTTCATAATTTTTAAGGGATTATTGTTTTTTATATCTTGTTAATTACATTTAAACATTTCGACTTAATCTAATTGATTTGTAAGTATATATAAATCCCTAAATCTCCTACTGAGGAGTAACTAAATAACTTACAGTGTACCATATGACTGCAGAAATTATATCATTACTCTTTAAAGCTACGGAAGACACATAATTAATAAAAATACCATTTCTTATACTGTATAAACGGCACATTTCTGTTTTTCTTTTCCTTTTCTTTGTGTTTCTTGTTTTGTTTATATCTAGGAGTCATAACAAAAACCCTCTAATTTGTATATTTAAGATTTTACTTTGCTTGTTTGGCCCTATAAGGTTCTTCTACATTAACATAATTGCATTGTGTCTAACCTATATAAGTAACTGATATTATAACAGGAGCCATATGTGAGTTTTGAAGCAGAAGTAGGCAGTGTTTTATCTTGGCCCGTGTTAAAGAAGCCGTACATATCTTTTTAACCTGGCCAACACGAAATGTAACATATGCATAACATGTAATCAATAGTAGCTTCTTCCTAAGATGACGATTAAGCCGCGGTCAAAGGATAGTCACATTTCTCCTGGTCACCACAAAGGTTACCAAAGGTACGATACTTCATTTGCCGGGAGTTCAACACGTCATCAGCTGATTTATGGGAGAGAGCATAAGGCGCCATACTTCCACACGATAAATAAGTGCGTTACACAAGCTGTTCATTGATCAGAGCTCCAGGAGCATCATGGTGTTTGATGGCGCAGTCCATACTTCATGGTTCTCAAATAACTTCATGCTGACACTGACAATGTTCACGATGTTAGTGGTGTGGTTTTCTTTCAGAATTTTCATCATGTCAACCGATCATCTTTGAGGTACAGCTAACAAATATACTGTACCTTTAAGCAACATTGTCATAGGGTTCATAGATATGGGACGCACCGTCTTATAGTTCGATCGTACTTTGATAGATTCGGTGATCGGATTTAATTTCTCGTATTTTTCATTTTTAATGTAGAGCATTTCCTGATAATGAGCGCTTTCTCCTTCACCACTGTCGGCATTTTTTCTGCGTCCCTTTTCCTTAAAGTCCCCGATAGGTTTTTAGATTCTTTTCGCCTTTTTAGATGACGAAATACTTTATATCCAGCACAGACTGTGACAACGGCAACGAGATTGACGATCGATACAATAACTGAAACTGTCAGGATTTTCACGGAGCATTTCTCTGTGATGTCAGAAAGTTGTTCCTCAGATGATTGTGTACTCGCCTGCTTATCAGACACCAACTTGGAGGTAGGTTGGGATACTACTGGCGAAGAGTTTCTGACAACGATTCTAGCTATGTCAGATTTCAGGACAACTCTATTTTGACCACGTAGATACACATCACAGTAGAAGGTTCCATTTCGTTTGATATCAAATATCAATAAGTCAAACATACCCGAACCTCTGTCTCCACGTACAGTCATTTCCCCGTAAAACTGAGAGACCTTGTTCAAGGTATCATAATCTCTTGACACCAATTCACCGTTTCTAAACCATCTCACCTGGAAATGCGACAGATCAACATTCTCTAGATGACAATGCAAGGTCACATTTTGTCCTTCGTCAATAATTTTGTCAGAGGGCATTTGTCGAAATTCGGGTCGTAAAAGAACTGAAAGATATCCCCATGTTGACGTTAATTCGGTATTACCTCCGAGAGGGTGACACCTGCAACGGTTTGTTCAGCTGCCGAAACGTTCCTTATGGTGAGTGTAGACTTGTCTAGCGTGCTGGATGTATATTGTTCGTAAATATCGGTGCCCTCTCCATCTGTCAGAAATCCTTCTTTCTGTCGTGATACTCTTTTCCCATTTTACGACATACCTATCTACGGTATCTTGTTCAAAACCAGTGAAAAGGCAATGAAACTGTGCAGTCTCACCCTCCAGGACATTGGTATTACTCGGTTGTCCAGTTGTAGCAAACTGCAGTCCTTCAATAACGGTTGTAGGGACGTCAGAATCAAAGGAATAAGTACAGATGGGATGACGGTAGATGACGCCATGATGTTTGACAATAACGATATTTACAGCAAAGTAGCGTTATGAAGTGCTGCCGCTGACCATACCGGTGTAGTCCCTATCACAAGTGAACGCAGTTGTGATATTATATAAAATAGAAAAGTGACTTACGGACACGAAATGACAGTTTTTATGAAGACTGCCAAAAAAGAAATACAGTTACACCTCTCAACATACATAAACCTCTCACAAAATAATGAAATCCAATCTACGAGTCCCTATTACAATGTCTGATCATTTGTATGTTATCAGCAGTGTACCGCTTGTCCTATAATAATGGGAGTTGACAGTTTGCAGTCGTACAAAGTAATCTTTGTATGTGAAAGGAAGCAGGCGTGTACATTTTATTAGCCGCTAAGAATGATTTATTGTGGGAAAATTAACAATGAGTCAACGAGAACGCGGCTTCCGCTGTCAGGTTACAAAATGTCTGTGGCCGGTTCAGAGAAAAGGAATACCTTTAATTTTTATTTATACTACTTCGCATATGTCAGTCAATGAGAAAATGTCCACTATTATTTTTCAGGTCAGTGAATATTTAATGTTATGTTGCAATTACATGAACGTCTCTATAAAAATGAAGAGAAATAAAATGACTTGGCGTATCAACATAAATAACCAGCATCACAAATGAGTGAAGTTTCAAATCAGAATATGAGCAATAGTAGTTGGTGTTCAACACCTTGTAAGAACGAGTTTCCATTGAAGGCCACTCTCTAAGAACACGGAATTATATTCACTCGAATAATTACAGCCCTTCATCTTTCACGAATAATTACGTTCTTTTCTTTTAAAACATCCGAATGGAACGCCCATAATAACAGATCCTAATAACAAAATAGCTTTCGAAAGGAATTAATGGAAAATTTGTAACTGTTACAAGTATAAGTACAGTTCGTATAAATTTGTTAAACACGTTATGACAAGCCTCCTATAACAAGCCTGGCATGATCAATTAACGTTTGCTGCAGTGGCGTACAAAGACTCGGAATCTGGACACTAACATTTTCTGATATTGGTCAAGAGAGTTAAGAGTTGGTTGACACGCTAAAATTTTAAGAGGAACAGCGTCGCAACTATCGATATAGTTACAATTCAATATCGAACAGAGGATGAAAGACAGACTTTAGTCCAGATATAGACTCTAACACAATTCGAAGCAACTGAACAATATCGAATGCTTGTCTTTAACTGTTGCATTCTCGTTTAAAACACATTTGTAAAAGATGCATGCTTTTTTATTTTATTTGTGAAGGATGATTGAATAACAACGAAATTTAAAAAATATATATAAGGGGTTATTACACGATGTTTGGGCGATACGTGTCTTATTCGAGTCATGCGTTCCTATTTTGACGAGTTGCGCAGCAACGAGTCAAAATTCGGACACATCACGAGAATACGTCGCGGTATCGCCCAAACTTCGTATAATAATCCCTTTATCATACATGCATGCTTTGGTTGTGACTGTTTTCCTACGGACGTTCCGAAATTAGCGGCCAAATCAACTGAAATCGACCTTGCTTGCTCCTCGCTGTACTTATGAAAAGTTGGTTGCTAAGGAGTGATGACAACCGTATCACTTCTTGATATTATTACGCTATCGGGTCATTCCAAGTCAAGAGATGGTTACGGAACGCTTTTAAAGCTAACAATTTAAATAAAACGATGTCGACACAGGTTTTCACAATTTGAAGAAGATTTATTTTTAATTAAAATGAAGGCGGACGTAAAACAAAGGCTGGAGTCAGTAAAATAAGTGTGTTTCGATGTTTTGATACATAACCTCATACCTGCCTGAAAGTTATGAGGCCGCCAAAATCAGGTCAAAATACTCGCGCCACGCCAGCGTTCGATTTCAAACTCGATCGAGTATGACTCGAATAGCTGAGAGCACACCAATTAGCTCTGCGACATCTGTGAATGAACAGTGGATATAATACCCGTATCAGTCAGTTTATTTCGAAGAATTATAAATGTTCCAAGACTTCAAATATGCCGAATTTACCATCTTAAAAGGAATTTGTGAGCGGATTAGGAAAAACATGAAGTGAGTACACCAAGCTGCATGAGTGTCGTAACTCGTTCCTGATTTTGTAGTTGTACGAATAAAACATTTCGAAAGTATTTCCGTCGTCTGCTCGTATATTTTCGTTCCTGGCTTGCCTAAATAGAACTAAACTTCCTTTAACAACCTAAACGAAAGTTTGACTTCCCTTGATCTTACATTGTATCTGAAACCCGCACCGGTGCCACCGGACACGATCATGACCTGTGACACTCATTGACAGGTACAAATCGGAAATATATCGCGAGTATTTTCAGTGCGGTTGGATTTTTGTGGCTCATTTATGGCTGTAAACGATGTAATTTACCACCTAGATACTTAAGCTCATCAACAGGAAACTTGTCGTAAAGCGGTTCTATCATGATGCACTGTCAACCAGTATCTTAATCTTCAGCAGCGTAGACGACATGAAAACACTGCACCGTATGGGACCAGCCGTGAACGATGACAGGTGTCGGCAAATGATACAAATTTTCAATGCGTTCGTTCGTTTGTATAATTTCGGTACAACTGTACATGTACCTAACAAAAATTTGACAATAATCATAATGACGTTTCGGATTGTCATTTGTCTTATGCGCTGAGCTGTTTTATATGTATATGAACATACCAACGAAGGTCATGCATACCAGCGAAGGTCACGTGTACGCGTAGCTGTAAGTAGTTCGGTTACAGTGAAAATATAATTCGTATTTTAACATGTTAAAATACGGGTTCATATCAGTACCGTCTGAACAATAGGAGAATGGCAATACAGGCATAGCATGTATGAATATATATTGGCTTGTCAGTACTGTTTGAAATGCATATGATATGTCGACGGACAATCTTCAGTAGTTTTACTTTAATCAATTTATGAAAAACAGATTAGTAAACGAATACCTCTCTTCGACATTCATTTTGAATGATTATTCAATGATCTTGAATTGCAATTTGGAAAATCAGACTTCCCAACGTGAGCGTTATATGTGCATCGCACAGGATACGTTTTAACTTGATGATGTCGAGTACCGACTCTTGCTTAGGTTGTGAGTCTTGATTCTCTTATTGGAAAGGTTTGACTATTTGGGACAGGCAAAGGAATAAATGTGGCAATGAAAAGTTTTGCTCTTCCTCGTTCTGTCTCGAGACAACATGTTAACCGGAGAAACATGTTTAAAACAGTTACTTATCTCGATAAGCCGCACATTTCTCTTTTCCTTTTGAGTTCTTTTCCTGCTTTTCACTAAATGCAATTTGATACATTCTCATGATAGAAGATAGTAAACTATTTGATGTAAACATTTTTGTGTGCATTAATCATGATTCTAATGTATATTTCAGTTGAACAGTTGCGTCAAATGAGCACTTAACTGGTTGACTTAGAAAATAGAGACAGTGCAACTTGTATGCAAAGATGAATACTTCAAATCAACGCCTTTGTTGGTCACGAAAAACACGTTATCTGTCAATCAATCGACAGTACCGATTCCACAGTCGGTTCAACACTTACGTTGATGCATGGCGAAACCACTGAGCAAGGCTTTTATGAATGTCAAGTTTACAAAAATAGTCTCTACGAATCAACTTCGAGAAAAGGATTCTTGAAGGAAGAGCTAAATATTTCGTTTCGACGACAGCCATCAAATAAAGATATGGTTATGGGACATAATGTGACAATGGGTTGTGCTGTGTATAATCACAACGATAATCTGACAACAAAGTGGTTTCGACGTGGAAAAACGATTTCTCAAGGTTATAAAATCACCCACTCAGATTAATCTGACTATTGTGATTTGAAAATTGGAGGCGATAGAGGCTCAGGAGTCTTCGACTTGATCATCAGCAATGTGAGCAGAGAGATCGGCGGGAAATTTCAGTGTAAAATATTTCGGAAAGGTAAAAAGGAACCAATTTTACAATCAACAATAGCCAGGATTACTCTCATTTATCCACCAGATAGAGAATATCCACTCATCAAGTCTGACTGAGTCGTTCGTCGAAGGCGATGTCATCGAAACTGTGTGTTGGGCACGTGGTGGAAATGATCCAGTTAATTTTGAATGGATAAGGGATGGAGAATCGAGAAACGGAACACTCCATATACGTAAACTGGATTATCTCTGGACGTTTATGAACAAAGATCGTGATTATTACCAGGGTAATAACATGAACGAAGATAACAACGAAGATGCAGATCAGTACGAGGACTTACGAGACATGAATGAAAGGGATTATTGAGAATTGCATGAAAAAAGAATACCTTCGGTAACTACCCAAGGTGAATCCTCCAACTGAGTTTTGGAAAAATGCTGACGAACCCTGTAACTGTTTAAGTCTGAGTGGGAATCTGTTCGATTGAGTTGTAAACTTACTTTGTTAGATAAATTAACTTTTATTATTAACTCTGGGCGACTATTAATGTCACATGTATATTAAAGACAAATGCTCTTGTCGATACATCTCTGCCCTAAAGACCTATTTAATTTATTTGCATCTGGCGATCTTTTCAAAGCGACACTTAGTCTTACATGTACTTGTATTTCCACATTTACCATAACGCGGGCTGAGAATACTTACCGAGCATTGTATAGCTGTTTTGTGAAAGAGAGAAGTAGAAGTAATGACGTCAAAGAAGGTATTCGTTCAAGTGATTCCAGGATTGTCCTTTCGACTACAGCCATCAAGTCAAACTGTTGCTGAAGAACAACATGTGACATTGGGTAGACTCTGCTACACCCTCGAGAACTAATATATATATATATATATATATATATATATATATATATATATATATATATATATATATATATATAATATTATATATATATATATAAATATATATATATATATATAATGTGAAGTGGGGTCGAACCGGACCAATTCTTTCTGACGATCATAGTTTCATTGAAGCAAGCTAGTCTCAGAACAGTGACGAATTCAAGAAGAGAGAGTGGTTATGAAAATTGTGACTTGCTCATCATGATCATCATCATCATCATGATGATGATCATGATCATCATCATCATCATCATCATCCAATCAACTATTCAACTGGTGATTATGAGCATAAAATAAAGGTACAGTCATCATAGAGATATCATGTTAGATCGTACCTCAAATTACAGCGTCAATGTTTATTATCCTCTTATTGCCTCCCTTACAGTATGGCTATTAAGCGTAAGGTAAAAAGTAAACGATCCTCTGGCACACTACATAACAATAGAAAAGTTCGCATATGAAGTTTAGTCTTTATTGAGTCAACGACCCTTGAAATATGTTAGACGTAGATGATCGGCAGCTAACTTTCACTACAAGTTAATACAGGTCGGGTAAAGTTTACGCTTTAGAAGAAATGACTTTATCGAGACTTACATGTAACTTGGATGATGATAGATGCACACCTGCCAGCAATAACACTGAATGTAGTACAAAATACACTGTGTTAGCATGGTTAAAGCTTTGTATTTCGTCATACTTTTGGAGAGTATGAAATAGAAACATTTGAATTTCAGAGCCAAAACTATTGAAACATTTTCGGAAGTGACAGTTGTTTCCATAACACCTGTTCGATTATCTAACAGACGAGATAATATTGCCTTTCTCATTTGGTGTGTTGCGGTTATTGGAACAGAGCATCTCTTGTGCAACTCATGGTTTCAAAAAATGCGTATTTCTTTGTGCCACCAGCTTGTCATGCACTTTTGCAGTATTTCACATGGTCTTACAAATATTATAAAAAAATCCTTTGAAAAATTTTCTATTTTAATCGCAATTTATTTTTTGATCATCACATAACTCACAGGCTTAAAATCATTACTGTAAAAATGGCGTAAACTAAGTAGTGATTATTAAGTTCAAGGTATTAGTCTTAATAACAGCACTTTCTAGCCAATGCATGTACATTAATTGATATGGCATCTCATATGATTAAGTAAATTCTTCATCTGATTCGAACTCACGATAAAATCAGAAGCTTGAAAGAATGATCATGTTATATTGGGATATTTCAAAATAAAAGAAAGTATTTGTCATACATCTTTTACACTTAGGTCATTTGGAAACACTAAATACAATCCTCATATCATTGCCTTTACATGGGGAAATCGTACGTTAACAGGCCTCTGACATTGCTTCTTTAATATCATGACTATCACTTTATGGTTTTGCTCTTCTTCTGTTGGGTGAAAGGTAAAAAGTAAACTACATTTTGACCTGTTACATAATATGGCAAAGTCATCCGATTGATAACAAATGAATGTGGGTAACAACTGTAACAATACATGATATTAAATCATTGCGTTCGTTGATGTTTGTAAGAATAATACGGAAGTTGCCTTTGGCAAGCGAGTTTAAAATGCTGAAAAAATTATTCTACAGAATGTCAACCGCTATTGACAACCGTGACTACATTGAACACATATTTATAAGTGCACTTTTGTACTCAGAGGTCCTATAAACAAATGGCATTTTTTCCTTCACTGTGACTTCGATGTGGGTTCACCAAAGGTTGCTATTAAAAGGCATGCCATGGTTTTCGCCTAATAGTGTGGCGTTGAAAGAAAGCTATTGTATATTTCAGCTGTTTCTCGACACAAAACATGTAATCAGTGGAAACACAGCTTTTACCTTTGTATACTTTGACTTCATGACGAAAACGAAATCACAAATACTTCCACGTTGGAATGCATAACGTTTTCAGATCAGCAATTCCTCCATATAAAAGTAAAAGAAGAAAGTATGAAACCAAGGCTAAATTTCATCATGTCATGTACATTTAACTTACCAGGCAGTATGGCTACTAATGTTACAATCGATCACATAAGCAACACGAATGTATATAAACATTTTTCTGCAAAAATCTTTCAGAACAAGTAAGTCTGATAGGTTGGTGCTCATGTGTTTTTATTTCTTGTCTGTCTTTTAGCATGTTTTTTATTATTGAAATATTACCCAAGGGAAGCTTTTTATCCATGACTCCATTAAGTTTTGACACTGTCAACATACATATTGTCGTTGTGATAGTAAGCACAATATTGATCAATATATAACTGGGTTATTAACGAATTTAGATATGAAGTGCCTATTTTATATTACTCTACACTATTAGGTACCCAGAGGTAAACTTTCACGCCCTGACATTACTTATTCTTCCATTACAGCTTAATTCTAAGTGGAAGATCAGATTATTGTTTTTCATATCTTGTTAATTACATTTTGAAATTTCTAATTGATTTGATAGTACATATAAATTCCTAAATCTCCTACTTGAGTAACTAAATAGCCTACAGTGTACTGTGGAAATTATATCATTAATCTTTAAAGCTGTGGAAGACACAGAATTAATAAAAATACCATTTTTTATATTATACTAAACGGCACAATTCTGTTAACTGTTTGCTTTGCTTTGTTTTTTCTTGTTTTGTTTATATCTAAGAGTTATAACGAAAACGCTCTAATTTGTATAATTGTGATTTTACTTTGCTGGTTTGGCCGTATATGGCTCTTCTAAATTAACATATTGTGTCGTGTCTAACCTTTATTAGCAACGGAAATTTTAACAGGAGTCATATGTGAGTTTCGAAGCAGAAGTAGGTAGTGTTTTATCTTGTACTCAACCCGTGTTAAAGAAGCCATACAGGTCTTTTTAACCTGGCCAACGCGAAATGTAGCATATATGTCATCGATAGTAGCTTCTTCCTGTGATGACAATTAAGCAGCGGTCAAAGGATAGTCGAATTTCTTCAGAAAATCACCTTCAGTGTAAACTAAATTGGATATTTTAACGGTTTTTTCCTATTGCCACAGAAAGGTTACTGAAGAAACGACACTTCAGTGGGCTGGAGTTCTGTGTGTATAGGAGACAGCGTAATGCGCCATACTTCCAAACATGAATAAGTGCGTTACACGAGCTGTTCTTTAAACAAAGCTCCAGGATCGTATTTATCTTTAATGCCACAGTCCTTGGTTCCTTGTTTTCAAATGACTTCGTGCTGACACTGATTGTGTTCACGGTGTTAGTGCTGTGGTTTTCTTTGAAAATTTTTTTCATGTCAGTCGATCATCTCTAAAGTACAGCTGACAAATAACATGTGCCTTTAAGCAACATTGTCGAAGGGCTCATATATTGGGGACTCACCGTCAACTTTGATAGATTCGGTGATCGGATTTAATTTCTCGTATTTTTCATTTTTAATGTAGAGCATTTCCTGGTAATGTGCGCTTTTTCCTTCACAACTCTCGGCATTTACTCTGCGTCCATTTTCCTCAAGACTTCCCGATAGGTTTTTAGATTCTTTTCGCCTTTTTAGATGACGAATTGCTTTATACCCGACACAGACTGTGACAATGGCAACGAGATTGACGATAGATACAATTACTGAAACTGTGAGGATTTTGACAGAGCATTTCTCTGTGCAGACAGAAGGTTGCCTCTCAGACGCTTGTGTACTCGCCTGCTCAGCTGACACCAAGGTTTGTTGGGTCGCTAGTGGCGGAGAGTCCCTGACGACAATTCTAGCCATGTCAGATTTCAGGACAACTCTATTTTGACCAGTTAGATACACATCACAGTAGAAGGTTCCATTTCGTTTGATGTCAATTATCAATAAGTCAAACATACCGAATCTCTGTCACCACGTACTGTTATTTTCCCGTGAAACTCAATGCACAAGGTATCATAATTTCTTGAAACCAATTCACCGTTTCTAAACCATCTCACCTGGAAAAACGACAGATAAAATTCTTCAGATGACAACGCAAAGTCACATTTTGTCCTTCGTCAATAACTTTATCAGATGGCATTTGTCGAAATGCGGGTTTTAGAAGAACTGAAAGATATCCCCATGTAGACGTTAATTCGGTATTATCTCCGAAGACGTGACACCTGCAACGCTTTTGTTCAGCTGCTGAAACGTTCTTTATGGTGAGTGTTGAATTTTCTACCGTGTTGGATGTTAAAATGTCATATTTTGTTTGGATATCACCGGTATCCCTTCCGTCTGTCAGAATATCCTTCCTTTTGTCGTGATACTCAATTCCCATTGTACGACATACCCATCTTTCAAATTGGCATTTGGTTCGAAACCAGTAAAACGGCAATAAAACTGTGCAGTCCCACCCTCAAGGACATCGACATTGCTCGGTTGTCCGTTTGTAGCAAATTGTAGTCCTTCAGTCAGAATTGAACCATACTTCAGAATCAAAAGAATGAATACCAATGGAATGACGGTGGATAATTCCATAATGGTTGACGATAACGATACTTACAGCAATGTAACGTTATTAAGTACTGTCGCTGACTGTACCAGTGTAGTCCCTATCAGAAGTGAACGCAGTTGAGATGAATTGAACAATAGAGCAAATGGCTTACATAAACGAAATGACAGGTTTTATGACAATTGCGAAAGCCTTTCTTGCACTCGATGTCATAAAATAACAACCTCTCAACCTACATAAAGCACACATAAAAGAAAATGAAATTGAGCCGCTTTTATAATGCCGTGTCATTTGTATGTTATCAGTAGTGTACTGCTTGTCTTTTTATAAAGGAGAGTTGAGAGTTGGCAGTCCGATAAAGTAATCTTGCAAAAGGAACCAAACGTGTACATTTTAGTAGTTTCTAAGAATTATTTATTAGGGGAACGTTAACACTGTAACACAATGGGTCGACAAGAACGCGGCAAACACTGTCAGATTACCCAATGCCTGTGGCCGGTTCAGAAAACAGCAACATATTTTTCATTTGCACTATACTCCGCGTGTGTCAGTCAAAGAGAGAATGTCCATAATTATACTATTTTTAGGTCAATGAATATTCATGTTATGTTGCGATTACATTTACCTCTCCTTAAAATCAAGAGAAACAGATTGACTTAGCATATCAACACTAACATTCAAGAAAACCAGCATCACGAATAAGTGAAGTTTGGAATATGAGAAAAAGTAATTATTGTTCAACACCTTGTAAAAACGAGTTTCCATTGAAGGCAACACTGTAAGAACACGAAATAATATCCACTCAAATAATTATAGCCATTTATCTATTACGAATACGTTCTTTTCTTTTCAAAATATCCGTATTGAACATCGATGAATAACTGGTCCTAATAACGAAAAGACAATGAAATAACTTTCTATAGTAACAATGGAAATTTGTATCTGGTATAAAGTACAAGTGCAGTTTGTAAATTGGTTAAACACGTTATGTCAAGCCTCCTATAACAAGCCAGGCACGATTAGCCAACGTTTGCTTCAGTCGCATGCAAAGACCCAGAATCTTGACAATAGCGGTTTCTGATATTGATCGAGAGAGTTTTGAATGAAACGAAGTTGGTCAACACACTAACTTGTTAAGAGGAAACTTGCAACTATCGATGAATGTATACGTATCATTCAATGTCGAACAGAGGATGAAAGACAGACCTTAGTTCAGATATAAACGCTAACACAAAGTCGAAGCTATTCCTTCTACAAAATATCGAATTCTTGTCTCCAGCGTTGCATTTTCATTAATTGAATAAAACATATTCCTAAAAAATGGAAGCTTTCTTGACATTCATTGTGAAGGATGATTGAATAATTGCGAATTATTTAAAAGATATATTTTCCATTTTCAGCACTGGTTGAAATGCATACGATATGTAGAAGGACTATCTTCAGTAGCTTTGCTTTAATTAATTTCATAAGAAGAGGTTCGAATACGGTCAACTCCGTGAACTTGACATGGTTATGCAATGAATCTTGAATATTAATTTGAAAAATCAGGAATTCCACCGTGAGCGCTGCATGAAATGCATGCGATACCATACGGTCAACTCCGTGAACTTGACAGGTTATGCAATGAATCTTGAATATTAATTGAAAAATCAGCTTTCCACCGTGAGCGCTGCATGAAATGCATGCGATACCATGGCATATACGAAAACCTGGCAAATGCAATGTGTTATGCAAACCATGGTCCGGTCATTTTCTGACGTTACTGATCCAGTTACATCTGTGGTACATAAAGGAGCTGATAAAAATGTAGTGGATCAACCAAACTATATGACACCTGAGCTAGAATATGTAGGACACCGTGGAGGGATGGTGATGTAGACTTTGGACTTTGTACGTCATTTTTAGAAATATAAGAGCCAGACTATGGGAACTAAATGTCTTATTTCAGAAAAACTACACCGTATGGAGAACTGTCAATTTTAAAAGTATACAATTTCATTTTCTATAGTAAAATATAATTTGAAAAATTATCGTCTTATGATATTCTTTTTGAATTTATTCAGCATTCTAAAATATTTGGATACACATAACAAAACCTTCACTTAAAATTATACTTATTGTTTATTGTAAAGTAGACAAACAGAATTTGATGTGGTCACTGTATTTTGCAGTTCTTATTTAAAGGGAATTGGTCATCGGAAGTGCGCATGTGCAACTTTCTTGTTTACAAACAATGTATTTCATGCACTATAGATGCATCATGTCAAAATAGCTGCAACATTTAAATTTTACTATGTACATCAAGACAAACATGTTTTAACTTCTATCAATCGCCAACGTAGCTTGGATACAGTGTTTACATCGGTCGTTGTGGTCCCTAGCGAGCACCGTTCCGACGACAACCGCCCTTCAAGAGATAAGAAATACTGCCATTAGGACTGCAGTTCATGCTTATTCGGCATATATGCGGTGTTACAATGAAGGTGATCCATATCAGATTGAGTAATGTCCGTTCACAATAATATAAGAGCATACGTTTTAATTTTGATCAACGTTTTAAAAATTAAACGAAAATAATTTCGTGTGTTCCTTCCGATTGACCTGCTGCCTCACACCACGTTGGAAACTTTGTGCTTTGTCCCTGACTATTGCTTGGCGGGAACAATATTAATCGCACAAGTAGGTGTGCTGTTACGGTTGTAATCACCACACTTATGGTCACGAACTTGTAAACATCACGAGGCCGAAGGCCGAGTGATGTTTACAAGTTTCTGACCATAAGTGTGGTGATTACAACTGTAACAGCTCAACTACGAGGTGCGATCAACGACTTATACCACGAAAAACAAGCCAATCTTCCTCAAATTTGAAAATTACTGCAATAAATCGTCGACTTTTCATTTGAACACCCACAATGGAATGGAGCGACCCATTGTACGTCGAAAGGTTCACAGAGGTCATTATGCACCTGGCATGCGAGTTGGGGAGAATGACCTATCCCGACAAGTAGGACAAGGGCTCTGGTCAACTGCAAATCTGCATTTGAATAAGGGCTACAGAGTGGTATAATGCACCTGTGTAGAAGGAAACTGTTTTAGTCTGATTGGTTAAATAAAATGGCTGGCCTTACTCTGTCGTTTTGGCTATTGGCTACGGAGAAGGCATTCAATCTGTAGATGCATGTGATTGCCTCGTGAATGCATCAGGCTTTCAATGCCATTTTCGTGTTTTTGACTGGTCAAGATGGATCTTGTCAACTTGTCTGATCTGATGACCCTAGAGACTTCCTAGAGGTCCATGGACGGCCATGTAAAAACAACCAAAGTGGATTTTACACGGGCAAACTGCCCTATAAGAGCAGCCGCTACTACGGAGTGCATCAATCCACGATGTGTAGTTCAACTTATAAAAAGAATGTGGCGATGATACCGCCGACAGGACCGTACTATCGACAACCCTTGCCAAGGGGTAATCAAGTTTTCCTCCCAGAAAGTAGGCGTCTTTACGTGAAGCAAATGTGCGAGATGGCTTGAATTGAAGGCCATCATACGGGAAATTCTGGCAAGGTAATTTATTATTTTATTAATATATTTATACAATCATAAAACGAATTCTGTAAAGTTCTAAAATTAAATTCATTTATCAAAATATTTTGTTGTGTGTGTGGCAATATCACAGAATTTCTTTCCTCTATTCCACAAACGTATTAAATTAAAAGGCTGTACTTATTTTCATACTATTTGTGACATATGTTTTGTATTTGGTAAACGCAGATGAATGTGGCAACATCTTTGTACCATTAGGGATTCGATGAGCAGCTTATCAAAGAACAAACATGTCACAGATCAGATGACGGTTTACGCGCCTCAAAATTTTGTCGATCTCACTACAAAAGCATATTGTTGAATACATCTACCATTTTCATTTAGTGTTAAATCAGAGGAAGCTGTAAGTAAACCAGTGTCTTAAGTTGCTACGAAACAACATAACAAAACAGACAGGATTGGTCCAACCCAAGAAGACGCCGAATCTAAAAATAGACAGATCTTCATAAACAAATCGTGTTGTTTATATTGAGCATGGTTCAAAAAAGATAAAATTGAATTATAAAATGTGATGTTATAACATATCAGTTGAAAAATTATCTTCATTGTGTTATTGAATGTGTGTGAATGCCTTAGGCATCTCGACTGAACCTATTGTTCTCATGCAAATTAGTAACCGTTCATAATTTTTTCATATTTAAATAAGTAATCACTACACTTTATTGATATGATAATGATTTTCTTTCATTAAAGTGTGGTGATTACTTATTTACATATGATTAAAGTGTGCACTGATTACTAATTTGCATAAGAACAATAGCTGGCAGTCGTGATTTCAGGGATAAATGGATGGCAAGAACAATAGGTCACATGACCTGGAGTGGTATAAACATGCGAACGCTCAAAATTTGAACCAATTATGATAAACTGGTAGTCGGCCTCGTCCGGGACCATCCCTTTCACAGCCTCGAACCCGGCCCATTTAAACTACAATAAAACAAGTATTATTGTTTTCAATACTAACGATGGTGATAATGATGGTTTAGGAGAAAATAGCAATATCGAACGTGGGCTATGAAAAACTTTGTACTATGTAATGACGGAGCTAGATAAATAATGATGACAATTAGTAATTAAGAGCCTGATCACATGTATGACACGTACTTTAGGATAAATTCCTACTACAGGAGAAGTTATTGCTATCATTCTGTTTGAAAGAGCAAAGCAAGATTTTAACTGTATTAAGAGTTCAACCGACATGAGGCTACATGTACATATGACTGAACAAAATGTTGATAAAATCGAATAAGTGAATCGCACAGGATACGTTTATAAACTGTAGGGTGTGCGTATTGACTTGTGTTTAGGTTGTAAGTTTTGTGTCTCTTATGAAAGGTAACTTTGTCTTTGAATAATTTGATAGAGCAAAGAAATGTTGCAGAGAAAGGCTTATTTTTTCCTTGTTTTGTCAGAAGAGAACATGTTAAACCGGACACCGTGTTTAAAACTTATCTCTATTAGCCGTACATTTCTTCTTTCCTTTTTGGGTCTTTTCCTTTTCACTAAATGCAATTTGATACATTATCATGATAGAAGATGGTAATGTATTGGATGAAAATATTCTTGTGTGCATTAATCGTTAATCGATTTCAGCTTAAAAGTTGCGTCAATTGAACACTCAGCTGGCTCAACTAAGAAAGTAGAGACAGAGCACCTCGTATGCAAAGATGAACACTTCAAATCCTTTAGAATGCTGCCTCATTGCTTTGATCCTGGTGATACATCAGAGCGTCATTGCTATGGAAATGTTTGCTTCCGATGGCCAACCTTATAATGTCACTATTTCGAAGGGTGAGTCTGTGAAGTTCGATTGTCGAGTAACTGGTTTACTTCCGGAGAACACGTTACTCCTTGAATTGGAAGTTTAATAACTCCTTCGTTGGTCACGAAAAACACGTTACCCTTCAACCAATCGACAATACCGGTTCAACAGTCGGCTCAACACTTACCGTGATGCATGGCGAAACTACTGACCAAGGGTTTATGAATGTGAAGTTACAAAAACGGTCGCTACGCATTCGCTTCGAAAAAAGGATTCTTGAAAGTCGAACAAAATCTTTCGTTTCGACGACAGCCATCAAATAAAGATGTGGTTACAGGACATAATATGACACTAGAATGTCAGTAGCAAACACTTCCACAGCAATGACGCTCTGATGTATCACCAGGATCAAGGCAATGAGGAAACATTCCAAGTGATTTGAAGAGTTCATCTTTGCATACGAGGTGCTCTGTCTCTACTAAAGATTAATGCACACAAGAATATTGTCATCCAATACATTACTATGTTCTATCATGAGAATGTATCAAACGAAGATAACACCGAAGGTGAAGATCAGTACGAAGACTTACATGACATGAATAAAAGGGATTATGCAGAATTGCATGAAATAAGATTACCTTCTGTAACTACTCACGGTCAATCCTCCAACTAAGCTGTGACAGAATAATTCAATCTGAACGTCGCTAAACAATTAACTGATCCCATTAATCTAAAAATGATAATCGGTGTATCTTTCGATTAAAATTGGAAAATTTGTAATAGGTGCAACTCATGGTTCTTTCTAGGTTCAAATGCTTGATCACAAGCCTCCTCGATCGAGCCAACCCGTGATAAGTCAACGTTTTTAGCAGTCGCACACAAAAACCCCGGAATCTTGACACTAGCATTTTCTGATATTGGTCAATAGAGTTTTGGATAAAATGAAGTTTGTACGAAAAACATTAACAATTTCAGAGGAAACTGTAGCAACTATATATGCATTGATCAATATCGAACAGACGATGAAAACAGACTTTAATCTATAACTCTGAATACAAGTCGAAACAATATCAATTTTTATCGTCAGTGTTGCATGACATTAGTAAAAGTTTCATCCTTTTTATATAAATTTTGAATAATTATTGAGTGATTAAGCATTTTTTTAAAAAGTACACTTCCGTTTGTCAGCACTGCTTGAAATGCATTCTATATGTCGAAAGGCTCGCTTCAGTAGTTTTACTCTATTTAATGAGAAGAGGCTCACAAGCAGTCGACTCACTTTGTTATTTATTTTAAATGGTTATTCAATGGTGTTGAATGTCAATTTGAAAAATCAGGCTCTCTACCGTAGCGCTGCATGAAATGCATGCTATGCAAATAAAAAAATCTCGCAAATGTATTATATTATTCAAACTATTGTTCGGTCACTTTCTGATATCATAGATCCACTTATATCAACGGTGAATAAAATATTATAGTAAATCAACCAAGTTTATGACACTAGTGTTAGAATATGTGGAGACTTTTGACTTTGTGCGTCATATAATGAAATATAAGAGCCACGCTATGGGAGCTAAATGCTGTAATTCAGAATTAGTACTAGTACACAATGTAAAGAATTGTCAATTTTTGAAAGTATGCAATTTCGTTTTCTATGGTAAATAAATGTAATTTATTTAGAAAAAATTATAATCGTCTCCTGATCACAATTTCGTTAAATCATCCGGCATTCTGAAATATTCAGATATACATAGCAAACCCTTTACTCAAATCATCTTATTGTATAGTCTAAAATAGATATAATAAAATTTGTAGTGGGTTCTATATTTTGCAAGTTGTTATTTAAGAGATGAGAAATGTCGTCATTAGGACTGTTGTTTTTACCAGTCCAGCCTATTTGCGGTGTTACAATGAAGGTGATCGTTATCAGATTGAGTAATGTACGTGTACAATAATATAACAGCATAAATTTACATTTGGATATGAATGTTTTAAACGTTAAATGAAAGTACGTCGTCTATTCCTACCTTTAGACCTGCTGCCTTTGCACCGAATTTGGAAACGTTGTGCTTTGTTTCCAATTATTTCAATAAGGATTAATTAGCGGGACAATAGCTTTGTGGACGAAGGATTATTCACTTGCGAACACTCGAAGGTCAAAGCCAATTATGATAAACTGGTATGCGGCCTCACTTGTCCTAGAACAACTCATAGCCTCGAAACTACAATAAAACAAGTGTTTTTGTTCACAATAATACGAAATGATGATAATAATGGTAAGGAGAAAATAGCAATATCGGACTAGGCTATGAAAAACCCTGTACACTGTAATGTTCGAGCTTGATAAGTGGCATAATTTCACCTTTCAACGACGACATTTAGCAATAAATAAATCTATACCACAGAAGAACTATTGCTATCACCAAGTGTGAAAGTGTAGAAGAAGATTTTTTCTATGACGAGTTCAACTGCCAATGGCTTACATGTAATGTATATATGGCCGAACATAGTTTTTATAAAAATATGTACGTGAACCATGATGGCACCGGATACGTTTCACCTGCATGAATCTTGTTTAGGTTGTTAGTTTTGAGTCTCTTTTGAAAGGTTATTTTGTCTCTGACTAATTTGAGACAGGAAATTAGAAATAAATGTGTCAGTGAAAAGTTTTACTTTTCCTCGTTCTGTCACACAAGACAACACATGAAACGTGTTTTACTTTTATCTCAATTACCCGCACATTTCTCTTTTCCTTTTTGACTCCTTTCCTGCTTTTCACTAAATGCAATTGATACATTCTCGTGATAGAAAATAGTATTCCTGGTGCATATCGTTAGTCTTCTGTAGATTTCGGTTGAACAGTTGTGTCAAATGAGCACTTAACTGGCTGAACCAAGAAAGTAGAGACAGTGCACCTGGCATGCAAAGATGAACACTTCAAATCTGTTGGAATGTTGCCTCATTGTTTTGATCCTGCTGATACATCAGAACGTCATAGCTGAGGTAGAGTTTGCTACTGATGGCCAACCTTTTAATGTCACTATTTCGAAGGGTGAGTCTATTCAGTTTGATTGTAGAGTAACCGGTTTACTTCCGGGGAAGAGTTACACCTTGCATTGGACGTTTAATAACGCATTTGTTGATCGTGGAAAATACGTTATCCATGAATCAATCGAAAATTCAGCACTCGGCTCAACACTTACCGTGATGCATGGCAAAACCAATGACCAAGGACTTTATGGATGTGATGTCTATAAAGGTGACCAATACGCATTCAGCTCGAGAAAAGGATTCTTGAAGGTCGAACTAAATCTTCGGTTTCGACGACAGCCATCTAATAAAGATGTGGTTATAGGACAGAATGTGACACAAGGTTGTTCTGTCTATGATTACGACGATACTCTGACAATTAAGTGGTTTCGACGTGGGACAGTGATTTCTCAAGGTTATAAAATCACCCACTCAGATTAATCTGACTATTGTGATTTGAAAATTGGAGGCGATAGAGGCTCAGGAGTCTTCGACTTGATCATCAGCAATGTGAGCAGAGAGATCGGCGGGAAATTTCAGTGTAAAGTATTTCGTACGGGTAAAAAGAAACCAATTTTACAATCAACAACAGCAAGATTACTGTCATGTATCCTTCTCGGGGAAAATATCCACTGTGCAATTCATCAAGTCTGAACGAGTCGTTCGTCGAAGGCGATGTCATCGAAACTCTGTGTTGGGCGCGAGGTGGTAATACTCCAGTGTATTTTGAATGGATCAAGGATGGAGAATCGAGAAACGGAACACTCCAAGAAAGTAAAGGGGTATATCTCTGGAAGTTCAAGTGGATTTTGACTGCAAATGACGATGGAAAAAAACTACTGTGCAAAATGAAAGGGCCGGCCATTACTACCGAGCGACAGTGTAGTATTGGCCCTATACAAGTACAGCCAAGGTCAACAGAAACCTTCACTGTAACAGATGGCTTCACGTATGAAACTTCATCTAAAACTGCAGACAACGCAACAGACACTACTGTGAACTCACTCCCAATGAGCCCTACTACTGGCAAGTCAGAACCAAATTTTCACTCCTCACAGTCTGCCACCACGACGACACAATCGACTGAACGTGCGCCCTCAACGATTGCGTTTTCTGTTGAAATGGGAAACCTCATTCCGATACAGCCGAATGACAACCTTGGCAATCGTATAGTATATGCGACCATCGCATTAGCCATTATATTGATAGCCGTTGTAATAGGTATTATTGTTCTCCTTATTGAATCAAGAAAGACAGGTTTTCGAACAGCCATGATTGAGGACGAACAGCATGGTGAACCACGAACTGATGGAAACCCGAAGACCGACAACGCAGACACTGATTCCACGGAAGTGGTTCTGGAAAAGGGCGAAGAAAAACAGGAAGAGTCGGTCTAAATATCAGTGAAGTGAACTTATCATAGTTTTTAAAATCATTAACAGAAAAAATGGCAATTCAACATGTGAACGTGACCTTACCCACCATTATTAATATCTATAATTTACCGTAAGATCTATTTTACAATCTCAAAAACCTGCAGTTCATAACGCTTATTAAAGAAAGATTCACCACGGCAATTGAGGAAAGAACGTTTAAACAAATGTATGCTTACCTGCTACGAATGAATCTTTCATATATTATTAAGGTGAAATTATTTACTCAAGAACAACAGACATATAGATTTTAGCATGCTAGTGAATCTGCTTCAACATGTAAACAAGATTTGGTACGGAGTGTTAAAGAAACATTTTTCAGTCTTTGACAACTCCCTAATGAAGATACGTTTCCGATTTCGCAAAGTTTTAGGGGAACAGCCGGCCTAACATTTGTTAGTTAGGAATAATGCCATTGTATGTGTTTATTATAAAATGTATCAACCACGACTGCAAATGATCTTACGAAGACTTCATTGGCAAAGTACATCATAGAGCTCTTCAGCCAAACACGAATTCAACAGCAGGCTTTACTTCGAAATATATAACCATTGTTGTAAGAGACTAGTGTAAAACAATTGCAAACACGTGCACAATTTACAATTTCAGCCAATCCAACCGCAAAAGGTCTACTCAAGACTAGTAGTATGCTGACGCGTGGCTTATACGGATTTGGAGCCTTGGTACATATATACGCCCCGTGATGAATAAAATGTGAGATACGTGATATTAACACGATCGGAAGTTCGGAACTATATTTGGAAAATTGGATGAGAGTAATTATTAGGACAATGTAACGAAATCGAAATTTTTACAGCTGAAATTTTACAAAATGATAGAAAAGTGTAAAAATTGAAATATTGCTTTAATCGAACAAATCAACGAAAACACTACGATTATTGCATACTTCTTTCATGGGATTCATTTTATGAAAAGAAGTTTATTTTTGTGTAAGCTTAGATGTTATAAATAAACAAGACAAAATGTACAAATTTCTCTAATTGACGATTTTTGAGTCACGAAACTTTTGAAATGTCCCTGACTTTTTCGTGAACAGTGCTTCATAAACACTCAATTGAGTCAGGGTGCATTTTAAATGACCCTGACTGACTTAACTGTAAATCGGTCAAAAAAATTCGTTTTGATCGAGGCAAAGTGACAAACTGAGATTAGTACCAGTATTTCGGTAATGCACATTCCAACTTTTCACTACACAGACACTGGCTTGTTTGGGATTAAAACACATGCATAATACTATTGTTCATGATCTTTATCTACAAATGTTAGATCAGCCGAATGATTTAACACCTTTCACAAAGTGTGTATGTGATTGGATAAAATGGCTGTTCTGAGCATTTGTAATTACCCCAAGGCCTATGTACTGGTCGGACATCATGTTGCCATATAATAGTAGTTCTAAACATAGACAGTAATGGGGAGTCCCCCCCTACTGTCTATGTTCTAAACTAAACTACAAAAAGCTGTTACACTACTAAAAAGTTTCGTTTGAGACGCCTTGCCGAGTTCCTTCTCAGTTGGTTAGGCCTGGGGTAGATTTAGATCAGACGCTACAAGCCAGCAAACGATGCAGAAATTATGTAACATACATTAGAACTGAACATTCATCTACATTGAAACGTTGAATATGTTTTACAGTATAGCAGTCGAAAAATCCGAACTTCGGACATATGTTTTCAACGCAACAAACGATTCAATCGCCACGCTAAAGCCCGGATGTTCGGCGACGACAATATAGAAAAGCCGTCGGGGGATGTTGGGAGGGGGGGGGGCTAAAACTGCAACAAATCGACATCCAATTATTCAAATTGGTGACGGTAAAATTACAATAAAATTTGCAACACGTGGTTGGGCCGAGAAAGAAAACTAAATTCTATGGTGTCCCACCTATCCACATAGCGGATCCATGTAGTTAAAAACTAAGATGTCTCCTACATCACGGATTTTTAATACTAGAGGAAATGATTCAGAGTCAGTTTGTGTTCTCTAAAAAGTTGCCACAAGCTTTAACTAGGTGCTAATTGTATGCATTCAATCCCTCTCTAAAGAGAAAAAAATGCTCATGTTTTTCTGCTGCACCATAGGTACGATGCTATGTGGACCTTTGTGTACATGTTCCGTTCACTATGTTACCCTGCACCACAATAGAGGGAAACACTGTGGACGAACACAAATCACCATACACAGACTTAGGTGGCTGCAAAGTTTGCAAGGACCAAAGACCACATGTACAATAAAAGAAGGGCCTAGGCTACTTCTTTGGCGTCTACACACGCGCTACTCCGCTCTGCGTGGCAGGGCTATAATACGGCTACGGCGTAGTCATAGCCGAGCACTTGACTCATACCGCGGCTGTAGGGCTAATAGCTGACCATCGCGCATCGATCGATACCGTGGCAGAAAATTACTTTAATAGCAACCTCCGTGACTTTATTTTAGGTCACGCGTACGTCAGTCCAAGGAGGTAAAAAGTTCTCTTCTACCTCCATGGTTAGTCATGGAGCCAGGAGCGGAGCTAGTACCTCCATGCTATACGGCAAGCATTGAGAAATATCTTGGTCATTGCATGCTCACTGTGTTTCGAATGTCATTACACACGGCTTTGCTAGGTCTGCATAGTTTTCCCTATTTATGAACATAGAGAATGGAGCTAGCTCCATGCAAAGAGTAATCTCGCTGTCCACATGTGGGGGTTGTCAACCTGATGTAATAGCCATTCCCCAGATTTCCATCGATAAAGTGTGTGCGTAAACAAGAAAAGTAAACTCATGAATTTTAATAGACGTGGTGGGTATGGCCGATTTGGCCCAAATAGGCCATAGCGACCACGTCTAAATCTGTGTGGGGAAAAGCTGTCATGCAGAAACTACAGACAATTTCACACATTTTCATTCAAATATGAATGTTGTTCATATTTTGTGAACAATATTGCATTAGATACTATCATACACTGATTCGTAATATTTCAAAAACATCATAAATTGTGAATAATTTTAAAGATGGTTATAAAAATTCGGTGAAATATTAGACACATTTCTAAAATTCTTGAGAAATTGTGCAGATCCAATTATCCAAATTTAGTTCCAATCATGTTTATTGTACCCGGAACTAGACATAATTATTGCCGCAGTGACATGAACTAAATAGCCCTAACCCTAAAATGTGTGCGCTGGCCTTCATTTGCTTGATTTTGTGCAGGTGAAGCACAGTTGAACCCAGGAAATGGTGTTAGTGAACAAATTGAAAGCGAGAGTAAGCGAGCGAAGTTCGATTCCGACAATTTGGTCAGCTAACCCCAATTCCTGGCACCCACTGTACTTCATCTAAGTCGGAAATTGGTAAATAGATTGGAACAATTAAAAATGGAAATTTATATTATTTTAACCTTATTGGTTAGTTAGTGCTGCAGGGAGCCTGTATTTTGTGTACGGCGATTTTGACATCATCAATTTGTGACTATACCAATTGTAAAATGGTGCCATAAGTTCCTCCTGTACGACGATTTTTGAACCCCTGTGTCATTACATTTATATTTCATTGAGATATGGAGGAACGTCGCGATGTCTGGCATGGTGTTGACCTTTTCCTGTACATTATGAATGAAGCCTGTTCACACATATAATTCGATATTTATGAGCACAAGGCGTAATAAATTGAGCTTACTACAGCATTATTCGTTCAGATTGCATTAATTAAGTCGTGATCTGTATGCCACGCCCGTAAAAAGGAACTTGAGCACACATAAACTTCATCATATGCAATGTATGTCTGCGTAAGAACAAATTTATTGCAGTTATTTTTTATATAGTTTTGATAACAGAAATAATATTCATCAGAAATGAGCGCTACATTAACTAAAAAAAACCTGCACAATAATTTAACCTTTCTGTGGCAAATTAATATGCCAAGTTCGATAGAGTGTAGTGAGGACAGTATTTTTCATATCATAATGACCTCGCACTTCATCCTTTAAGAAAAGCTAGAGCATATATATGCAATGTATCACTTCATGGTTGATTTTACTAGGTTATTTAGCTCTAATGGAAGTACTAAAAGGATGTTTGTCACTTCAATATCTTATATGACGTCAATAATCGGGAAAAATGAAGGTGATGTCATATAAACAGTAATGTTGACAAAATGCACAGTATAAAAATGAGTATTATCTCTTAATGGCGTTTGGGTGGTTAGGAAAGTGTGATAAAAAATATGACTTAAACGGCAAGGAGAAATATCACGAAAAATTTTGCCGCATTCTTTATTGGCACGACGTTAAAAATTTCAAATGTTTAGTAGTGTCAGCAGATCGACTTGCACAACATAAGTGTTCCATTCAAACGAGCTAAAATATATCGCTCAGCTTTAGTTTGCAAATAATAACTTATATACTAAAAAGTGTAACGACGGAACTAAACCTTGTTGATTATGTTAATGGCGGTGCGGTACACTGTCCCACATGCAATCGTATGGCGCCTTTGTTATGCCAAGTACGGTATTTATCGAACTCTTCGGGCATATTATGGATTCGTCTCTTTAATCTCACTTGGGATAACATGATCGCTTTTTCATCGAAGTAATGATAAAGCAGAGGATTGCCGTCCGGATCTTCCGCGAAAGGCCAGTAACCATAGAGATGAACCTCTTTACAAAAATCATCATAGAAGTAAAGAGTAGTAATCCTAAAAAGAGATCGAGAAAGTTTTTTTAAAATTAAGTGTGGTCAATTAAAATACAGTAATCTTTTGGGAAAAATATTGAAAAATGTCAGCAGGATTTTAATTTTGTTTTCATCCATTCTTCGTATTTGACTCAGGGGCTATCTGTATATTATGTCCAATGACCTCAAGCTTGTAAAGATCAATGGCCAGACTGTGCAAACAGTCTCGGATATAAGTGGTACGGAGAGATGGACAGTTTTAATCAAAATTTCGTGTTAATCTCTAGAAATCTAAAATGAGCAGGCAACCAACTGTCAGTTTCTTCAAAATGGAGACAGTATCGACATTTCTTCGAAACCAAAGTGGGAAAGGCATCAACTTGCTTATTTAAACAGAAATGTTTAGGCAATTATTTCGGAGATGTTCCAGTATCCAAAGGTAAGTACATTGTGAACAACCGCAGTTATGTTTTGTTTCTGGAGATGTGACAGACGAGTATCACCACGTCAAATGATAATTGGCTCCCTGTACTGCTGGAACGTACTTGTGACACAATGCCATGTGTCATTGTCTTTGTCCTGCAATAGCGAATCTTACCTGAACTTACTCTTACTTCATTAACTTTCTGGCTTTTCCAAAACCGTTTTACCATCGTGTGGTAAAGGGGATGTAAATAGACGACGCTGATATGTTGGCCTTTCAGCGCGTCCTGTGCCGAAAGGAGGGTTTCGAGGTAAAGTGATGCGTAAAAGCTGGCAAAAGCAATGTTGCTTTCGGATACTCTCTCGCCATGAAAGCTGTGAAGCGCCTTCTTCCTTTCCTTGATACACTACCATACCTACAAAGAATCAGTAAACCTATTATTTATTCTTAAAATTGGGCGTGATTCATTGGTGGGTATGACACGGTCACCAAATCGGAATATCCTCTACAGTTTGTCATGTTAATTTTCTTCCTTCGAGGTGTTAGCAAGAGGTATTTAATGTAATCGTGCCCTGTGATATGGTCTAATTTGTAATGAATAAACGTATAGGAAACCTCGATGCACTTGTAGCTATAGCGCTAGCATTGTCTACAGTGATCAAGAACACCAGCTTGTTTACTTTCCTGAATTATATTACTGTTTGCACGGTGTGCTCACGAACGCAATTACACGTTCTTGATCTTTTCATGACTACTTGTATAAGTAATGCAAGCGGACAGAAATGGTGACTGTAAAACTATTTACACAAAATATAAGCTTAATTACTAAATACTCTTAACAGGTCCTACAGGACGATCACTTACTTTATTTTTAATATCCCTGGATTACAGGTAATGAGGTCCGTCCTAGAGCCGACGTCTATGACAAACTTTTGTACGTGAGCAAGATTAAATCTGTAATCAATTGCACAAATTTGAGTTTCATTTGTCACTAAATCACAAAAGCCGTCTAAAATCTTTATATTGCGTCTCAAATGAAGACCTGTTCATTTGAATAGTCTTAAAACTCTTTTTTTAAGATGCGGAACTTTTGATAATGAAGACTCACCTCACCACAAAGTCTGATGAGTCTATTGCCTGGCCGCATGTCGAGTTCAAAAGTATGCCACTGCTGCCAACAATGCTGCATTTATTAAACGATTCACTGATATATGGCATTGTCTGAGAAAACCAGAAAGTACAAGTTAAGGAAACAGGGAATATTAATTCATCTTTAGGCAGAAATGTCTCACTATAGAATACAGAAGTCATTTACAATACTTTTCAACAAAACCGACTATATTAAATGTCGTTTTCTTTAAACTGAGCAATAAAAACAGAAACCGCATGCCCGCACGCAAATCAACACATACGTGTTGACAGATATGAATTGAAGAGAGGTAGATCAATAGATAATACACGTGCAATAAAAAAAAATGTATTCAACTTATCGATGGTTCGATTAAAGCTTGTACAGCCCTTCACATAAGACCAAAATTCCCCTTAGATGAAAGCACATTGATCACTATAAGACTCGCAGCAGAAATACATAGATGTAGATTATATATTAATGAATTGTACAATAGTTTCGAACATACTTTTGGAAACCGTTTGTGTACAGCTGCCGTCACTTCAATTTTAGTAGTCCTTTCGGCTCATATTTCAGACTTGAGTTAAGCGGTGTATTCTGTTGTGTTGTGAGGAACATTTCTTTGTTCGACATTTTTCCTCCAGAAGTGATCTGCAACATTTGGTGAGACAAGGAATTATAAAATATTATTATAACTGCGACAATAACACGTACAGTGGGAATTCAAGAGTAATAACAAGTACTGATGGAAAAACTACACTCAATTAAATGAGTGATGGTCGCAATATACGACTGATTGTAAGGAAAATAATGAATCGGTTACAACATAAGCTTATCTAAAGTGTTGATGACTTGCGATGACGATGAATCTAGACCAAAGTTGTGTTCACTGATCGAAGCTATTTAACATTAAACGTTACGATAAATGAGTATAACATCTATTGGGGATTTGCATGTGGCAAAGTGCTCTCTCAGACGGTCAGCTAATTCAATCACAAATTGAAAACATGCCACTCTTATTATACACCAGCATCAAATGTAGGATCTTCAGAACCATGTATACCCCGACTGGTTATTCCACAATACCAATTCTAGGATAGGAGCCATCTCTTGAAAACGACATTTCGACATTCCTTTCAGTTATAACCGGAGAATACTGCTTCACCGAAATAATACACCCTCATTTTGATCTGTTCTACTGTTTGCATGTTTACACAGGGCAACACCCGGTGAATCACTAATAATGGGCTATAGAAATACTGTTAAAATGTCAGACAAAACTGCAAAAAACGTACACTTACGCTAAGTAAACCAGGCTATGTTTATTAAAGAATAAAGAATAAAAGCTATTTAAAGAGAGTATGTAGTAGCTAGCTTTTCCTTTTCATACTGAACTGAGGTAGAATGCACGTTGGGAAAGCTAACCAGAATTTAAAATTTTGTAAAACCTTTCTGATATACGGCTTGTTCGAGCTCATGTTTAAGCTATTTTAGTAAGTTAATTTTTCACCATATTGGTTTTTAAAAATTATAAAAACAATCTCATCTCGTCACAGAACTAACACGGATTAATTGTTGCCATTTTGAATTTTAGTATTAGTATATGTTTGGCACCAAAATTTTCTGGGCGAACTATGATTTTGTTTTGCTTTGGTATGAGAAGTTTTGAAAGTTTCTTTAGGGAAAGTTTAACAAAAAAATGATAATAAGGTTCGAAACGTATGCCATATGCATCATTACCTTAACTGATATCAACTGAAATCAGTTATAGATCAGCGTATAGTTTATAGCCAAGTGTAGAGGATCAATGAAAAAATGCCAGATCCTTTAATTTCTTAAAGTTCAATAGGAATTTAAATAAATTCGAAGCTCTGGATTAAGCACTTATAGATTTATAATAAAAAATGGTTTACTCATTAACACACAAGGACAAAGGTAATGAACTACAACGATGCAATTCTATCGAATCTGTTCTGTCCTTATATGTTTATTGATGACAAGACTAAGAAAGTTTATATTATGATTCGCTTAATGCTCCAGTCGACCATGACGAAATAGACGCTCAGAGTCCTAAGCTTTTTGACAACAACTTAGCTTGATCTGCTGTTTATGGTTGGAAAATGCTGCATGAAAAGGGTATATTTGCTGTTGCAAACCACAGTTCACAACATATCGCCAGCCCTCCCTCCAATGGAAAGAAAGAATGAAAAAATAATAAGTATTTTCTGACTCTTCACATTCATAAATGTACGACGCCATTTGTGGTAGAGGTCAAGATGCCATCCCTTAGGCCGATATTCTTTTGACCATGAAGGTCCTCCGAGCAAAACTGCCATTTCTGCATCTCTCCCTAACTGTAAATATAACACTTGTGTTTTTTTCACAACGAACCATTAATTGCTTTCATGTTATGCCCTTAGGGCATTCATTCAACGTTCGTCTGGGGCATGCGTGTTTTTACCCCTTCACGTACACGCCTTCTCTTCGTGATTACAGTGAATAGGAGGAGGTGGCATGTTTTTTATTGTTTGATAAACTTCAGTCGTAACAGAGTGGGATTTTGTAGCCTTATGACGTTTGTTGACATTCGTCAATTCCAAGTTTACAGCGATGGCTGGCCCATCGTGATATCTTTTTCTCATAAGTATACAAATGGTATTAATGTTTTGCCGATGTTTTGTCGGAGTTTAATTTTT